>NC_091830.1:42099625-42422125 GCF_038994185.2 Dermacentor albipictus
AGGCCGCAGGAGAGATAGATGCCAGTTCGCGAACAACTACTTTGTCCGTCGCGGACCTAAGTACGAATAAGGCATGAATGCAATCACTAATTACCGGTAATGCCCAAAATACTTATCGTAAATTAAGAATATCATCTTTCTAATAAAAGAATAGATGTCACGCGATTTATCTTGGTATTGTAGTGCAGAGAAAAAAAAAGGTTGCCGGTCATGTTAGCATAGGCTAAGGAGGACGAACGTGAGAGCCTCTGTGCTTACCAGACGTAAATTAGTTGACATCCTCATTTGAATAACTTGTTGATTCCTATTACTCGTCTTCTTTCACTAAAGGTTGTCGGTTATGGTGCCTTAATTAACTCTGCATTACCTGATTTTCTGTCCTAATTGGCACCAAAGTTCGTGGGTAAGACTCCCACCAATGTTCGCCGGTGCGGCTATCTATGGTGGCCCCATAAATTTTGAAGACATTGAATTTTCGTCCCACCAAAGGTCCAGAGTTCTACTCCACCGAAAGAGTGTGAATACAAGTGCCTAAATCAAGATTGCCTTAATTAACATGAATGGTCCTGGGCTCGACTTTTATCAAAGGTCGTAGGTTTGATGATGATGTGTGGTTTTTTGTGGCGCAAGGGCCAGGTTTGGCCAAAGAGCGCCATGACAAGTTGTAATGTTGACGATGTATTATGGAAGATGTGACTTGGCTGTAAAGTGGCCTAAAATATTCGGTGTAGAGTGCGTAAAATTAACTTGTTATAAAATTATGGCGATGACAGATGACGAATACTATGAACACTAAAATCCATCGTGAAAGAATGATGCAAAATAGAAAATATATGAGATGGTAAAAATGCCTGGAGCACTGTTGCCTCGCCAGAGCCCTTCAAACACAAGGGCCTAGAGGCACGTGCTACACGAAAGAACTATCGCAGCGCCATCCTCTGAAGAGAGGAGACGCTACGAACATGTTGGGCTAACAACATGCAACACAACATCTTTCAGATAACTTAGGACTGCGTTAGTGTCGAAGAGCGGTTCTGGGCCGAGTAACATTACAGGATGAAGGGGAATATGCTGCCGGTATGCTAACGGAAAATGTTTCTTTCTGTCAGATTCGGCTTTCCGACACTCCAGGAGGACATGGAGGACGGTCAGCCTCTCCCCGCATCTACCGCAAGTTGGAGGATCATTTTCAGTGAGTAAGAAGTTGTGTGTACCAAATGTGTGTCCTATTCTGAGGCGACAGAATAGGACATCTGTTCGCCGTGATTTTGTTACGGAGGGCCAAGAACCTAACTGTGGCTTTATCACGTGCAGTTTGTTATTTACTTCTACGTCCCACTTACGTTGCCAGTGGTTTCGCAGTTGCCTTCTTAAGAAAGGCTTCAGGTCCGTGACAGGGACCGAAGCAGTAGGACTGACTGTATGCAATGAAATTGATGTGGCCATCTGGTCTGCTAGAACGTTACCCTCGATGCCCCTATGTCCAGGCACCCAGCATATAATGACATGCTGGTTAGACATATACGCTCTACAGAGGACGGAATAGAGCTCAATAATTACGGGGTTTCTGTGTTTACAGTGTGACTTCAAGGCTTTTACCACGCTTAAGGAGTCTGTAAATAAAATTGTTTTTTGAACATTTGATTTTCTGATATGTTTCATAGCCGACAGTAGTGCAGAGGCCTCAGCCGTAAATATGCTTGTTTCAGGGTGCAGTACACCGGATTCCGAGAAGGATGGGCCAATGGCTGCGTAGGACACCCCGGCATGCGACTTAGAAGCGTCCGTATAAAACTCTGTGCACGAGTACTTGTACTGGAGCTCCAAGAAGTGCATTTTGATATGTGTCTCTGACGCATGTTTAGTGACCTGTACAAAGGATGTGTCACATTCTATCAGCTGCCACTCCCAGGGTGGTACTAGCTTAGCTGGAGGCATTAGGCGTTGGTCGAGAATTGGGACATCCATTTCCGTGCTAAGTTCTCTTGCACGCAGTGAGAAAGGACGTCTCACAGAGGGTCTGTTATGAAAAAGTCTTTCACATGTCAAGTCGTTAACGGTTGTGAAACACGGATGTTCCTTATTAGAGCGCACTTTCAGAAAATAGTTGAAGCTGATGTAAGTTCTCCGAAAATGGAGTGACCACTCATCGGACTCAACATACAAACTTTCAACAGGGCTTGTTCTAAATGCCCCAGTGGCCAGACGGATTCCCAGATGGTGTACGGGGTCTAACATCTTTAGCGCGCTCGGGGCGGCAGAGTGATACACTGCGGCTCCATAGTCTATTCGCGACCGAACTAGGCTCCTGTAAAGATTCAACAGGCACTTCCTGTCACTACCCCATGTTGTGTATGATAGGATTTTAAGTAGGTTCATTGTTTTTAGACATTTTTCTTTAACATGTTTTATGTGAGGAATGAAAGTGAGCCTAGAGTCAAGAATAACACCAAGGAATTTGTGTTCTTTGCTGACAGGAATTTGGTGTCCGCCCAGTTCTACACAAGGATCTAGGACCAGGCCTCTCTTTCTTGTGAAGAGAAGACAAGCACTTTTGTGGGGGTTAACCTTAAATCCGTTTTCGTCTGCCCACTTGGAAACCTTGTTCAAGCCCTGCTGTACCTGTATTTCGCATACTGTAAGGTTGCAGGATTTGAAGCCTATTTGTATATCATCTACGTATACGGAATAAAAAATGGCAGGTGTTAGTGAAGCACGTAGCGTGTTCATCTTTACGATAAAGAGAGTGCAGCTGAGCACGCCTCCCTAGGGTACACCAGTTTCTTGCGTAAAGGGACGTGAGAGTTCATTGCCGACTTTTACTCGGAAGGTACGATTTGACAAATAGCTTTCAATTGTGTTCAGCATATTTCCACGGATGCCAATTGCCGACAGGTCTCGTAAGATCCCGTAACGCCATGCCGTGTCATATGCCTTCCCCATATCGAGGAATATCGATAGAAAAAACTGTTTATGTATAAAGGCATCGCGGATATTTCCTTCCATGCGCACAAGATGATCGGTTGTGGACCGCCCTTCTCGGAATCCACACTGATAAGGATCGAGTATATTGTTGAGCTCAAGGAAATGTATAAGTCTGCGATTTATCATTTTTTCAAAAAGCTTACACAGAGAATTAGTTAGAGCTATCGGACGGTAACTAGCCGCCAAGGAAGGGTCTTTTCCCTGCTTTAGGACAGGAACCACAATCGCTTCTTTCCATGTGGATGGGAGGTACCCCGAAGCCCAAATAGTATTGTAGAGTGTAAGAAGTGTAACTTGTGCGTCAGTATGTAGGTGCCTGATCATGTCATACATGACTCTGTCTGGTCCCGGTGCAGTGCTTTTACATGTGTTCAAGGCAGCTCTCAACTCGGCAATACCGAAAGGCCGGTTATACTGTTCATTCTCCCTGGATTTCCGTATGATTGGCTGACGTTCTATTATTTCTTTATGCTTAAGAAAGGACTGGGAATAATTGATTGAGCTTGACACACGCTCAAAGTGCTCCCCTAGTGAATCTGCCTGGTCTTGCAGGGTTTCGCCGTGTGTGTTTACTAAAGGGAGGGAGTATGTTTGTCGCCCTCTTATTCTACTAACCCTGTTCCAGACTTTGGCCTCATCTGTATACGAGTTGATACCTGTTAAAAAGTTCTGCCAGCTCTCTCTTCTGGCCTGTCGGCGGGTTCGCCTGCCTTGGGATTTAACTTTTTTAAAATTGATAAGATTCTCCGCAGTGGGGGAGGCGCGTAGCAACCCCCACGCTTTATTTTGTTTCTTACGAGCGATCCTACAATCATCGTTCCACCAGGGAACGCGCCGTTTGCCTGCCAGTCCATTTACTTGTGATATACATTTAGTTGCGGCATCTATGATGAAGGCTGTAAAGTACTCCACAGCTGCATCGATTTCTAAAGAAGACATATCAGCCAGCGAGATGTTAGTAAGTGTTCGAAATTTCTCCCAGTCAGCTGTGTCTATCTTCCACCTAGGAGCTTGCGGAGGATATTCGTTTTCTTTAGATGTTCTTATCAGTATAGGGAAGTGGTCGCTCCCGTAAGGATTGTTCGTGACTTCCCATTCGAGTTCGGGTAGTATGGACGGGGAAACTATGGTAAGATCTATTGAAGAAAAGGTTCTGTTTGCTAGGGAGTAATACGTGGGTTCCTTCTTATTGAGCAAGCAGGCACCTGAAGAAAAAAGGAACTGTTCAACAAGACGACCTCGCGCGTCTGTACGAGAGTCGCCCCACAGGGAGCTGTGCGCATTGAAATCGCCAAGAACAACATAGGGTTCTGGCAACTCGTCTATAAATGACTGAAATTCATGTTTGTTTAATTTGTAGTGTGGGGGTACGTAGATCGAGCTAATGGTGACGAGTTTATCCAGAAGAACAGCTCGAACCGCCACTGCTTCAAGGGGCGTTTGTAGCTGTAAACGCTGACAGGAAACACTTTTATGAATCAAAATGGCAACGCCGCCTGATGATACGACAGCATCATGGCGATCTTTGCGAAACTTAATATACGGTCGGAGAAAGTTTGTATGTTGTGGTTTTAGGTGTGTTTCCTGTAGACACAGCACTAGTGGATTGTGTTTTTGGATAAGCTCTTGCACATCATCAAGGTTCCTAAGAAGACCTCTGATGTTCCATTGAATTATTTGTGTATCCATATTGGAGGTCAGTAGGTGCTGTGTGTACAGAAGTAGTAATTATCGAGATTACAGAGATTAAATTACAGAGCCCTTTCGAGGCCCTGTAACGGGAGTTTTGCCCTTTCTGGAGCGTTCGAGGGATCCTCGCCGCTCCTTAGGCGCTTGGGGCGCCTTGAGGTTAGGTGTTGTGTCCATTGCCTCTTGTGAGGCGCCGGACACGTGCTCTTGCGAGCGAGAAGTTATCAGGGAGAGTTCCGCCTTGGAGGGCAAGACCGCTGCGCCCACCGGCCCGGAGGTCGATGGGGCTCCCTGGGGAATTTGGCTGCGCCGGCTGTTGCCAGCGCTGGAAGGGGCCGGGGTGGTTGGAGCAGCCTCAGCTGCGCCCAACTTCGGGGTAGAAGGTCCCTTCTGCTCGGTTGGCGGAGCAGCGCTAGCTGCAACCACCGTGGGGGCAGACGGCGTAACTGCCGACTCACTGTTTGTGGGTCGGACAGGCGCCGGACGCCGTTGTGACGCTGCCCCCTGACGCGCCACTTCGGCAAAGCTTTTCTTTGGCAGGTATACAACCCGCCTGCGTGCCTCGTTGAATGAGATATTTTCTTTAACTTTGATCGTTACTATTTCTTTTTCTTTCTTCCAGGATGGGCACGACCGTGAGTACGCGGCGTGCTCCCCATCACAGTTTACACACTGGAGAGCGTTCTCACAAGTTTCAGTGGTGTGTTCTGTGGCACTGCATTTAGCACAAGTTTGGCGGCCGCGGCAGCTCTGCGAGCTGTGACCGAAGCGCTGACATTTGAAACAACGGAGTGGATTGGGCACGTAAGGCCTGACACGGAGCTTTATGTAGCCGGCCTCGATGGATTCGGGCAGGACACTTGAATTGAATGTGAGAATTAGGTGTTTGGTCGCAATTTCCTTACCATCCCGCCTCATCTTTATTCTTCTGACGTTGATCACATTTTGTTCGCTGAAGCCCTCCAGGAGTTCCGCTTCAGTCAGCTCTAGTAAATCATCATCTGACACAACACCACGGGTGGTGTTCATTGTACGGTGTGGGGTTACTGTTATGGGGGTCTCGCCAAATGAAACTAGCTGCGGTAGTTTCTCGTATTGTTTTACATCGCGGAGCTCCAAGAGGAGGTCGCCGCTTGCCATCCTCGACACCTTGTAACCTGGACCAAAAGCATCAGTCAGGGATTTTGAAACAAGGAATGGTTAAACGTTTCGGGCTACTTTGTTTGGCTTTTCAGAATGAATAACGTGAAAGCGGGGAAAATTCTGGGTTTGACGTCCAAAAAACTTGAAAACATCTTCGGTGCGCCCTCGTTTCTGAGGGCGATCAGCAAGGGAGGGGAAAGAAGTTTCCATGAAAAATTGTATATGTTCGGCAACAGCGCCGACCGCCCACCACGGAGCCCAACGAGGGGACGCGGCAGAGCTTGCATACAAGTCTGCACGACGCCAGTCGTACGCCGTCACTATAACCGAATATGGTGTACCCAAGGTTGGATAGCCACACAGGGTTAACCCTTGCCGCCAGGAGAAAGGAAGTAAAAAGAAGAGAGAAGGAGACAGGAAAGGTAAAACAGTGAGAGATAAAGACGAAGATTTGAGGAGGGAGAGACAGGAAAAGGCGACTGCCGATGTCCTCCAGGTGGGTCAGTCTGGAGGTGCCGTCTATGTGAAGCAGAGGCCAAAGGGGTGTGTTGCCTCCGCCGGGGGGCCTTAAAGGTCCAAGCACCCAGCATCGGCTCAACCCCCAGGATCCCCCTTTCCCCAGACACGGCTAAGCCGCGCACGGCTACACGCGGGAGAGTCCAACCCTCGTGTGCTCGGGTACGTGGTGTCGCCACACACCAAACGCCTGCTGATGCAGACGCCCCTGCGGGGAAGGTCGTAGGTTTGAGCCCCGCAAATGGTCATGGGTGGCGCCATCAGTTTTGGTGCCATAACGCCGAGTGCTGAGTTTTTTGATAAGACCAGACAACCAATTTTTTTTTACCATTAGGCCACCCAACGCTTTCGCCTTAAAACCATTACCCCATCATGCCTATGTCCCGTGCGCGGATGGCATTATAGTTGTGCCATGCATGACGCAATCGGAGTGGAATACAAGCACGCACGTGGCATTCATAGAGGTGTAGCTCAGCACTGCGTTTGTTTATTCGAGCAGGAATAGTCACCATTCAGACACCTCGCTAAGCCACAGAAAGTATATTTCACCAAAGTAATACTGGTGCTCATCAAGAATTCACGCGACCAATATTGAAAGTCACGGGATAAACGCGTGCAGGGTAGGAGGTAGAGGGGGCCGCGTGGTAACGTGATAATGTGCAGGCTAAAAATTGAGATGGGGATGCAGTTGAGCGCGTGCCTCTTCCTCTACGACACCCTTAAATGCGCGTGGCTGTCAACGTGGCTGAGCTCGAGCCAGGCAGCGTGCCGTCAAGCTAACGTAAAGTGGGTCTCTTTTCTGTTATCTTTCACTTCCCTTACCTGCATTCCCAAGCACAGTTTAAGCAGCCCGTCTGAGAACTGGCTAACCTTTCTGTTTTTCAATCTATTCCTGCTTTCTACTCCTTCCTACGCAGGAGGTTGTAAGGACTGGGCGGACCAAGTAGGCTGATCACTTCACAAGGGCTGTAAACAGGCTTGTATACTTTTAGAGGTTGCGCAATCTCAAATGTTGGACTCGCATCGAAGCCAGAGCAGGCCGAAGCGTACGCTATTCAAAGCTACCGGTCTTCGTCTTACCGGGGTTGTGACAGCGAGTGTTGAGGATCATGAATTTAGATCTGCTGATATTTGGCGGAGCGCATATGAGGCGTTCAGGGACAATTTATTTGTAAGCAGATGTTTACTGCAATCTATACTGCCAATAGCAATATGAACCTTGCTTCGCGTGCTTCTCTGATAGCTATCTCTATCATTGCCTCCTGTTTGTGGCGTAGCTAGAACATTTTAAGTGAATGCATCAAAGCAGCAACCATTAGCATGCGGGAGGCTTGAGTGGCACGACACTCTACTGGGGACACACCTCCTCATATTGCAACTGCGTGCTTTTCCCCCCTCCATCCGATCGAGCGACTCTTCTTTCAGCTGTACATAATATAATCGACCTTCAATACGTCATTTGGAAGTACAATCCAATGATTTATGATTTTCGGTTGATTGTATTTTCGGTAGAACATTTTCTACGTCATAAAGTAGCAAAGGGTCTATGACAGCCGCAGCAGTATAGGGCGCTTTATTCATTTTACTGCCGACTGTTCTATGAGCATCCGAATAAATATGCATCAGTGAGTTAACCTCTTGTAAATGTGGCAACGTCGGCAGGAAATTCCAATCAAGGCTTTGTGTTCGACAGCAGGAAGCAATTATTATTTAGCGCCTGTCACAGATTTTCATATCTTTAGAAAAGACTGCAGCCTTCTTCTCTCCTAAAAAGTGAAATTCCTGGTAAAATGGAAAGGTAAATTAGCTAAGCGTTTTTCCTTAATTTCGTTTCTTTCTTAACCAGCCAAGTGTTGTATTTACCAGTTTTGTTTAATATGTTGCGTTATTCAATTTGTGAACGCTTGGCGCAGGCCAACAACAGCGAGACATAAGAGAGTGTAGATTTTGCTGCACTTTGAAGAAATGGCATTTTGTGTGTAGTCAGATTTCTCAGCGAACACTCGTCAACAAGCCAACTAAAGGACTGCCGAAAGGCCTTCTTTTGATCTTCCTCTTCAAAAGCAAACTTTGCTTTTTCTTCTGTGTGTTGTTCCTTGCGTAACACCTTACTTTATTTTCGTTGTTCTTGTATATGTGTGAGGTAAAGAATGTACGATATTCATAAACTTTTATACGTGTATCTACAGTTTTTCATAGCCGCGATGTACCGCTGCTGCAAGAGTCTGGTTTTGAAATTTGCCCTATAGAGAAGCTTTTTGGTTGGAAAGTGAAAAGAACGACTCCCCGGTATCAAATAATTTCCTATCTGATATCAAAATGTTTCAGTATAGAAGCATTACCCAGGACCCTCCAAGCTGTGACTAATCTGAAGCACTGTTATGTGCCTATATAGAAAGAACAGTCCCATATTCTAATGAAACAACCAATAAAAATAACAGATTGAACGGCACGAACAAGTTCAAATCTATACTTTAAGAAGAAGCATTGTAAACGAAGTATGTTTATGATACTTATTAATGACGCTGAACCTCTTTTGATGAGAGCGACGAAGGTAATGTGCTGACGCTCGGATAACCCAGCAGTGTGATGTCTGGAGCCTCTGACCTTTCATGAGAAAAAGAATATGCGAAGTTGAGCTCATGCAAAGAGCATTCTTTAAGAAGCAGAATTTTTATCATAGCTTTGAAGGTTGGTAAATGTTTTTCGAGGACAATGACGCAGGTAGGGTGCTGACTCAAGTATTGCCCAGCTGTGCGGCCTCTGCAATTCTGAACCTCTCATGGATGATGTAGTTTGCTCCAGCGCGAATTTCGCAGCATCCTTAACGAATAGGTTAGACCTGCTGCAGTTCATTTGAGGGTAAGCTAGAAGACCAAGAAACATTGCCATTTGCTTTATGTGTTTCGTGAAATTGAATTTAGCGCAATTATTTGTGTCTGTTCTTACAGCTAGTCGTACGCAATGATGTAACCATTAGAATTTCGTCCACAAGGTAGAACATTCTACCTCACAATTCTTACTCTTACTATTCCATCACAATTCTTACCAGCTTTGTACGGGCTTAGAACACCATTTCGATCACTGCCCATTTCATTTTTGTTGGACTATGTGACATATAATATGTGTGCGCAACCCTGATAGAATTAGAGGAAGATTTCATGAGAGCACGTTGTTGGGCGAGTCGGTCGCACATACTTAAAGAAGGGAATTGCGCTAAAAAAGACACGGATGAGTAAGGAGATGGACGGGCGCAAATTGTGCCCGTCCATGTCCTTACTCGTCCGTGTCTTTTTTAGCGCAATTCCCTTCTTTAAGAAGATTTCATCCACTTCGTAGGTGTCCGTGGAACAAAACACTTGAGGTGTACGAGTTCAAATTATTGCCTCAGAGTGTGACCGAAATTGAAAGTTTGTAAGGAGTAGGAGCTATTGGAACATCACTTTCATAAGTTAGTGGGCAATGTCCCCTGTGACGCACGCACGCATCTGTCACGTCATCATCCGCCGCGCCGGATGCGTCTGACGATAACCTTAGGGGATTTAACTTTTTATTCTTTGTTTCTGTATTTATTGACTCACTCAGTCACTTACTCACTCACTCATTCACATATACAGAATGATTTTTTTCCGGAAGTGATCTGAGACCACGGGGCTGAAAGTCAACGAAATGCTTGAGAATGTGCATGAAGCCCTCAACCACAACACTGCCCAACGCTCACCACCCGGGGATAATAGACTTTTCAGCAATATAGGAATGAAAGAAGAGCACATAGTATTGCACTTTTAAAGTAACGAAATCAAAGAAAAGTGCATCTGCATACTATTTACAAGCTACGCGAAGAAATAAATTCACAAATGCCTTGTTCGCCACAACAGCGTCATAAACACTACGAAAGTACAGCAAATCAGAAGCAGACTATGCGATGGAAATCTAACATTGCCACAATTTTGAACGCTCGCGAGCATCCCACTCATGTAACATCATGCTTCAAAAAGAACACATAAAAAATACACGGAGTCACATCCTAAGGGGGACTAGATGTTCATCCTAAGGGGCACTAGATGTTCACTTTACACGCTTATCAGAGAAGTGCTTTGCTTTTGCTTTTTCCCGGAAACCACCTCTGCCATGGTGTGCTTTATTGTGATTTTGCTCAACGACTCGTGCTCGACGTACGTGATGTCTTTTCTCACCAAGGTGCAAACTCCCGTGCCGTTACTGCCAGCCGCCACCCAGAGGCTTAGCGGGCTGGCGTGAGACCGGTAACCTGAGAGCTTCACTTCCTTTATGAGGGTCTGTTGCAACATAATGATATCTGGCTTTCTCGCTCTAAGTGTTGCGGAAGTACAGCCCTTTTCCAGCAAAAGCGTTGTAATTCCAATGCGAGACCAGGAGGCCTATCACTGATGTTGTGGTTGCGGTGGTTGATGTCCTTTCCATGTTTGCTGAAAGTTTGCCATTTGCGCCGCCAAATTCTGTACTGTCGTAGTCAGTTGCTGGCAAGTCGGTTCATTTGTATGAAACGGTCGGTGATTGTCTTCGTGAACGTCATGCGAATTTACTTTTCAAATCGGTTGAGCCTATCTTCAAGGTTATCTACCCTATCACTGAATCTTCGCTCTTTAATATTTTTAATTGCCCTTCTATTGTGTGCCCGACCCGCCGCGGCTGAATTCTCTGTCCTCGGGTTCACCGCTACTTTTGGTTCATCCTCGGTCATTGCCATCTGCTGTGGAGGTGGCGATAACTGCTGTGCTTGCTGCTGCTGTAGCTGGACCGCCATAATTCTCTTGATCTCTGCGATTTCTTTAGTCATCTTATTGACTGTCGGCTCTGGTTCAGTGTTCTGCTTCTGCAACGCCTCGTTTGCTGCTCTAAGCGCCTTCATCACCTCAATTTTATTTTTAAATTTCTCTCCACCACTTTGCAATGGCGGTGACTGCTGCTGCTGTCGCTGCTGCTGCTGCTGCAGTTGTTGCTGCTATCACTTGGCTACCCCCGACTTTACTGCGTCTGCCCAGCCGATTCTCTTCGGATTGGCATCGCTGCTGGCGGTTCATGCTCCGCCTTAATAGGCAGTGAGCACTGAAATACCACCTTTTAAAGAATACTCACATAAGGTTGCTAAACTCTAAAAAACAATTGATTTTTAATGCGAAAAAATATTATGCCCTATTGCGCAAAAATTTGTTGGCGTGGGCGTTACCGAAAGAAGATACCCAAATTACCGATGACGGAAACAGTAAAAACACAGCCTAAAATGCTTCAGCAGGAGCCATATTTCTCAAGGAGGTTAGTGAAAAAAAATTAATTAATGGCTCTCAAAATGCAATATGGTAAACTTCGGTCAGGGTGGGATTCGAAACAGGTAATCAGGGTTGCAAGACGAGCACGCTTCCTCCACGCCACGGCCACATCACGTTTCTGGATGACTAAAGGTGTGCACAGTGCGTGCGTCCTTGCACGCGTCATGTCACAGCCATCAGACTTACTCAAGATGTGGCCTGGTGCGTGGTGTATTGGGCAGATGAATGCGCAGAAAATGGACAGGAGGTGGCGCCACGTCATTACTGAGTAATATGAGCGCGGTCATGGCGTTCCGGGCTCTGCAAATAGTACTGTGTTTTCGCATTCCCCCGCTTAAGCAGTTTTAGGTGTCTCTGTCAAACTCTTTTAACTGCAGAAGTCGTTTCTGACAGTTTCTGACAGTTTGTGCTCTTGTCACCTGTCACTAGAATGAAAAGAAAAATTATTCATGACCGGACGTCATGGCGTCACATCGGCCAGTTTATGCACAAATGGATGGTCGTTTCTTTGCCATTTACCTCGTCAACAGCAAAGAATATTGTGGTGCATATATTTGCTACCTTTAGTCTCGCCTCCACCGCGAGCGGCTTATGTTATCAGTGGCTTGATTTAGAAAGGCATCATGTCTCATACAATCTTTTTTAGCTCATTCTAACCTAGGAGCCTTCAAAAAACGAAGATACTCTTCGAACCAAAAAAAAAAAACGCGCGAAGACGTCTGAGTAACTAATTTTTGATAGAGCACTGTTGCTTACTACCAGCCTAAGGCTTCTGAACAATTGGTAAACGATGCGCCAACCTGGAACGCATAAACACTTTTAGGAAGTTCACTTACAGAGACTATTAAAATGGTCCTTCTCGTTTGAACACTCAACAACGCAATTAAAGCCTCCTGTAACTCTTTTTACACACCTTAGCGCACTCTTGGACGTCTTGGCCGTGTTAGTGCTTAAAAACGAAATGTCAGTTTCGGTGTCTGTTTTTTGAGCCATAAGCGAGGCACTTGGTTTAGAAGTGTGCCATGACAACACACCGTGGTCCTGCTATAAGAAACGGTGCATCATTGGCGAAGAGATCAATTGAGTAATACCGTTAGGGTACGAGTCACGTGATTTGCTTTTTGAACGAGCTAGTACCGCTGTGACCGTCCTGGTAGTTCAAAGTGTTATCGCCAAATCTGTACTACTTTCACACCACGGGGTCTCCCATTGCGTCTTCTCTGGACCAAAATAAGGTTACTTCACTCACTCACTTTGCGAATAATTTTGTTGATGCTATGGCACTCACTAAACTGGCTTCTAAACTAAACTTTACTTCCGAAGAAGTAAAGAAAGCCTTGGGAGCCATGCAAAGGGGGAAGGCATCTGGGGAGGATCAGGTTACAGCACATTTGTTGAAGGATGGAGGGCAGAGTGTTCTAGAAAAGCTGGCCACCCTGTATGCGCACCGCCTCATGACTTCGAGCGCACCGGAATCTTGGAAGAACGCTAACATAATTTTAATCCATAAGAAAGAGGACGCCAAAGACTCGAAAAATTATAGAGCGATCAGCTTACTGTCCGTTGCCTGCAAAGCATTCAGTAAGGTAATCGAAAATAGAATCAGGAACACCTTAGACCTCTGTCAACCAAAGGACCAGGCAGGATTCCGTAAAGGCTACTCAACTATAGTCCATATTCACACTATCAATCACGTGATAGCGAAATGTGCGGAATATAATGAACCCTTATATATAGCTATCATTGATTACGAGAAAGCGTTTGATTCAGTCGAAACCTCGGCAGTCATGAAGGCACAACAGAATCAACGTGTAGACGAGCCGTATGTAAAAATACTGAAACATATCAATAGCGGCTCCACAGCCACCGTAGTCTCCTCAAAGAAAGCAACAAAATCCAAGTAAACAAAGGCGTCAGGTAGGGAGATACGATCTCTCCAGTGCTATTCACAGCATGTTTACAGGAGGTATTCAGAAACTTGGAGTGGGAAGAATTGGGGATAAGGGTTAATGGCGTATACCTTGGTAACTTGCGATTCGCTGAAGATATCGCCTTGCTTAGTAACTCAGGGAACCAATTGCAATGCATGCTCACTGTCCTGGAGAGGTAAAGCAGATGGGTGGGTCTAAAAATTCATCTGGAGAAAACTAATGTAATGTTTAACAGTCTCGAAACAGAACAGCAGTTTACGATAGGTAGCGAGGCACTGGAAGTGGTAAGGGAATACATCTACTTAGGGCAGGTAGTGACCACGAATCCGGATCATGAGACTGAAATAACCAGAAGAATAAGAATGGGCTGGGGTGCGTTTGGCAGGCATTCTGAAATCATGAACAGCAGGTTGCCTCTATCCCCCAAGAGAAAAGTGTATAACAGCTTTTTCTTACCAGTACTCACGCACGGGGCAGAAACCTGAGGCTTACGAAAAGGGTTCTACTTAGATTGAGGAAGACGTAACGAGCTATGGAAAGAAGAATGGTGGGTGTAACTTCAGGGATAAGAAACGAGCAGATTGGGTAAGGGAACAAACGCGAGTTAACGACATCTTAGTCGAAATCAAGAAAAATAAAGGGGCATGGGCAGGGCATCATATAAGTTACTCACTTCGCAAGTAGTGGTGTGGTGAGCACAAAAATCAGCGCAACAACCACGGTTATATTCTTCATTTTCAAAGCCAATTCTTCCACACACATCAAAGCAAACGGTGTCCTTAATGCGCGTAAACAGAGCTAGTGTATACACTTTAATCAAGTTAAACTACATTTCTATGAAAGTTTATCAAAAAATAGCGTTGTTGAAAATATCAATAAGGTATGAATGTCACTGAAGAAGGGGCCATATTTATATGTGGTTTCATAGCACAAAAACAACGTCTGCAAGTGCTGCATTCACGAACGTCAGTAGCGGACGGTAATAAAGTTTGGGTCAATGGTTACAGTTATGTTTCAGGCAAAAACATCTCCTAGTGGGAATTTAAATAGCGCTTTCTTTTCCGGTAGAAATACCTCAAGATGCAAATATCAGGTAAGTTTATTGAACACTTCATTGACCATAGTTCGTCATACCTCAATTTGTCTATGCTGAGAGGCTATAGAGAATATCATGGCCTTTCCTGGGTTCACTCATGCATTTCGAAGGCTGATTCTTGCACACAGATAAAAGCGAGTGGTATCTTTTATGGGCTTTGATAGATCAGATTTGCAAGTATTTTAAATAAAACAACACCTTTCTACGAGAGGTTAGCAAAAAACAACGTAGAAGAGAGCAATAACTTTTGCATGTCACTGCACAAGTGACCCTGTGTTATTTGCTTTCTGATACCGAAACCCAGGTTTGCGGGTGGGGAATGCATAGGTGTCAGTAACTAAAGTTAGGGAAGTTGTTGTCAGTGGTTGCAGATATTTTTACAGTAATATCTTCTCAGAGTGGGAATTTAAATGACGCTTTCTATTCCGGCCAGAATACCTCCAGGCGGAAACATAAAGTTATTAAACCCTTTAGTGACCGTAGTACGTTATACTGGAAAGTTGCCTATGACTGAGGGGCTACATACAGAATATTTTGGCCTTTGAACGTAGACATGCTACTTTAGTTTCATTCCTCAGAGTACTGTATGAGATTTTAAACTAGCACCTTCACTGAATTATCCTCTGTTTTCTTATATCTTGTAAGGAGCACGTTGTTTTAAAGCCTTAATTTCAGAAAATGACGCTGCATTTAGATGTACAGGTGCATCAGTATTCTTTAGACGCCTACACATAAAATAATGCTGCCATTTCTCAGCAACTTCAGAAATATGCTAGGGTTTGGGTCTTCACCGGGTGCATAATTTCCTAGAACACAGCATCAGCTTTTAAAGAGTTTGTACTTCTTAGACCAGCCTCGAAATGTTCACTTGTTTATTTAATTATGCTTTAACATTGCGGAGTTTGGCTTTAGAGGTCGCAAGCCACACCCAAGCATTGGGGAACACAAACTCTATGGAGTGCTCTACGGGTGCTTTCTCCTCGCTTTGAGTTCTTTTCTACGGCCGGTGGTTTCCGTCGACTAAAGCCTGCATGCAGCTTCCGTTTCATAACCTAAAACTGCCTATTATCAATACTCAGTTTCATAGTTGGGAGCCGACCCCATGGAAGCTACTTAAGTAATGCTGCTATAGAAGACTTTTCTCGCCTCTACCTAACAAGACAATAGTCACGTATTTTATTACACCCCGTGCAAAGGTCAGTAGAAGAATTCTGGAAAGGTGAAATGGTGCATTTTTACCTGTTCATCTGAGCAGTAGCATTCTGGGAGGCCTAAATGACCTAAGCATGTTCTTGAAGAAAGGCGGTGAATGGAGGGGCCCGATGTTTATTAATCATATCATGAGAAGCCAACAAACCAAGACACCAACTAAAACTTTGCGTAAATTACTTGTACTTACGAATTGCATTGTAGAAATGAGTTAGTGAGTGAGTGAACTAACTTTATTTTGTCTACTATAGACGTAAGCACACGCCACGCCACCTGGCTAGGCCCACTCGGGGACCATCAGGTGGAACCTGACGGCCCTGTCGCGAGTCCTCTGGACTGCCAGGGTTTGAGAGGTCTGATCCTGGGCCCAAATCAGCTTCTTCATTTCCTCTTGAGTGAAAGGGGGACCGGCAGAGACGCAGCCCCACAGGACATGTTCGAAGTCCGCATAATCACCACACAGAGGGCAGTCCGGGCTTGGGAACCGTTCGGGGTACATTGTGTGTAGCGCCGCGGGGCTCGGGTAAGTGCTTGTTTGCAGCAGTCTGAGAGTGACTGCCTGGGCCCTGCACAGCGAGGAGTGCGGCGAAGGTAGGACTCTTCTTGACAGATAATTGTATTTGCAGATTTCGTTGTACAAGCAGAGAGGCTCGGGTCACCCAGGAGAGGACGCGTTGCTCAGAAATGATAAATTAATGGTAATCGAAGTAGATTAAAAATCTTGCCGCATGTGGAGGACGATCCCACATCTTAGCATTACGCGTGCGTAACGCCTCAGTGTTTACAATGACGTGCATGATGGCTGGTGCGGCTCAGCAAACGTCTGTTTTGGCTGGCACCATTGACGGTGACTTGGTGGACCACACACAGCTTCAGAGGAGATGTAAGCACTTTCGGAGATCCTTACACATCGTCCAAACAGCGCCAGCAGCGTATATGGCATATGTAACAGAAGCGAGACAAGAAATGTTTCCTAAGCTATTCAAACTATCCGCTTAGAAATAAATCAGTGCGTTTTGTTTTTGTTCTTTATTTGGCTGGTACTTTGAAATGGCGGCTTGCCATTTCGCTGACTCAGTAAAGTTTTTCGGAATGCTCCCGATCCGACTGTTGTTTCTCCTATTAAGTGCTCGCGTGTGTGCTTACTTCCGATATACTCTTTCTTGCTCGCAACTTTAGGAACGTTGATGATCTGCACTTTGTAAAGCTGGTAGCAAAAACCTATCATCGTTAGTCACGCGGCTACTCCTCTGGACTTTCACGAAAAGTTCAGCTTCAAACATTCGTGTGTACTAGGTGTAGTGTCCATGACACGTGCTTCGGCGCATTGATTCAAGAGCGCGACCATTCAGTTGCTCTCGATGAGTTATCGATAGGGTATGTGGAAGTTTGCGGGTGAGTTAGAGTAAATGCGTTTAGATAGCGTGAGATAAACTTACTCTGCCATGAGTCACTCCCTTTGCGACTGTTCCAGGGTTGAAGCCCTTTCTTTGGAGGTTAGGGATACAACGCCGGCAGATGAGTGAATTCTACTGTCCTCGACGAAAGCCGTGCATCACCCGTGTGCTTAGATTTAGGTGCACGTTAAAGAACCCCAGGTGGTCTAAATTTCCGGAGTCCTCCACTAGGGCGTGCCTCATAATCAGAAAGTGGTTTTGGCACGTAAAACCCCAAATATTATTATTAAAGCCGTGCATCGCGAAAGGCCAGCAACACAGACAGCCCACCTGTAGCAGCGATCCGTGTGCTTAGTTACACATATTAATTCAAATCAGTATATACCAGTAAGTTTTTGCAGCTGATTACTGCACATTTCCTCCCTCTAACTTTCCACATTTTGCAGCATGAATGGATCACATTGCATTAGCGAACACCTTAGTCAAACTTCTTGTAGCTGATCGCAGAAGACAAGGGCACAACAGTTTGGCACGTCGCTGCAGCAACGCGTAGCGTGTCGCCGCAAGCGCCATCCCGTTCCTCTAGCGCTTGTAAAAATGGTCTATAAATCCAATTCCCGGAAAGTGTGTGAAGTATCCAAAAAATTCTATGGCATTAGAAATTTTGGAAGCCTTGGCTTATCCCTCTCCGAGTGTTCGGCATTCTAGCTACGCGCTTCACGGGTGGCGGCGAAGAGCCATTGCTTCGTCGTAAGGCGGGTTTCTTGCAAACAAAGGCGAACAATGTCATGCAGTTATGAAATATATGTTATCCTTGGCCTTTACAGCAGTCATGTATATTTCTTTCGTCCAGACTTTATAAGATGTGGAGTACGCAGGGTGGCCATGGTTTACGCTACAGGTCTTCAGCTTTAAAGTCATCAGCCGAATTATCTTTCTCAGGATATTTTTTATAAGTAGCCACCCACCGGCGAATTCGAGAGACATTGCTAAGCTTTTGACACCAGAAGCAGTGTCGTGGATTGCGAATCAACTCTTCTAGACCCGTTCGCAGCCACGTCACATTAACTTCACAGAACCCACCAGTCCATTGTGAACTCATTAACACTAGTATGAGGCTCTTTGGCCATACCTGGCCCTTGCATCATTAAACATCAAACATTCCTTCATTCAGGCTGATTATGAACTGTAACCCTTGTCGTGCGCATTCTAGTTGGCATTATCACGTGGCATCTAGCTGGTTTTAGTATTTCGAATGCAGTGTTAACTTTCTTTGAACTGGCGGTGAAGCATCAGCTAATGACGGAATAGTCGTCTCCGGTGTGCACTAAACCGGACACTGTATGAGGTCTTACAGGCACACCTACGCGGCTGGTTATTGCAGTTGGCTCGGCGGTGCGTCAGCGATCTTTCGTGCTTACCAACCGCTGCTCTTTGCCATGCAGTTCTTGGGCCTGGCGTCCGTCAGCCTCCTGAATTTTTGCTTCGGCATTTTGCCTGCTTCCATTTTCTTGCTGCCAAACCGCGGCAGCTTGATCTGCCCCTCTGGAACCATCCTCTGCTTCGCGCATTGGCCTTCTATGGTTCGCGCAACTGCACCCGCCGTGTGCGCGAATGAAACAGTCAAACCCTGTCATCCACTATAGGTGACCTTCCTTCCACCCTGGCATCATGGCACGGGTTCCTTTTCCGTATCTGCTACTGCGTCATCAATACCGTCAAGGCAATATTCACTGCCTCCCAAGCGCCACATCCCTCGCGGTTCGCTTAGCGACACATCAGCTATGATTCGTGCTTGGCCCTCACTGCTCTTTGCCAGGCAAACAAATAGCAGTTACTCCTTTTTCCTAAGCGATCTAATTTCAGCGCTTCGGTTGTGCTGCAAGGCCCACAATAAATTTGCACAACTGCTTATGACTGCTCACGCATTCTGGTTGACTTGTTGCTATCGTCCAGCGTCGTTTAAGTGACCTCAATCCCCGTCAAGCTGTTGACAAGGAAAGCCATGAGCTGCTGGCCACATTACGACAGCTTCAGTCCGGGCAGTCAGCTATTCTAGGCTTAGTAAAATATATTCAAGTAAGCTTGTCAGAGGACGAAAGAAGATTTCTAGAGCTTATTTCCAGATTGGCCAATATTGAAACTAAGTGCGACGCCCTAGGCTACTAAGGCTGAAATTGACTCTCTCCATTTGAAAACTACCGCTTGCTTGACCCACGCTGATGACGCCGACAAAAAGTGTCGTCATTGTAGTCTTGACAATTTATGGGCTAAAAGATTCCCCGGATGAAAACTGGTGAGAATCTCAAAAATGAATGATGGATCACTGCATCCTACACCTTCAGTGGTCTCTTGCATCACGTGAAATTGAACGCGCCCATATGCTCTGCACTTATTGCCATGTCAGGTCAAGAACGGTAATCATTAAATTCACTCCCTTCAAAGATAAAGACCACATCCTTTTCTAGCGCACAAAGCTAAAGAAATGATTCTGGCATTTCCGAAGATTTTTGGCACACAGTTTGCCTAGCTCGTATGCTACATTGAATTTGTAAAGATCAACAGCATCCAGTTCAACCTACGTTTCGACAAATTCGTTTCTGCCAACAAAACCTGCATTTTCGACCAGCAAGCCGACAAGGTAGTCGAACGCAGATCTTACCACTTACCAACGTCGACACTTCAATCAGCATAACCCAGAATTTTTGGAGCGCAGCTCTTAGGCACCGGTTCTTCTGTTTCGCACCGACGTCGTCCCTCAGCGCCGTCCCTCGGCAAACCCGAGCAAACGAAAACAGCGAAGGATGAAAGAGCAAACGTGGAGCGCATCGGGGAACGAAAGACGGCAATAGCGTAGAGAGCGTCTGGTGGAAAGCTGAGGAGATAGGCGCAGCGGAACCATGAGGCGGCCAAACTAGGAGGGGGGTATTGCGCAACTGTGAGAAGAAAATTATTCTCATGCGCTAGACGGGCTCTGCGGTGACAATCGCTACGAGATGACGTCAGAGTAGAAACAGCGATGAATGTTCACCGATCGCATGTGATGATCGCGCCCTCCAATACCATATTCATTAAAACTTCTTTCTGGGCGAGTTGGTGCATACTTGACATAAAAACTGTTTACAGCGCAAACACATGCAACCACAAAGTATAAGGGACCTATGTGTTTGCGCTGTAAACAGTTTTTATGCCAATACCATATATTGGAAACTAAGCGGTGCGTGAGCAAAGCTCTGCCTGTGGCGCCTGCTGTTAATCGCGCACACGCGTCACCAATGCGCTGCCTCTCGCGATCTCCCGGTTAGGGAAATAGTCACACCACACTTCGCTCCGTTTTCAATGTGCTGCACCGGACGTTCTCCGCACCAGCAATAAAGCGCGAAATGAAAACACATGTAAAGCTGCGCTCAAATTTTGCTGGAGGGAGTATCGTAATTGTCGGTGATTCTATTTCTATATCTTTTTCGTTTGCTAATATCCGCAGTGTCGTTGTAAAGCGTCATTCATTACGTGGCCTCAGTGGCTCATCTTTAGATATTGTTGTTTTGCTAACCGAAACATGGCTTAACTCCTGTGTTCTTGATTCTGAGATCCCGCCCTTGCTTGCCGACTTCGAAATGTTTCGCAATATCCACCGATCACACATGTGTCGGAGGCCTTCTTATCGCCTCGAGTCGTCAACTATGTTGCACCTGTAATCATATCATCACCTCTTGAAATGCTATGGCTAATTGTACAGCATCCTTCCTGCGAATACTTCTCAGCATTTGGCATCACCTTATTTATGACGACACTTCATGTCTGAAACCTCTCCACGATGCCCTATGAAAGATAATTACCTGTTATGCAAACACGCCTGCCCTATTTCCCAGCCACTTTACCTTGCCACCACTAGATTGGTCTAATCTAGTTACCTCGATAAAGAAAAATAGCATCGCCAGCGATTTCGTCAGCACGTGTCTGACATTTGAATTATCCTGAAATTGTCAGTGATCCGACTCGTACTTTACACCATCCTTTGAATATCTTGGATGTCGTGCTAGCTTTACAACCCAAAAACCTTTCCTCTGTCACCTATCAGAATGGCCTCAGTGATCAAAAGATGCTGCACGCTACTTTTTCACGTCATCCATTCAAACAAATAAAAACTATAAAATTCATTCGCGCTTTTGACAAAGGCGACTACGCCAGCATAACCCTAGATTTAACAATCTTTTGCAATAATTTGTCACCTGTCTTTTATGTTCGTTCACTTGAGTTTAACTGCTTGCGGTTAGAATCTAAATTCTTGCGTCTAGTTGAAATTTATGTTCCAACCATAAAAATAAACAGACGGAAACAATGTCATGTTTAATAGCACACTAAATAACCTAAGCAACAAGAAAAAGAAACGTCTCTTTCGTTTACAACACTTATAAATACGAGCTTAAGAGGGAAAGATATTGTCATGCAGTCAAGCAATATGAGAAGTAGGTCGCAAAGGCGAAACTTGGTTTTGCACGGTGCACTCTTTGCGTTTCACAATAACCCGAAACGTTTCTGGCAATGCAATAATCCCCAATGGTGCAAAACTTCTTTTTTCAGTGGCAGTTCTGGCTTGCGAGTCCCCGAAACTCGGGTTGCTGGAGTTTTAAACACTGCTTCTGTTCTGTTTTTACAGACGACTACCATGAATTCTTCCCATATTGCTAGCTTTTTCTTATCCCTCTATCCGCAATATTATTTTTGACGTGAATGCAATAATACAAATTATCCATTCGTTAAAAATTCGTCTTTGTGTGGTTCCTGCGGCGTCACCTGCGAATTAATAAATTGCACGAATCACATCAGCGGTATTTTCCTAACGCTAATATTTCCCCGGTCTATCACAACTTGATCACTTTCTACTGACTTGAAAGTTGGTAAGATAATTCCTATATTTCAAAAAAGGCGATCGTACATGTCCTAGGAACTACTCTCCGATTTCCATCAATAGTGGTTTTTCGAAATTCATGCAGCACGTTATACAATCCTACATTCACACTTTTCTGTCACCTGTCAATTTCTTGCATCCCAACAAGCACGAATTCAGCAAACGCACTCTTGCGACACTCACCTTGCTCGGTTCCTACATGATTTACCTTCTCACCTCCATCGCGACATTCCCACTGACGCTCTCTTTTTGGAATTCGAAAAGGCTTTTCATAAAGTGTAACATGTTATTCTAATGCATCAGCTCCCGCACCTTAACCTTCAGCCAGACATCGTTAATTGGATCTGTAAATTTTTAACCGATTGCCTTCAATTTATTTACGCTAACACCATCACCTCAACTCTATTCCATGTTCATCTTGTGTGCCCTAAGGTTCTATCTGTGGGATTCTACTTTTTATCATATATATTCATGATTTTCCACTCAACTTATCATCCAACGCATGCCTTTTTCAGGATGAGTGCGTTTCGTACCAATAAATAAAGAATGTTTTAGACTTTTCCGCTCATCAGGAAGACCTACCCCTAGTCCAGGCATGGTGCTGCTAAGGATTCATGTCCCTCAGCATCAATAACTATTCGCACGTGTACTTCTATTGCCACCGTAACTATGTAGCACCTTCATACTCCATTAACAACTGTACTTTAACACAGTGTGAGGCATTTAAATACGCTGGTGCGCATATATCGAGTAATTAATCCTGGACACATCATATTAGGCATTTAATTCCTGCAATGGTTATCTACGCCATAACTTGTTTTCTGCATATCCATGAGTCAAATTACTTGCACATAAAACCATAATCCGATGATAACTAGAATATGCCTGTGCTATTTTTGACAACCATAGGGTAAATACGAGGGCGAATCAGGAGGTCCTTGCCCCTACTTTTTAGACAAAATAAGGTAGATACAGGTAAATACAAATATGGGCTTACTATTTGCGCACCTTGAACTATTTTTCCACCCCGTCCCCACATCGGTTCAGACATGTGTCGTATGTCAGCACTAAACTTGAGATGCCCTTGACATCAGTCAGCGACGCACGCGGCCTCTCCGAACGCTCATTATCATAGAAGGCTTCACGGACTTTTGTGAACACACAACACCACCACCTCACGCATCCCAAAGCGAGGCACCTTTCCTCATACGTGGGCAGCACTTCCCCGTGGATTTTGATGGGCGTTTGTCCTCTGCTTCATATAAAACAAATCCCACTTCGTTGCTCGTACGACGTGAACGTGTAAAGCATAACCGCCACCTTCAGCAACTGATAGCTGTATACTGTGCCACGGAGCTACCGGCAGATAAGGCCAGGCCGGTCTAAGAAAGATCCTCCACTACCAAGAGGGTGCCCTGTCGCATAAAACAAGCCGGAGGAGTTTTTCAGGATCTAGTTGTTGAATACCCAGAAGCGTTAAAAAAGAGCTCCTTGCAGTCCGTGCTTCCTGCTGGATATTTTTAGCCACTGGTTACTGCAACTAGAACTGTTCAAATGTGCTATGTGCCTTTTATGACGTTGTTAAACAATTATTTTTTCATACCCAGTTTTTATGAGAAAAGTTTGAAACATGTTAGCGGTAATGATCCGCCAGATATGTAAAATACGGCATAATCAGGATCTGAAAAATAGGGGGGTCTTATTATGGGTGACGTTTACCGAACGTTCAGTGTGGGTAGCTTAGGTATGAGCTTTCGAAAGAAATACTAAATGCTCCTTTGGTCCATGTTTTGACTTACGGATGCAGAAAAGAAGACGCATAATTTATTCTCCCGGTCTCCTGGGTGAACTAAACCACACAAGCTGTACAGACCTTCTTAAAATAGGTATTTTGTTGAAGATGCACAACATAAGTGTGAAATCTTCGTTTATCAGAACATCTGCAAAAATTACTTGTCATTACACAGCATTTGAGGTCCATTTTACAGAGATTGTAAGATGTATAAATACGTTTCAAAATACCTGTACACGCCGCTAAGTTAAAGTTCTTAGACAATTTACGATATCATACGTGTCAGTGTAAAGCACGTTTACAACAAGGAAAATGAAGTTGTTTAACCAATACCTTTTGTTGCCTTAGTGCCCGATACGCCGAAGTGAAAAGCAGTGAAATTCCAATTTTCATCCCAATTTTATTGAGTGAGTAGTCATACCTGCCAATACTTAAGAAGTTATAAACGCAAAATGTTGAGTCGTTCAGGAGCAAATATCAAAGGTATAATTGGAATTTTTAGATCTTTGTCAGCTGCAATAATCTTGCTTTTAACCCAAATATAGGCATTTGCAGTTGACCTGGAGAAAATTCAATTCTGGAATGAAGATTAGGGCAATGTATGAGTGCAATGCAACAGACAACAATAACGTAATAGAGTATGTTCAATCACTCCGCTCTGCAACCATTTTCGTCCATTAAACGGACGCTTAAAATCTATCTTGCACGAATGCTTATTAGGAACTATTTGCTGCGCAGGCTTCCTCTGGAAACTAAAAGATGGCATTTGGTCAGCTTTCATGTGACAAAGGAAGTAATGTTCCGGTCACATGTAAATGACGTGTTAAATTGAAAACACGGGATGGAATAAAAATAAGTTACATATCGCCCATACCAAGATGCATCTTGTGTACATGTGTAATAAACTGCGAGAATTTGCCAGTGTTGCGTTGAACAATGCATAATTAATTAATACATGTTCATGTTTTACATACCAAATACATGACCTGATTATGGGATACGCCATATTGAGAGATTCCGGGTTGGTTTCGACAACCCGAGCTTATTTATCGTGATCGCATTCCGTGGTGCTCTAGCGTTTTGAAATTCCGCCAGCATTAGAATTCGGTTGTCCCAGGCAGGATCAGCAGTTGAAATTCACACTCAGCAACACTGTGTCATGACTACCAGGCTACCGCGGCGAGTATTTCATGACTTGCGCCAGGCAACCGCACCAAAATTAACTCCTAGCAGCCCTATTATATCCAGTGGGCCAAGCCGAGCACTAAAGTGGAAGCTCCACGTTTTAATTTTTCTGCAAGTTTTGTCAGTCCAATGCGGGACGCAGGGTACGGAAAGCCCTACTTTATCAACGCAAATATCTCACATATTCTACCAAAAGTTAAGTATAAGTGGTACTCGACAGTTTGCTTCGAGAATCTTAGATGATTGGGGTATAATATACGGTAAAAAATACTGTTCAGTTATAGCGTATGGACTTTTTAAGCCAGCATATCAGCGGGCCCCGCGATAGTTGCTCACGGGACTTCACCCGTTGAACACCTTTTCATATCCATTTGGTAGCTTGTTTACAATAGCCATGGCGACAGTAGGTGTAGTCTAGACAGTCGGCATTTCGGCCGCAACACTGAGCAATGAATGCGCACAAAACACAGTACATTGGTCAAAGCTGTAGAGCAAGTGTAGGCGCACATTTCATTTATGTATTCTGTTTGCGATTCAATCTTAATAAAGTCCAAGCTTACTTGCTGAAAACGCCAAATTTAGAAGCTCGATGTTTGCTTTAGGTTCTACCCTTCATATTGTGATCTTTACAGCGATAGACGCGTAGGGATGTTGCTGTAGTTAGCCTTTTGTGATCTTTACCTGTACACTCAACAATATCCCGGGAATATAATAAGTGGCCAATTGATTGCTCGCGCGTCCTTTCTGAATCCTGACGCAGAAAAAAAAAGAAAATTGCGCTCCCAGCCTATTATACTACGTTTGGCTTCGCTGTTATGGAAAGTTACGTTCGAGTATGCCAGTCGCGCTTGCCCAGGGAGGACGTCGCGAACACTGCAACCGTTTAGCGGTTAAAACCACGAAAAAAGACAGTTGTCATGATCCCCCTTTTTTGCCTCATTCAACTGCTACAAAGGATTCTCATAAGCGTTAACCTCCTCGTTAGTTGAGCTATCTGGGGAGCTTTTCCCTAGCAATGGCCTTGAATTATCGCTGCTGTACTTAGTTTTCGTGATGACCAGCACTCAAGAAAATACACTACATGAACACGAAAAGAGGTGACAGGGGCAGTCCAACGACTCATTGTTTTTGGGTATGCAATGAACATGACATTTTCATTAAAATATCTTTCCAGTTGTCAAGATGCACTTCTCCAGTATTCTTCCGACCTTGTGCTCGCTGTTATGCACGCTTTTCATCATAAATACATTCCTATTCACCGAAAGTGCAATCATCTTGCTTTGCAGACATCTAACGGTCTTGGTGCACAGCATTCTGCAGCTTCCGCGATGGCCTCGTTATCTCAACTGCTGTTGGCGAAGCTTACAAACAAATTCAATTTTTTAAATAGCACTTCGTGCGTCTTTGGCTTTTGTCAGCAAATTCAAACGTCTAGCTCCGGCTCTTCACGTTTAACATAGGTTTCTAGAACATGGAAAACAAATGGCGATGTGGATTTTACAGCGAAAGCTCTGTTCCTCGAGCTACAACTCGCAAGGTTTATCTCGACGCGCGTTTGACGTTCAGCGGCCGGCACGCATGTGTGAAGGTGTGACGTCACGTGACGTGATCGCATGCGGAGAGGGTTAGCAGCTGCGCTCACTCGAGCCTTGCCGCTGTGTACCACGTGACCAGGCGATGATTTGAAGGGGTAAATGAAGTCTCACGTATCGCGAGCGCGCGCACATGTTACGTCACGTTAGTGAGAACAATACCGTCCATTAGCCCCAAGAACGAACTACAGAGGTGCTGCGAGCGCCCCTCATGAGACGTCAGGGCACGGACTCGCGCCTGTTGTCTGCTGCAGTTCGGGCGGTGTCCGGGCGCCTTCTGCAGTGTTATCGCTTGTTCGCTCTCGTTCCCTCTCGTTCCCTCTGCTTATCTACTTATTGCGGTCGTCTCAAATATATTTCTGTGTCGTCTTCTTTCGCCAAAAAGTTTTCAAAGAGCGTATTTCCTAGACCACAATACAGTTCTAAAAGGCAACGCTACAGTGCCAGCCGAAGGAGCACAGATAAGCCCACTGTGGGTTTTTCATGCTCAGATCAACAACCGCAAAAATATAGCATATAAGGATCCAGTTATGGGATACTATACCTGCCGCGGTGCGGCAAGTATATCACAAACGCTGGCTATATATGATTTCTACAGCAGTTACCTTGATTTAAATTCGCTAAAACAGTTTCGCTCAAGACAAGTAGTTCATGGTGTAATATCGAATTTTTGCACTTCATTACAAAAACGCTCGACAGCAGCACGATAACTTAACTAACACTCCAGTTTAGATTCTACCAGGACCACTTGCTTCTTTCACTGCTTTTCAAAATTAGGTGGCTCTACACGTGCGTACTTTAGGCGCCGGTAGTTTGAAATAAAGCCACTTGAGGCTTACAGCTGTTTGCAGAATACGATGGTGAATGCACCAATATATACTCCTTTTTCCGTGCTGTACGTTCAACTGACTTCAGACTGATGTTTGTGTTGCTTGAGAAATATGCATGACAAGTCTGTTTGGCACAAACTGACACAGGCTGCTCGGCCCACAATTTTCAGACAGATATGCCTTTTGGACTGTATGGATGCAGCCATAAAGAAGCCGAGGTCAAAAATCAAGTGAAATTTGCAAGGCTTCCGGTGTATTTCTTATGAAGGTTTGCAAGGTTCTCTTTTATGTACTGACGAAGCGAATAGTTCTCTTTGTTGTCCGAGAAGCATTGTGCTCTGTGGCCGCTTTTCCCATGGTCCCCACGGCCCGCATCGTCATCCGCTCTGATGCCCTCCAGGCGACGCGGCTTCTGCGACGCGTCAGTGGCAGCCCTGACATATGCCAACAGATCCATCTTCTGGCGGCACGCATCTCGCAGACAATATCTGTCGAGTGGATTCCACGCGACCTTCTAAGCTTCCAAAGCCGTGCGGGTCTGGGAACCGTCTAGCGACCTCTCCATCGTCACTTCCTCAACTCTTTCATCTAGATGATGCCACCCTCCTTTTAACAAGAAAGGAGCACCTCCGGCGCCGCACACCTCCGTGTGTGGTAAGCCTGCCCCGCGGTCTTACCCGTGCAGAGGAGGTTGCGCTTCGGAGGACCCGGGTTGGGGTAGCCCTTACTCCTGCCGTGACTAGGAAGTGGCGGCACTTTCGCCCGTTATATCCTCGTCCTGAGTGCCCACTCTGCAAGTGGCGAAATGCTGAAGCCAACATCCACCACCTGCTGTGGGTTTGCCCTGCACTGAAACCGACGAGGCTCCGGCACCTCGCAGCAGCGGGATTCTCGCCGCATAATCTGAGCGATTACACTGCTTGGACGCAAGGAGCGCACTATCGAACCCTCTTGGACTTCATTAGATCAGCAAATCTTTTTGCATTCATTTAATCATCCTTATTCACCCCCATCCCATACCCCTGTATGCCCTGAGGCATTTACCCTCGCATTAAAAACAAAAAATAGTTCTCCGCTCGTATAAAATAAAGAAAGCTAGATCGAAATACGGGGAACTACAAGGTGCTTGAATTTACCTTTTCTAGGCACCGTAAGCTGCACTGCGGTGGCTCGGGTATACTCTATACATTGCAATTGGCGCTGCAAAAAGCTGCTTCATGGTTTCAATTCAAAGTTGTAGTGAATTGATGGGTTTTGCAAACATTCCATGGCAGGCTAGAATGACAGTTGGTTCCTAACGTTGTGTGACAGTTAGGCGATATTGTTTATAAAGTCTACTTAGGGCCTTTATGAAACATTTCATCGCTTGCAATTGATTGTCTCTCAATCTTAGCTACTAAACATTTTTTTGCTGATCGCTATTGTGGTATTTTTAAATTAATTATATAAACACCCTACTTCACGGACCGTCAGGCTAGCAGCCATGAACAAATGCGTTTTATGGGGGCCTGCTTTAGAGAACGTTGAAATTATGGCAGCAAGCTTTTTCATACGAAATGCGCGCCTCTTTCTTTTACGTAATAATAAAGTAGCCATACCTTACTAGAACAACTCACCAGAGTAATAAGAATCATGATGACAACTTCGCTGGGCAGTGACTTTCTAACATGGATAACATGTTCACACCGAATATGAAGATTTTTCTTCCAAGTAAAATGCAATGCCTCTCATAGATAAGTACTAAGGGAATGTTGAGTGTTCAGCGCAGCATCATACGCAACTTCCTGTGTTGAATACAACAAAATTCTAGTTATGTAAAATTTATGGACAGACGCGGCGCATATGTGCATTGTAAAACCAGCAGACCGTTTCAACACTACATAGCTTGCGATATCGAAGCCGCAAATTTTCTCGATTCATGCGCTTTGAAGAAGGAAATCTGGTTCAGGCATGGCAGCAGAAAGAAGCCGACACATCCTTGAATAAGCACGGTTCGAGCCACGGATACCTCAAGCGAGTCACTTCCCAAGCATACACGACGAGAACGAGCGCGCGCAGGAGCCTAGCTGGCCGGAGCTAGTGGCGTCCTGGATGTGACGTCACCCGCGAGAGGGCGCCAGTCCAAGTTCTCACCGTTATTAGTTCGACTTATGGTTCGAGGCACTAGTGCAGCCAACGTAAGCAGACGCTGCCAATGCTCTCCATAGCGCGCCGCATCAAGCCACGCTCGCCCGCGCGCCGATAACGTCGGACTACAAAGGCCACTTTATATTCCGACCCAGCGTGCGCTTCAGCCAGCGTCGGCCGAGGTCGGCGACGCCAGGTTTGTCACGATACGATCTAATGAACACCGACCCTTCTATACTCCACCGCGTGCGCCGCGCCACGCCACCAAGACGCATGCGCATATTACTCGGAACCGGGATTTTCATATTGATAAAATGCATGCTGGCTGCATTGTGCAGGGGAACGCGCGGCCACAGGCGGCGAGATGCGGACGCGGTGCATTCTGGCTGACGACGCTGGCGCGGAATGCATCATGTCACATCTCCCACCACCAGGGATCGCACGACCAGGGAAGCACCAGGGAACGACGACGGAAGCGCCAGATACGTCGGCCGCGCCTCGCGGCGAACTACAGAGTGCTGCTCTTTCGCTGGCGTGGCATCGCCGTGCCAATCGCGCACGCGCGTCAACGCTACTTCGGGCTGTAATGGGGTCTTAAACGCGCCTTCAGAGCTGCTCCGGAGGCGCTTGGTCGCTCAGTCTCGTCATGGATGAAGCACGCGCTGGTGCGAGCTCGTCAACTCTTCGTCGAAGGCACCAGGCTGAGCCTGTGTACCCTGCCAGTATAGCTCGCTGGGAAGATACACTGAATAACCCTGTCTAACCATGCTTAACAGAGCTTTCACTCGTGTAACTAAGTTCAAATCATGCTGTAACCTAGCCACGTTTTTCGTGTGGAATGCTTCCGCAATACCATCAGTCAAGCAAATAGTGCTCGTTGCGTTGCGATACTGCGTTGCGGAAATAGTGCCTAAATCTATTTTCTCATTTAAGACGCTTATCGTAGTGAAATACATTTACCTATAGGTAGGGCAATTTAGCCGGCATAGCGAATTCGGCGTCCAGAAGCTCACAAAAATTAGTAGGGCGAAATTAAACTAGAGTTTTCCCGCGTAGTAGTATGCGTGAACTGTGATCAAGAGACTGCAATAATTTCTCCTACCCTTTTCTCAAGAGTAAATATCATTGATGCTTTGAGCCTCAGCCAGTGCTATATACAGTGACTGTGGCGCATGTGCCATACCAGCGGAACTCCTTATCTCTCATGGTATAAGTTCTTATAAAAAGGGATTTAAACCGTCTAATGATACCTATTCTAGAACAGATAGCACTTTTTTATACATGAATGATTATGACTTACAATTGTTGGCCTTAACAAATAAATAAGTAGATATGCTGGCAAGCAAGCTATAGATGAGTAGCACACTCTTAATTTCCCAGCTTGCTTTCAGAAACCGCACCGGTTTCTCAGAAATATAACCTACGAGTGCTGATCCTTTACTTACGCTTCTTCCGAGCAATCTTCGATCACCTGGGCAATTCCTCGAACATTGATCTTCACTGGTAAATCGGTTGCAGCCACGTGGGTCTCCCGCTTTTTGTTTGCATTTTTCGGTGATGTTGTCATAGTACCAAGGGCCCTCTTCGTCTGTAAGGCGCAGAAATGCCCCTGTTGGCATCGGCTCAGGACAGGAGCACACTGCAAAGAATGGGATAAAGAAGTTTCAGTCTTTTTGAAGCACAGCGAAATTACTTCGGCGTTTCTTTCATACGGTAATCTAAAGGGGCTCATCGAAAACAAGTTGCAGTTATCACCAAATTATTGTACGACATAACTCACTCATCCTCGACCTCCTGTAATCAACTGGTGCCATGAAACAAAGATCATGCAGACGTTGGAACAAAGAGGGGCGGTCGATGCTGAGATTTCGTAGTCATGTATATCCTTCCCATGCAGGCAAAATGTCAATAATCGCTAATAGCAAGTGAATGCCAGATAAAGTGGGGTTAAATAGCCTACACACGTGACAACTTCCAATCAGCAGCGCATGAATTCATCTGATGTGGTCCCGGTAATGACGGATAGTACACCGGTCGTAATCTGAATCGTGGCACCTGTGAGGTCCGTATAGCGCGCCACTTCCTCCACAGCTATTTTCTGTATCAAACATCCTGTAATCAATAAATAACGACAATGTTTCCGAAATCTCCCGATGCATATTTCTATATAGCTCACAACGTAAATCACTATTATTCTAATGATAGCTGAAGACCATTTTTTCAACGCGAGCAGTGAGCTACAAAATTAGAAACGGCCGAAAAGAGCACGCAACATAGGCACACAAGGCACCCATATGCAAAACGATGCGCATTTGAAGCTCCCAGCCACGCTGGCTCAATGGCAGTGCCGTTCTTTAGTGCTCGTCCTTGCGAGTTTGATTCTCTGAACCAGGGAGGAGGGGCGGGAAAGGTGGTGGCAGATAAATAAATGTTTTTAAATTCAGAGTTAGGTTTGAAGAAAAGGGCCACAGCTGCGCGAAAACTTTCCGCAGCCTTCACTGCGCTCTCTCTAACTCCAAAACTGTGGTTTTGGTATGACAAATATTATGTGATATGAAGCATAGATTTGTGTAAATTCCGCACCTGTGTAAGGGCAGCATCGCCAACATGGCATTGAGAATTTCGGAAATAGAAATTCTCTAGCGTAGAAGCAAGCGCGTTGGGTAGCCCGCTGCCATGCACGCGCATTCGCGAATTTTCGCGCGCTGTGCACGTCTGCGCGCCGCTACCAAATGGCGAAGGCTGCGTTTTGAACTCTGATGCAGACAGATTCGGGGTGCGCACAAATTGCTGGGTGCACCTGCACCATTTTGACCAAATTGTTCGGTCCTGTGTAAGATGAGCACCACGCCGTTGTTGTGCAAAACCATGCTGCGCTAACACTAGTCTACGCGGTAACTTACAAAGATCGCTAAGGAGGAGAAATAAACGTTTGTTGGGTGAAACAGTCTTTCAGTGCCCTAGGTTGGCGGCTCTCTTAATCCAGAAAGCCGTGGGCTAATGCACCAGCCCGGGCACGGTACACAAGACTTCACTAATCCTCCAGGCTCTATGCCGTTAACATTGCCTCCCAAGTATCTTCGATGGCTTGTAGTGGTTCGGAAGCTTCACCTTGATTGTTTTTCTCGTGCTGTCGGCACACTAACACCAGGTGTCGGAGGGTTTCTGGTACATCACAATACTGGCATACGCAGTAGAATGTGGTGGGGTGCATCCGATGCATGATGATTTCATGGACGTATGTATTTGTTGGTAGTCTGTGGAGAGCGGTGGCTTATTCCTTGTTTAATTTTGGATGTGGTAGTGCATATTGTCTTTTTTTTTCAGTCCATAGTGTTGCAATATTACGCCTTAGTTGATGGAAATGTCATCCACTCTCGTCGCTTTCCGCAACCCCTGCGCCAGAAAACCCCGGCTGGTATGGCTCTCGGGCGGCAGCATCTCCTTATTCGTTTCCTGCCAGGTGTTCTTGGCCAGGGGTCCATGCGACGTAGGTTTCGGGGAGTTGTTGGTGTCTTGTTATTTTTTTTTAAGTATCTTCACTGCTGCGGCAGAGACTAGGCCTTTTTGTAGGTTCCTTTACGGGTTTGTGAGCCGCTCAAGATGATCGCTGTATCTTTGCACGTGGCGGTGCCGAGGACGATGGCCGCATTCTCCGCCATTTCTAGATTTCTCGCCGGTATGGTGGCTACTGCTAACTCATTCGCTTGGTTGTTGCTCATGCTTATCGCGTTCTGCTCTTCTACCTGGGTACTGTGCCACATTTGTATATCGCATGCTAGGGTTCTTTGAGCATTTTGTGCTTGCGCTCGAACTCTTGCTTGTCTTCTGTCTTCTGGTGTGTTGTGCACATGTTGCGAGGTACTGGGGTGACTGATATAGAGTCTGGGAGAAGTAGCGGGGATTGGGCATTCGTCTCTGAGTTCGTTATGAAGCTTCCGCTATATGCGTGTTTGCAAAGTGCTGCGCTGCCAGCTTCAGGCAAATTAAGACGTTCCAGCTGGCTGGCCCTGTGCGCTTCATTAATTTCTCCCTAGGTGTTTCGAAGGGCTAGTTTGAGGAGTGTCATGGTTCACGTCGTACTAGGAAGTCCTACTGCGATCTCGATTGCGTTTCTGCTGATGACGTTGAGTTTCTTTTATTTCAGCTTTTTTGAGGAGTAGATACGGGGTGCCATATTTTTTCCGGCTTATGAGGAGGGCTTGAATTGTTTGGATGGTTTCTTGATTTTTAAGTCCTCTTTTGGTTGTTATGTGCCTAATTAGATGAATTAAAAATGTCTTTATGTGTTGTGAGACCAAGGACTGGTGGTCTTCCCCGGGTCCTTGTCTTGAGCATAAGTAGCTGTGATTATTAAGGGGCACACTGGAGACCACATTTTGAGAGGTACTGTTCTGTTGTTTGCCAGTTGCAGAAACGTTTATCTGCAACGTTATTTCACCGGCATATATTGCATGGTTTATTCCATCACTGCCATCGAGTTGCTGCGGGAGCTTAATCATGGCCAGATTTAACAGCAAAAATCAAATGACTGAGCACTGTGGAATGCCTTTCTTGAGCATTTCGAATTGGTCACTTCAGAGGTGGCCGATACGCACCCTAGCCGTGCAATCTCTGAGAAAGTCCGGTGCGTATTCTTGTAATGTTAACACGCATATTTTCATCACGTCAGAATGATTGTATTTGCGTCCATTCCTTTCGTTAACAATTGCAGTGATTCTTTCTAGCGTATTTTGTTTGTATGCCCGAGAATTCTATTTCGATCGCGGTGGTAGCAGGGCCGTCTATTACTTCCACGCGCGAAATGTTCAAACCATGTGTGACTGATCGAAAACGGCACTACTGTAGGTTAAATTAGGCACAGATATCCTGACTTCCTTTGGTACTGGCCAGCAGCGATCCGGGGAAACTACAGGGCCAGTTCCCCCCCTTTTTTTCCCTCTCATTAGCTTAGTATAAGCGCTGTCCAAAGCTGTGTAAAGGCCGAAGACACCCAAAAGTTGTCAAGCTCGTCTGCTTGGCGCGAGGCTCAAAGCCGCATTGTTCCGACGGCCGGTCTCGACACTCTTATGCTATCTTCGACTGGTCGCCTGTACGCCCCGAAGCAGAGTCGGGTAGATTGGGCGTTTCCCGAGCTTAAGGGTAGAGGACAAGCGCGCAAGCCGAATGTGCGACTCGCTCTCGGAAGAGGAAATTGCCGATGCGAAACCACGTGACTACTGCCAACGTCCGATGATTCGCCTGTCCAAAGCTCCCGGCGCTGCCGGAAAAAACGGTGTACGTGCCGGCGGGACGAGCGTTCGTCGAGACGCCAGCATGCAGTGGCCTAGGTTGCCAAGGTTACGGTGGGCTGTCGCCAACAGCAGCGACGCGGCGCTGCGATGGCGTTTCAATCTCGATGACTGCTCCGACGACAGGGCTCGGAGCGCATCAGAGCGCTCCAAGATGGAGGAGAGCAATCGAGAAGAACCAGCCGAACGCAGGGCGCGCACCCTCTTTCAACCAGCCGAAGACAACGCCGCTCGCGAGAGCGTTCCAGAGCGCTCAGAAACGACCAGCCGAAGATGGCATTAGTGTTTACCCTGAAGCACAAGTTTCGGACGGCAAGAGGGAGGCAGATAAGACGAGTGGACGATACGCGGCTCGCGGCCTCTCGATAAGCGCTGAAAACGTTTTAAAAATTAAATTATGGGGCATTACGTGCCAAAACCACTTTCTGATTATGAGGCACGCCGTAGTGGAGGACTCCGGAAATTTCGACCACCTGGGGTTCTTTAACGTGCACCTAAATCTAAGTACATGGGTGTTTTCGCATTTCACCCCCATCGAAATGCGGCCGCCGTGGCCGGGATTTGATCCCGCGACCTCGTGCTCAGCAGCCTAACAGCATAGCCACTGAGCAACCACGGCGGGTAAAACGTTTTCCTTCTCTTACTTTATTTCACACAAGTGTTAAGTACTGTTTCAATTCACCGAAAATATATCGTGTACCTAAGTGCGTCCAAGGCCGCATGCGTGCGTGAGATTTGGAAAACACGATGTTAGAACCACTGAAAATGGTCAGTGTATCGTGCAACCTATGACAATCAGCAAAACCCGCTGAGGGCGGATAAATCAACGGATCTCTCAGGCATGTAGGGCCCTCTGGGCTGTGCTTTCTGGCAATAAGGTAGCCTCGCCACGTGCGGGATTATGTGACTGAGCTATGTCAAATGTTCTGTTGCGATACTCTGAAGTTCGAATCCTTTTTTTTTAATTCTGACAATGGTGTCCCTGAATTTGACCTCCTCCAGTGCACTACATCTGTAGGTTTGAAAAGACGACTGGCACGGGTAAAAGATGCCGAAAGCGAGTGAGGCTATACTAATCCAGGTACATCCAAATTAGAAAGGCCCACTAAGCTTCAACGAAGACACTCCCCACCATAACAGGAACATGCCTCCCTGGGGCAGTATTCTCCTCCCCCCCCCCATCCCTCATGACTCCTACAATTATCCCATGACCCTCAGTCCCCAGCAGCTGTGGAGTACCTGACCAAGGTGGTGGTCAGACCTGTAACGCAGCAGAAAGTGCTAGGAATCTCTGGACCCGGACAGGCCTCGAATGAAAACTGAACCTGACATCCTGAACCTGAACCTGGCTAGCTTAGCAGGGCTCTTTGAGGAACTATCAGATATTGTTTGGGATATTATTGGCCTTAGCGAGATTAGAAGAACTGGTGAGGCTTATACATGCAGTGCTTACTGACGGCAATGTCCTCTGCTATAGAGGCCTCCCAAATAAGAAGCAATACGGGGTAGTATTCCTAATCCATAAAGACATAACGGGCAACATTGACGAATTCAACTATAATGACACCGTAGCAGTAGTCGTAATCAGACTAAAGGTAGTACAACCTACACACCAACATCCAGTCACGATGATGATAAAGTATATCACTTTTATCACTTTTATAGCCAGGCGAGAGAACAAGAGTTCACGATCGCCAGTCAACATCTAGTCTGCGAAGGAGTACGTTTACGTAGGTAAATTACTACAGGGGCCCCTGATCTTGAGAAGGAAATTTACAGAATAAAAATGGGTTGGAGTGCACTTGGCAGACATTGCCAGATCCTGACTGGAAGCTTACCATTATCATTAAAATGAAAGGTGTACAATCAGTACATTTTACCGATGATTACATATGGGGCTGAGACTTGGAAACTGACAAAAAGGCTTGAGAACAAGTTAAGGGCCACACAAGAAGCGATGAAAACAAAAATGCTAGGCATAACTTTAAGCAGACAGACTAAGAGTTGTTTAGATCAGAGAGCGAACGGGTATAGCTGATATTTTAACTCACATTACGAGAAAAAAACGGCGCTGGGAAGATCACGTAAATCGCAGGTGAGATGAACGTTGGACCATTAGGGCTATAGGATTGGTACCAAGAGAAAGGAAGCGCAGTAGTGGACAGCAGAAGACTAATTAGGAAATTCACGGGTGCTAGTTGGAGTCGGTTGGCGCAAGACAGGAGTAATTGGAGATTGCAGGGAGAGGCCTTCGTCCTGCAGTGTACATAAATTATTATTTATTATTATTATTATTATTATTATTATTATTATTATTATTATTATTAATATTCACACTTAGGTATACATTCTGCCGTTTGTTTCCTGGAGATCCCGCAGGATTGCTTCACACCTCACATTCTATTGCAATTGATCTATTGCTAAAATATCAAATTTTTATGGCGTTCAAGGTAGTCCAGGAGGTCTTCCTTCAGCTGTAGAAATCCAAAATCAAGAAAGGGGCTAGCTGATGGAATAGCACATTGTGGTATGGAGGTTATTAGTATGAAGGCCTTTTTCCCAGAAGTTATTCATGTAATCGAGGAGTCAATTTATGGCCTCGTCTGCGAGGCTTCGTAGGATCCTTGTGGTCACCTCGCCTTTTGCTTGCGATGTAGTGCGGGTCAGTTTGGCAATGGTGGCGTGGAGTTCACGAAGCGTAAAAAACCTGTAGAGGGTGAGGCTTGGTTCGCCTTTGTACGTTCGGGGATCGGTGACCTTGAAGTGTTGCCTCAAAAAAGATTACACTTAATTTCTTTCAAAACTTGCTTCTCAGTTCCTGGATGGGAGTGACTGATTTTTTTGAGGTCATGTCTCTGTTCGGTCTTGGTTCTTGGTAGCAGTAGAAGGGATCCCAGCATATGCAAGCTCTTCTTTGTGCTGTGGCACAACTTATGCCAGTTCTGACTGCTGAGTTGATGTCCGTATTCTTCTGCTTCTTCTATTATGCGGTTGATCCATTTCTTCACTTTGTGCTAAAGTTTCATCTTTTTCCACTGCCTCAGTACTCGTCTTCTGGCATCCCAAAGATGTAGGAGGTGAGAATTGACTGCCAGCGTGTCTATTGCGAGTTGAATCTTTTTAGAGCGCCTTTCTGCCGTCCTGAACACTTCCGTGAGTCACGCTTCAATATTTCCGATCTTTTTTTGTATGTCACGTTCTCGGAAGCCCTTCTAGTGCGTCAGCCTTGCTGTTCTAGTTCCACTCGACTTCTTATGGCGCACGATTTCAAGCTGAAGTATTTGCTGATCACTACGAAGGTTCCTGCATCCCGCTGCAGTAGACGTCTCCTACAAACTGGTTTTGGCTGTGGCAATACGTTGTATCTCCACATTGATTCAATGCAAAACGCCTTACCTTTGACAATCTTCGTGAGACTGGTTCCGCCTAATGTTTTCGTCATTATAGATAGGCGCATTTCTAGAGGCACATACCTAGTTAATCAAGTTGGCGTATAAAGACGCTTATTAAATAGCGAGCGGCACACGCCTACTGACACGTACCCAGTGACCCAAGTTACCATAAAAGGGGTTCGTTGAAGATCAGCATAGACTTAGGGCACATACCCGGTGCTCCAAGTCAGCGTCATAGAGTTTCATTGAAAAGTGGCACCTACCCAGTCCCGCCTGTAGAAGGACCCATGTTGGCATGAAAGAGGTTCATTCAAGAGCGGCACTTTTACACATCGCCACATACTCAGTGGTCTAAGTTGGTCCAATAATTGGTTTCTGAACCGGTTCCCTCTCCACCGCAGCCGCATGCGCTACTCATTGGGCCAGGGACAACACAGTGACCCAGGAAGTGAGGAAATCTTTTAGAGCCATACATACATATTAGCCCCCGGTAAGAGCTCGAAGTACGCTGAGAATGTTAACGCATTTAAAGGAGAATTACCCGCTTAACGAGACCCATAATGCCCCATTAGTCAGTAAGTGACAACACATGTAAGAACCCAATGAACATGGAATGATAGTATACGAAGAGCGATCGGAGAAAAATAAAATAATGTTTTCATTTGAGCACAGAAACAAAGTGCAAAGATTAGCAAAAGAGTGGGAACAGGTAGTAAAATTTTTTTCACGTACACTTATGCCACGCAACAGCATACATAAAATGAGAATAGGGAAACATCTAAGAACGAAAACCTTAAAATTTAAGTAGTACCCAAAAGAGTATGTTTTATTTCAGCAACGTAAAATTTCGCTACACATTACACTTTTCATGCCCCCATTTTCACTAAATGTGACCTTGACGCACTACGCACAGTTCTTTTAAGACTCTAAAAACGTTGAGTATAACGGCTGAATATCAGTCTTCAACACTTCAATCAGTAATTTTTTGAAATCACAATAAGTATACTACAACAATTAAACATTTATTATGAATCAGCGCTAACATCCTTCCTACTTCAGCAAAAGATGAGCAATGTGCCTCGCATAGTTAATCCTGCAGTTCGGTATACCCAACTGAACCCTGGTAATACGCATGAAGATTGGAAGGAAACGAGCGTTCATTATTTTGAATTGAAAGCATATAAAAAGCTTGAACACTTCAAACATGTGGTGCATGTCACGCGCAGCTTGGCCTGCATTTTCCTTAAATATAACATCGCTGGTGTTTATTCTCCTTTAGGAAAGCGGTAAAATTGGTAAGCGTTTCATATGACTCCTCTAAGCAATGCAAACACATATGTTGAAAAATTTTATTGCGTCCGCTACTTGACCCACATAATTAATACTTCCGTATTTCCTTGATCATTTTCACATCTGAACAGAACCTACGTTTAAGAAGTTTATTGTTCGTATATATTTTGTAAAAAATTGCAAGCAGGCTAACACGTTTTTTGACACTTCCTCTCGCTCTATAACTGCATCTTTCTAAACTAATTAGATAAAATACACTGCACCCAGAATGGGCACCACGCTATAGATTGTCCCTCAGTAGTTTCCCTCTTTCCCTTTTTATTTCACGTAATATTTTCAAAAGAAAACGTATATGTAGGGTTCATCGTTGCAGTTCCTTGCACAGGAACGGGTCTACCAACATCCAATAAAAAGTACTCACTGAATGGGTAAACACAGCTTCCATGGGTTCCGCCGTCACATTCTGCATTAGAAATTTAAAAAAAACATAGCAGAATCGGGAGACCTTGCACAATGACAACGCAATTTCCTGCGAAGCTGTTTCTTTCGAGCAGTTGCAATACGTATTTCAGTTGCACATAATATGAAAACAATTAATGTATAACGTGCATATGACTCACTGCTTTTAAGTATTCCTCACAGTTACCGCTTTTGAGTACTTATTAAGAATTTTATTACAAGCGCAGTAATTTATCCACACAGATTTTGGTTAACCCGAATACTGGCCAAATGTTCCCACATTTTCACTAAACTTGATCTTGACCGCATGAGGCATACAATGCCTCTCACGTTACGCAGTGCCACGTAACAAGACAGACAAACACAGGCCCCCCTACCGAAACATTGGCCAGCCTTTCTGATGCACTTTATCCCTCCACATGTAACTTCTATAGACAAAACCAAGGTGACTTTTTCTGCCATCACTCTGTACTCGTCCGACATTTGTTATTAATTTGGTATGATTACATAGTTGGTAAATATATTTCGCCAACTTCTGAAATATTTTACTCAGAGAAATAGTGTCAATCAGATAATTGTAGACAATCTTGGAAAATTCCCGATGTAGCGTTGTCGATACGCGGCGCTTCCTGTTTCGCGAGCTTTCCTTCCTGCTTGATAACAACTTTATATAGCATGTATTGAGCAACAGAAAGCATGATCTACAATTTTCTCAGTGGCACTCTTGCTCTGAATATAACAATTGAGAAGTTGATTAATGAAAGTTAACCGATAATGTGAAATTATTAAAGCAAGAGGAATTGTATAACCTGCTTTTCAAGTTTCGACAAACAACTTTACCTAGTTCTTGTCCGTCTGCGTGTAACTTGGGCATTTAAAATGTGTGGCATAAGTTACTTGGAATATACGGTATGGTTTGAGAGGTGCATCTAGTTTAATTCTGTCAGGGGTAAAAGAAGCCTACAACGCGTGGGAGTGCTGACACGTAATTGATTCCAAATACCAAAATTAAACCAGTAGTTTTGAATTTGTCTACTCATTGCCCATAACGTGCTCCTTATTTTCGCTAAATATAAACAGTGTGTGGTTTAGCGCACCAACAACACCGCGAAAGTCTGCTAATAGCTTCCTTTGAAACATGAAAGCAGGGAACACAGGCGCATTCAATATTTATCTCCGGTGCCCTTACCTAAGGCAGGAACATTACATTTTTGATGCAGATTACATTTGTTATCACCCTATTCGAACAAAACGCGATCTCACTGTGAGTCAAAATTCTTATGTGGCAATGGTAAATGTCGCGCAAAGGGCCTATAATGCTCTCAAGTAATTGGTAAATGACCACCTTTTTACAATGGCCTGTAGCCTGCATTTTCTCCACAGATAAGTACCTTCGCAGAAAGATTTTAAATAGTGTTTTCCTCATTTCGGAAAAATTTGATTGTGGTGGCATATATAGGTATTTCATGTAGCGCGCTAAATTATGCAGTGTTTACAAAACATTTACAAGGCTACGGTGTGCTTCGATGCATAATTATTTGCAAAGATCGCAATTCATCCATGATTGTCATCATAAACCTAATTTATGTCTACTGCATGCAGGACGGAGGTCTCACCCTGCGATATCGAATTATTCTTTTCTTTCCGCTGGCTGATTCCCACTCGAACCTGCAAATTTGCTAATTTCATCACCCCACTTAGTTTTCTGCCGACTTCGATGGCCCTTCCCTTCTGTTGGCACGCATTATATAACTCTAATGACCCACTGGTTGTCTAGAATAAGCACTGCGTAGCCTGCTCAGCTCCATTTTTTTTCTCACCTGATGTCAACTAATATACCGGCTATCCTGGTTTGCTCACTGAGTCACGCTGCTCTCTTCCTGCTTCTTGATGTTATGCCCAACATTATTCGTTCCATCGTTCATCGCGTGGTCCTTAACTTGTTCTCGAGCTTCACTGTTAACCTCGTACTTTCTGCCCCATAGTTTTGCACTGGTAGAGTGCAATTCACCCATATCAACTTTAAACTTGGCTTACATATGACCCATAGCATCACCTTTATTATCGCCTGATATCAGCTATGTGTAACAACGTATAGTTTGCTAGCGCAACAGGGAAAAATAGCACGATACCTATATAACGCCTTCAAGTACTTCCTGGAGGAAATTACAACATGTCTATTTATTTGAACGTATTTAACTTCACCTGCTCATTTGTAATGGTCTTTCAAGTTCTTTACATGTTTGATTATAGTTTCATGTGTATTTAAGCGCGGCAGAAGGTTTAAGATCGCGCCGCTCGTAAAACTACCTCACAATAGTCTTGAGTGCTATTACATTTACTTTATTGCACAGCCAGCAATTATGTGCCCCCCGCCACGAATACACACATTTAACTTTGTCTACTCCGTTCCGGTAATGTCTTCTTACTTTAACTAAATATTGAACTAGATTTTGGACTTGTACATCGATCACCCCAGGGGAGCCACTTAGGAATTTTCCATAACGAATGAAAACAACGGGTAGCCAGCGTTCAGTAATTGCTTGCAAAGGTTTCGATAAAACTAGGAACGTTACATTTTTTTTGCCACGCATAACACTTGTAATGCCCCCCATTTGTATTGGATGTGAACTTGGCGCGTCATGCACCGCCAAATTGGGACTTTGGAAAATATTGCGGGTAATGGCTGTATGACATTCTTAAATGCTTGAATAACTAGCTTTCTACAAACGGTGTGCACACCTGAAGTCGATTAAACAGTTATTGTAGAGAACCCACAACACCCTTCCTAATTCATCAAAATATAAACATCGCACTCCAATAATTCACAGAAAGCACCGAGAAAAACCGCAAGACTCGTGTCATCCATAAATAAGTGGGAGAAAACGAATGTTCAGTATTAGGGACGAAATACTTTTGTCCGCCCTTGCGGGCGACCTTCAACTGACCTTGAGCCAAAAGCTAGAGCCATTATCCGGGCATTCAAATGAGAACGTCCGGGCAATTTGCGAGATCATCCGGGAAACCAGTCAAAACCCATTCACAACATCCATTTTAAGAGTGTGGCTAGCATTATATCCAACCAATGTGCTACGCGGGTAGCCATTTTATGCTTACATCTACTCTCGGTCACGAGAGAGCCAGCCATTTCTTCTTTTCACAGCACATATATAACCTAAAATCTTCAAACTTTCAGACCACATAACCGTTAGTATGGCACCCAGTTTCGCCAAATTTAAGCTTGCTGTCGTTTTGTCAGAAAATATTTTGAAGCATTTCATTTAACGCTTCTTAACCGACAGAAAACGAGGTTTTTGCTATATTTATTCAGTTCATAATAACCTTAATATTTCACAACCCTAGCATATCACCCATAAATGCATGAGCATATTGGCTGAATATCGCTTGACTATTTTGTAATTTATGCTCTCATATCAAATTGTTACAGGGGTAAAAGAACCTAGAAATAGGTTTACAGGATATTCACAATAATTGTCGCAGCTGGCAAGATGGTAGACAGCGTGCGCTGTTCAGAGCGTCGTCTTCTTTAAACCAAGCTTAAAACGGCTTCTTCGTCAACGTGTCAAATGACCAACGGCAGCTCAAGCACCGGCCCTGTGCTGGTTAGGAGGCGCTTGAGTGATACGACTTGAAAGGAAGTTGTAGCTTGGGTGCTGCTATTTAAATACGTGTATAAGGACAATTCGCTTTTCTTGTCAACCACAGCAGCAAATTTGACGAGGTTTGTTGCATTTAAAAGAAATACTTAAAATCCAGTGACTGTTGGTTTCGGATTTTTTATTAAGGTCGTCAATTTTTTATTAAACATTGGCAAAAATCACAAATTTCTAGAAAACAGGAGTATCAATTTACAACTCTGTAACTCAGCAATGAAAACTGATATCACAGTTATGTGAACCGCATCAAATAGTACGTCTGAAGCACGCAAAATTCATATGTTATACATCAGTGTCAGAAAATTCAGCAATATAGAAATAGAGCTTTTGCACAACCCATGCACACAGCGTAATAGATTCACGTAAGGTACAAAATCACGTATCATTTTTGTCCTCTTTCAACGATCTAGCGGATGCCGTTTACAGAATCGGAATGTTTGTTCTTGATGCAGAGTTAATTTCTACACTCTCAAATTTCTGAAAATCTTTAACAAAATTCAGGTTCTAAATCAAAATTGAGGTTCCAACACTTACTATGATTTCAAATGAAATAAATTTCAGTAGACTTGGTCCAGGGGTTATGGAAGAAAAACGTTTTTGCGTTTTACATGTATTTGAATGGGCCGCATCGGAGTTGGGCTCGAGCTAAAGCTTCGTCTTAAAACGCACGACCTTTGCCACGTCGGAGGAATGCTGAGCCACGGTTGGGTCAAGAGGGGGTGATTTCATAGGTGACTTCAGTTACTCGACGGTAAGGGCTAGAGTAGCGTGTAAGTAACTTCTTCGAGAGGCCAACGCGTCGCGACGGCGACCAAAGGAGAACCAGGGCGCCCGGTGTGTAATGGATGTCACGATGGCGGGCATTACATAAGTGCCGCTGATTTTCCTGCGGCTCCACAAGTCGACGTTGGGCAATACGGCGCGCTTCTTGTGCTTTCAGTATGGCTTCACGGACGTACTCGGATGCGAAATTCAGATTAGCAGGCAGAACGGTGTCGAAAGGTAGAATAGGGTCGCGGTCAACAAGTGGAAGAATGGAGAGAAGTCTGCGGCATCATGGCGAGAGCAATTATAGGCAAAACTAACGGATGGCAATGCAACGACCAAGTCACGATGGTCAGCGGAGACATACATGGAGAGCATGTCAGTAATAGTTCGGTTCAGAAGCTCGGTTAGACCGTTTGTTTGTCGGTAGTAAGCAGTAGCAAGTTTGTGTTTAGTCGCGCACGAGTCTAGAAAGTCATTGCCAACTTCAGAAAAAAAGTAGTGGCCTCGGTCGGTGAGGAGCTGTTGAAGGGCACCGTGGTCAAGGGTGACGTTCTGAAGGAACTGCTGCACAGCTTGCCCGCTGCACATCGGCTGCACAGCTTGCCGGAAGTGTCCTTGTGATTGCGGACCGGCTGGCGTTGTCTGTTGCTATAGCAATCCACTTGTTTCCCAAAGCAGACGTAGCAAAAGGGCCTAAAGAATCAACACCTACATGGAAGAATGGTTTGGTTGGCAAGTCAACTGGTTAAAGGCGACCAGCCGGGAGTGTGGTTGGCTTTTTGCATCGGTCACAAAGGCCACACGCAGTGATACAACGGCAGACGTCACGGTGTAGACCAGGCCAAAAGAAGCGCAGAGAAACGCGGTTATAAGTCCGTGATGACACACCAAGGTGATTGGCAGTCGGTACATCATGAAGCTTGGCAAGAACATTCTGACGCAGATGCTCAGGCACAACGAAGAGTCCGTCCGGGTGGTCCAGGTGCTTGTTCATCACTATCAGCCTGTTTTATGTCCACTGCAGGACGAAGGCCTCTCCCTGCGGTCTCCAATTACCCCTGTCCTGCGCCAACCGCCCGCGAATTTCCTAATTTCATCGCTACACCTATTCTTCTGCCGTCCTCGACTGCGTTTGCCTTCTCTTGGTACCCATTATGTAACCTTAATGGTCCAACGGTCATCTAACCGGCGCATTACATGACCGGCCCAGCTCCATTTTTTTCTCTTGATGTCGATTAGAATATCATCTACACCAGTTAGCTCTATCATCTAAACCACCCTTTTTCTGTCTCTTGCCGTTATGCCTAGCAATATTCGTTACATCGCTCTTTGCGTGGTCCTTAACTTGTTCTCAAGCTTCTTTGTCCTTCACCAAGTCTCTGCTCCTTATGTTATAGTGCACATGATAGAGCGGTACAGTATGCCATCATGAAGCTTAAACATGCGAATGGAACGATCCGGTCTCATTGAAGGCAGCCGCTGAATAATATCTTGCAAGGAGGCGTCCCGACGTTGTTCAGCTCCAATATTGCGAAAAGCAGGGAGAGAGGGAAGGGTGGCAGGTACGCCGGTCGCAAAAACGTCAGGTGGGTCGACAGGTTGGCGCAAGAAGCAGTCCACATCTTTATGAAACCGGCCGGTCTTGTATACAACTGAATAGTTCTATTCTTGACGGCACCGAGTTCCACGCCCAAGGCGCCCTGAAGGATCTTTCAAGGACGAAAGCCAACACAGAGCATTGGCATCAGTGATGGCTATAAATTGCTGGCCGGAAAAATACGGGCGGAATCGAGCCACTGCTCAAACGAGAGCCAGACACCCACGTTTGGTGAAAGAATACTTGCGCTCATCAAGGGAAAGAAGGTGACTGGCGTAGGCAATAAGACGTTCTCGCCCTGTTGCGTCTGGGCCAAGATAGCTTCAATACCATGGCCACAGGCATCGGTACGGACTTCTGTTCGAGCTGAAACATCATAGTGAGCGCGAATGGGTGTGGGGCTAATAAGACCAATAGGCTCGACGAAAATACCACCTTGTTCAGGGTCCCAAATAAATGCAGTTTCTTTCTTGAGGAGCTGATTAAGAGGGTGCACAACGTCATCTAAATATTGGACAAACTGCCGGAAGTAGGAGCAGTGGCCCAAGAAGCGGCGAACGTCGTTGGCGCACAATGGCATGGGAGTGTCCTTCACTGCCTATATTTTACTGTGGTCAGGGCGTGCACCAGAAGCATCGACGAGGAGTCCGAGCACAGAAACTTGACGACGACCGAAGTGGCATTTGGATGAATTTAGTTGTAGCCCCGCCTGGCGGTAGACAGATAGGGTCGTCGAGAGGCGTTGGAGGTGCGTCGCAAAAGTCGGAGGGAAACGATCACTTCATACAAGCAACAACGGCAGATGGGCCACTTGAAACCGTGAAGGGGCTATGTAGGAATGCGTTCATCATTTGTTGAAATGTGGCCAGGGCTTTACATAAACCGAAAGGCATCACCTTGAACTGGTAAAGGGCGTCGGGAGTAATAAAAGCGGTCTTCTTGCAGTCCATGTCAACGATGGCAATTCGCCAGTAGCCATGCATGTAGGCAATCCAGGGAATCGCCATTGTGTGTTAGCGGATAGATAGCCCTCTTTGTTACCTTGTGGAGCTACCAATAAGCCACGCAAGATTGCCAACTGTTGTCCTTCTTTTTAACTAATACAACCGAGGCTGCCGAGGAACTGCAAAAACGTTTACTAATGTTACGAGAAGACATCTTGTCAACTTCGGGTTGGACAATGTGTCGCTCAGTAGGCAAGACACGGTAGGGTTGCCGATTGATCGGGCTCGCGTCACTGGTGTTACTCAATATATCACTCGCGTCACTCAATATATATAATCTCTACACGTTCTTGTACGCATCCATATTTCTTGTATACCATCGTTCATAACCTAAGGTTTGTCATGTTAATTCGTATTGGCTCCTGTTTTGCCAGTAGTTTGTAATGATAAAGGAGTGCAATAGACTCCATCTATAATTCGGCCGCTTTGATGAAGCCAATTTCACTTATGACTTCCTTGCACATCTTTAGCGCCATCTTGCGAAAGCAGTAGGTGATTCATAAGTAAACTGGTTGGGTTCATGAGGGGTCTAATGCATCGATGACATCCCCCCTCACAGAAGCTCAAACACACCTGTAATATTTAGGGAGTTTTGTGGTCCTTGTTTCTCCTTTTTTAAACTAGCTTGCTATGTATACTAGGACGTCCCCATTGATCGTTTGTGCTGGACTACTTCTATATGGCCTATAATAGTGGCGGCATAGCGCTCTCTCGTAAACTCCTTGATGGCCTTGGCTACCATTACGCACCGACATACTTATGTAATTAGGCCAATGTGTGGTTCATGGGGTAACATACCGCTTTGTTCCCATTTCTGAAGATCTCAGCGACAGGCAAAACCACAGCAGAAGGGACTCTTGCTTATAGCTCTTGGTTGATTTTTCCTGAGGTTGGAGCAGTGATTATGGTGTCCAATTATTCTACTCCTGTTCCGAGAAGTATGGCCCTGATGGGCACAACGTTGCTTGGCTGTGATTGACGCTAGACCATAGAAAGCCAGTACAAGCCTTCTCGAAATTGGTTTGAACATTATGGCTCCAAGGCTACTTCTGTCACTGCCCGCAAGTCCGGGATAATTAAGTGGAGGTTCTCTGGCCTTATTCGCAAAGCAGACGCGTTAAATATTTATTTCTTTAGGTCACTAGATCCTGTGCAGGTTGTGGAAGCATGATCGCAACAGGTGAATTCTAGCACGTTGGCGATGGTTACGGTGCTCCTCGACCTACTGATTTCTTATCTATAGGCGATGGTGCTTATAGCAGTGAATCCGCTCTTCAGCTAAAAAAATAACTATGAGGACACACCGCATTGTAAAGCACTTCATATTATTCGTTGCTCTTTCATTCTTTTGAGTAAAATAACTGATAATGGCAATTAGGCCAATGAAATAGTTGGTTTTTTTCCATGCAGAGGCGCATCGGTACTACAGTTAGCTTTATTTTAAGTAAGCATATACCAATATTTAACCATTCGTCGATAAATTTACATCAAGTCGCCTAAAATAAACATTCCTTTGAATATATAGAGTGGTAATGAGCACTGCGACAATATTTCTGGATGTAAAATGTTTGTATAGGTTTTAACACTCTCTGGCAGAAACATATATTAGCGATTGGTTACTTACGTTTTAAGTCTGGGTAAGCGAGTAGTGGAATGGTGCAAGAAAGAATAAACAGCGCAACGAGAGCAGGCCTGTACATAACTGTGGCTGGCAGCAGGAGAACTGTGTCCGTTCAACGGCTCGGTTAGGATGCCTTAAATATCCTAGCGTAAATCACGGAGTCCCGGAAGGCTAAAGCCGATTAGTTTCATTTTTCATTTGGCCAAGAAGATGGCATTCGGAACAAGTTCATGTTCTGGGACGGCATTTTACAAGAACTTCCTGCTGTTAAAACGAAGTTTTAGCTATGATGATAATGACGTCAAAGGCTAGAAAAGTTTGTATGGACACATTTTTTTCTTCAGAATACGGCCTTTCAGTAACAAACTTCACTCTGAAAATGTCGATTCCCAGTGACAGTAGCGTAAACCGCAAACAGAGCAAAGTGCACTACGGAAGGTTTATAGCGTTAAAACACTAATATATGATTCGGTATTGAATACGATATTTGAATCGTTATAGTAGTTTTGGTGACAAGTGCCTCCCAAAATTTTTCGGTGTGGAGAATTGGAGGGTCTAAAAGGACAAAGTGCTTCGACGCTGCTACCTCATAATAGTCCTGAGTGCTATTGCATTTACTTTATCGCACAGCCAGCAATTATCTGCCCCCCGCCACGCATACACAACTTTACCTTTGTCTACTCTGTTCCGGTAATGTCTTCTTACTTTAACTAAATATTGAACTAGCTTTGGGACTTGTACATCGATCACCCCAGGGGAGCCAATTAGGAATTTTGTATAACGAATGAAAACAACGGGTAGCGAGCGTTCAGTAATTGCTTGCAAAGCTTTCGATAAAACTAGGAACGTTACATTTTTTGCCACGCATAACACTTGTAATGCCCCCCATTTCCATTGGATGTGAACTTGGCGCGTCATGCACCGCCAAATTGGGACTTTAGAAAATATTGCGAGTAATGGCTGTATGACATTCTTAGATGCTTGAATAACTAGCTTTCTACAAACGGTGTGCACAGCTGAAGTCGATTAAACAGTTATTCTACAGGACCCACAACACCCTTCCTAATTCATCAAAATATAAACATCGCGCTCCATATAATTCACAGAAAGCACCGAGAAAAACTGCAAGACTCGTGTCATCCATAAATAAGTGGGAGAAAACGAGTGTTCAGTATTAAGGATGAAATACTTTTGTCTGCTCTTGCGGGCGACCTTCAACTGACCTTGAGCCAAAAGCTAGAGCCATTGTCCGGGCATTCAAATGAGAACGTCCGGGCAATTTGCGAGATCATCCCGGAAACCAGTCAAGACGCATTCACAACATCCATTTTAAGAGTGTGGCTAGCATTATATCAAACCAATGTGCTACGCGGGTAGCCATTTCATGCTTATATCTACTCTCGGTCACGAGATAGCCAGCCATTTCTTCTTTTCACAACACATATATAACCTAAAATCTTCAAACTTTCAGACCACGTAACCGTTAGTATGACACCCAGTTTCGCCAAATTTAAGCTTGCTGTCATTTGTCTGAAAATATTTTGAAGCATTTCATGTAACGCTTCTTAACTGACAGGAAACGAGGTTTTTGCTATATTTATTCAGTTCATAATAATCTTAATATTTCACAACCCTAGCATATCACCCATAAATGCATGAGCATATTGGGTGAATATCGCTTGACTATTTTGTAATTTATGCTTTCATATCAAATTGTTAGAGGGGTAAAAGAACCTAGAAATAGGTTTACAGGATATTCACAATAATTGTCGCAGCTGACAAGATGGTAGACAGCGTGCGCTGTTAAGAGCGTCGTCTTCTTTAAATCAAGCTTAAAACGGCTTCTTCGTCAACGTGTCACATGACCAACGGCAGCTCAAGCACGGGCCCTGTGCTGGTTAGGAGGCGCTCAAGTGATACAACTTAAGAGGAAGTTCTAGCTTGGGTGCTGCTATTTAAATACATGTAAAAGGATCATTCGTTTTTCTCGTCAACCACAGCACCAAATTTGACGAGGTTTGTTAGAGTTAAAAGAAATACTTAAAATCCAGTGACTGTCGGTTTCGGATATTTTATTGAGGTCGTGAATTGTTTAACAAACATTTGACAATACACTGCGACAATATTTCTGGATGTAAAATGTTTGTATAGGTTTTAACACTCTCTGGCAGAAACATATATTAGCGATTGGTTACTTACGTTTTAAGTCTGGGTAAGCGAGTAGTGGAATGGTGCAAGAAAGAATAAACAGCGCAACGAGAGCAGGCCTGTACATAACTGTGGCTGGCAGCAGGAGAACTGTGTCCGTTCAACGGCTCGGTTAGGATGCCTTAAATATCCTAGCGTAAATCACGGAGTCCCGGAAGGCTAAAGCCGATTAGTTTCATTTTTCATTTGGCCAAGAAGATGGCATTCGGAACAAGTTCATGTTCTGGGACGGCATTTTACAAGAACTTCCTGCTGTTAAAACGAAGTTTTAGCTATGATGATAATGACGTCAAAGGCTAGAAAAGTTTGTATGGACACATTTTTTTCTTCAGAATACGGCCTTTCAGTAACAAACTTCACTCTGAAAATGTCGATTCCCAGTGACAGTAGCGTAAACCGCAAACAGAGCAAAGTGCACTACGGAAGGTTTATAGCGTTAAAACACTAATATATGATTCGGTATTGAATACGATATTTGAATCGTTATAGTAGTTTTGGTGACAAGTGCCTCCCAAAATTTTTCGGTGTGGAGAATTGGAGGGTCTAAAAGGACAAAGTGCTTCGACGCTGCTTGGCACTGAAGTTCAGCAGGTTCAAACTTAGATTTATTTGTATAATTTCAAATATATTGTAACCAACAATTACGCCAGCCGTTTCTAAGAAAAATTGGTTTATTCTGGGCGAACCTGTCCCCGTCAATTCAAGAGACTCAACACACAGCAAAACATGAAGAAGGACCTCTAGCTTCAATTCTTCGAACATCGCCCTCTTCTTCTTCACCTCCTGTCGTGCGTCATCCATCCGATTCTCGAGCTCGAGCCGGTGGTATGTCAGCACGTGGTGCGGGCACATGTGGCGCTGCGTTGGCTGGCGGTGCCTTGCTTGACACTTGTGGTGTGGCAGTAACTTGGGACACAGCTAGGATGCGGTAGGCGTGTTCGCGTTCTCCTATGCTGCCGGCATTATTCCCTCTCCGAAAAAAGATCGTGCCGATGCGTATAAGAGGCCTAGAAATACCAAAATCTTTAAAAAGACATTGCTGTGCGTACGGCCGGTGCTATTCTTGGGAACACGTACCAATTCTTTTTTTCAATTCCTTTTGTCGCAAGGTTTCATTCGTACTACGTGTACGAGCACACTTGACCTTGAGGAATAACCTCGTAGTTTAAGGGGCTTAGGCAGCGCAGTACTATATACTGGCCACAATAACGGTGCAGTAGCTTTTCCGAAAGGCCAGGCGTACGTATAGGCATTCATACCCGCACTTTGTCTCCAGGATTGTACTTCACCTCTCTTGGCTTCTCTTCACCGGCTTGCGTCGGCGTATTACTGTTGTACCACTAAAAATTAAATTATGGGGTCCTACGTGCCAAAACCACTTTCTGACTATTAGGCACGCCGTAGTGGTGGACTCCGGAAATTTTGACCCCCTGGGGTTCTTTAATGTGCACCTAAATCTAAGCACACAGGTGTTTTCGCATTTCGCCCCTATCGGAATGCGGCCGCCGTGGCCGGGATTCGATCCCGCGACCTCGTGCTCAGCAGCCCAACACCATAGCCACTGAACAACCATGGTGGGTACTGCTTTACCATCCGGTGTCTTGCGAACTGTCATGCTTCTTCTGCCCTTTCTATGTACTCAATAACGTCTGGGTTCTCTTATCTGCTGCTGTTCACAGGTAACATCGCGTCCAGTGTCGATGTTACGGTCCGACCGTCAACAAGTTCAAATGACGTGAAATGTGTCATCTCTTGCACTGCAATATTACAGGCAAAGGAAGCCTATGGTAGACTACTGTCCCACGTTCGGTGCGTTATGTTTACGTACATCGAGATTACGTCGGCGAGCGTTCTACTGAGCCATTCAGGCAGACCGCTTGTATGCGGATGGTATACAGTGGTTTTTATGCAGTTAGTACGTCGTAGTTTCATAACAGACTGCATCAAATGCGACATAAAAACTGTTTCTTTGTCTGTTATGACAACCTTAGGTGCACAATGTCATAATACTACGAGTGTTACGAAGAACTATACCACTTAAATGGTGGTTGCTTTTGTGATACAAGTGGCTTCGGTACAGCGGGTCGAATAATCCGTTGCTAGCTCAATCCGGGAAAACGAAACGGGAAATGGCCCAAGTAAACCACTCCTCTCTATTCAAATGGTATTGTTGGTGGCTGTATTGGTTGTAGAAGGCCTCCTGGTTTCATTTGCGCCTTTGACAATCTCGGCATGATTTGACATAGTGCTGCACTAAATTCATCAACTTCGACCAGTAATAGTTTGTCAGATTCCCCCAGAGTCCTACTTACGCCTAAGTGTGCAGCTAAAGGCTCATAATGGTAAGCCTCTAAGACCTCAGCTCGCATCGATGATGGTACTAGAAATAGAAACGTCTCACCACTGGGCTCGAAGTTTCGTTTGTAGAGGACATTGTTCTTAACAACGTAAAAACACAATCCACGGGCGAAAACTCGAGGAACTTTCACTTGTCGACCCTCTAGCTGCTGGATGAACAGGAGTAATTCCTGGTCACTACGCTGATGACGAGCCATTTCCGATGTGTTCACAGCCCCAAGGAACGGGAAATCTTGTTCGTATTCAGGAGACGTAGATTCGAACGGCGCGCCTGACAAGCAATCAACAACGTTGTGCTGGAGACCGGACTTGTAGACGACCATGATGTCCTGCTTATGTAGACGCAATCTCCGTCTCTTGAATCTTCCAGAAGGGTCCTAGAGGTTCTGCGCCAGCCAACCTTCCAGCGGATGATGTACACTGTTCTCTCCGGACTCAAATGGCAGTAGTACCTTGTCTACCTTCTTGATGTGGTGGTCTTCTCCACTGCATTGGAACAGCACATGCAGAGACTGAGAGCAGTTCCAATCGCGAGGCGGGATTGACCATAAAACCCAAAAAATGTCACTTTGGTTATCGCGAGCTCCACTTTCTCGGACACATTTTCATAAGATTACGTCTCTCGAAAAGTTTCCTAAGCCAAGACACAAAAAATCTATCATACGTTTCCAGACTAATGTCGCCAGCATAACCAGAACGAAAAGACGCCTGCCGCATACTATCTGTGTCCCAAGTTACCGCCATACCCCAAGTCTGAAGAAAGGCACCGCAGGGCAATGCTGGGCCACATGTGCTCGCATCACGTGCTGAGGGACTGCCGGCTCATGCTCTAGTATCTAGATGCGTCTCAGACTGAGCAAGGTTTGGAGAAGCGCAGCGATTCAATGGATGAGAGCTAAAGTGTTGAACACATGTTCCGGTAACAATGGTATCCAAATGTGTATAGCACACACGTTGTGCTGTCAATCGTGCATATAAAACGTACGTGTAAGCTAGCGGGTACTTCTCGAAATATTTTGAAATCAAGAGATAATGGCAATGTTTAAACGAAGCTAGAAAACCAGCGTCGTAGTTCAGCTACCACTGTCACTCAATGGCAGATGAAGAGATTTGTTTGCCACGCTTGCCACTCGCTGCAGAATTCGTAACTGCCAGCAACACCTAGCAACCCTCTCAAACCAAGAGCGACGGACAGAATCATTAATTTGGGCCCATGCTTAGTGGCACATTATCAGTGTATCAAGTTGTTCTCACCTAGGCAAAAGGACACCTGAAAAGCTGGAGCACAGGGAACGAAAGCTTCACTTTATAAATGCTTCTAAACACAGATAATTTCTTGTTGAACAGTGCATCCCACTCTTATAAAATGTTTCAAAACATGTTAGAACATTTCGGCTGCACAACAGTCAGCCAAGGCGGCGGGAAAACACGACATGGTGCGAACACCATCCGCAGCATCTAAACATTTGAATGCTACAAATTCTCGCATGGGAGCACCTGTGTCCTCAGAGCCAGTGGACATTGGCACAAGAGATGTGTGCGTGCGATCGGGCAATTGTTCTGGCGGACCACATTTCCGTCCCACCATCAGACAAGCATCATTTTCTGTAGGTCAGCTATTCAGCTTGACAGCAGCCATAGTCAGGAAAGCCTAGTGATGCTCTGACATAAGGTTCTTCGCTTTAAAACATTCCAGTGAACCGTCGGTCAGCACTGCCGAATATATGGTTAGTTCCTTTGAATTCCACTTCTATATGGTGGAGTTGCGGCTCCTGCGCACAACTTTTGTTGACCCCCCCCCCCCCCTCTTCACTCCCGGTTCACCAAATTTCTTATTTAGATCCCTCACAGCCCCGTTTCCACCTCGATAATTCCTCTGCATGGCATCGGCGTTGTCTTTCGACACAGTCACTAGAATTTTCCCACTTCGGTTGTGCTGAACCCGACCGAGGAGGCACCCCTTATCCCCTAAAGGAAGGAAATGAAAGCTGTACTTTAATAGACTACTTATGGGATTGAAGGCGTCTGCGTATGTAGTGAGGATCTTTAGGAAAAATCTTTTCACGCGTAGTTAGATCGAGTACACACTCGTTTAGCGGCACATATATAGGGGCACGACAAATGGCCACATTTAATTATGCGCTCTGGCCCGCTACTCAAGAAAGCACAACCCTCTTCTCAACACTTCAGCTCATCGCTTCATTATTTCACCCCACCATCAGCAGACTTTTTTTCGGACTATTCTGGACCAATGCTGCATTTATTTAAGGGTTGGCTTTCATAAAAAAAGGTAATGTTTAATAACGACACAGTTCCTGCAACTCGAGCTCAAGCATTCCATCCAGCTTATACTAACAAAAGCAGGGATGGTTGCAATCGTTCGTCGAGTTGCGTGAAAAGCAAGAAATTATTTAGTGAACAGATTCGTTAGAATTGGTTGTATTGTTTAAAATGGCCGAATCAGCAGAATAATTGCAACATTTATTTCCGTGCATTCTTTAGGGAATTCAGCAGAAGGAGCCTTAGATTATGCCTGCCGTAGTTTCAGAAAAAGACGAAGCGAAGCGTTAGAAAAAGACCAGTGCATTACAATGGTAGCAAGACTGTCAACACCAGACAAGGGAAAGCACAGCACATCTTCGCTCTCAAGTCCACGTTTTATGCTCCCAAGGTTAGCCCCAACATATCCAACAAGATAGCCCTAACCTGCATGTCCGTTTAAGAAAAACACTACTATTACGCAGAAGTTCAAGCAAATCGCCTAATCAAGGACAAAACATGCCGAATACTGCGTGTTACGCATTCTAAAACACGTCAGACGTACGAAGCTTCATCTGAGCATCCTTCCTACAAGACGAGGTGGCCTGCGGGTGTTTAAGTTTTAACGGGGAAAAAACTCCTTTCTTAGCGCAAGCCAGCTTTTCTGGTTAATGTGTACAAACCTTTATCTGATTATACGGTATACCATAGAAGACAACTTCCAATTACTTGACCACCGGTAGTTTGGTAAAGGGCACCCTATGCGCTGTACATGAGTGTGTTTACATTACATTTTATTGCACCGTATTGCCACTGTAGAGACGCGTAATGAATGAGGCATGTGTGCAGCCAGACTGCTTTTTCGCACTGCCTCCCGGGCACGCTGTGTCATGCAGTGGTGCCGCTGCCTAGTCCTGGCGTGCCCGCTTGGGTGATTATACATAAAGACAAGTTTGATTATATATGAGGAGGGTTCTTGTCCCAGCCTGGATCGATTTTAAATTATTTCTTTAGAATTCAAGAGCAGCACATGCTGTGCGCCATATATTACCAAAGTTGGTGTTAAAGGGGTTCGTTGAAGAGCGCCATGTACCCAGCGGCCCAAAACTGGTCGTGGTGGTGTGAGGCAGAGGTAGAACACAAGAAAACGATCATAAGTTCAAATTCTCGTCTAGTTCACCACATTTGTCAGGCTTGTAGTGGTGCCAGACACCGGCAAATATGCAGTCACTGGAGCTATGCTAGTCAAGGTGCAACCAAACTAGGAAGGCCAACAAAAATATCAATTGTGGGTTTTATGAGCCAAAACCGGGAAAGCATCATCATCATCATCGTCGTCGTCGTCATCGTCGTCTTTTATTGTCCTTTAAAGGCCCCTTTCAGGGTATAACATACGGGTAAATGCATCCATAGACACTATTGTCATTATATGAGGCACTACGGCGTGCCTCATATAATTATTCTGAGGCACGCCATAGTGCGGTAAATTTTGAATAATTTGCCCCACCTGGGGTTCTTAAATGAGCACCCAAACCTAAGTAGACGGGTGCTTTAGCATTTACACTGGAGTTGGCCTCCCTGGTGCAGTATTCGGCCACTACCTTCCTCATTACTTTTGCTACTGGAGACAGCGGAGCACCTGACCAAAGCGGCGATCAGAAAATCGCGTTCCGAGCATTTTCATCCTTAAGGCTTCCGTCGCGGCTAGTTGGATTATCATGCTTATACCTATAAAACGGAGCTGCTAAGCTGCAACATACATGGTAACAAAACACTACGCCTAGTCTGTGCTGTTCTTGTCACAGTGCAATGTTTCAGCTTTGCAACGCTGCTTTACAACAATAAGCATTTTAGTGCGTGTAGCATGGTGGGATTGATTTACAGTCAGTCGGCATAAAAGCCCAAAGTTCTAGCAGATAAGGAGCAAACAGACACATAGTTTTCTCATGCCATAGCCAACTGGAAAATTCAGAGGTGAGTGTGCTTGCCACGCCAATATACTCATATGTCTGTAGCGACAATTTTGTCACACATTTCGGGAGTGCCTACCGGTGAGATTGGTTGTGGACTTCAAAGATGTTTTACAGCGCAGCTATTAGGCACCCGTTCTTGTGGTGAACGTTGGCGTCGTACCTCGTAACCGAGCGAACGGGCAGGCGAAGGATGAATGCGAAGGCGGAGCGCAGTGGGCCGATGAGCAATAGCGAGAGCGAAACTGGCGCGAGGAGAGAACCGGAGGAGGAGGGGGCGACGAAACGATGAGGTGGAAAGCGGCGAAGGAAGGTAGGAGGAAAGCGTGAGAAGAAAAGCTTGGTGCCGCGCAAGACAAACTATGGCTACGATGGCTTCGAGGTGGCGCCAGAGTAGCGATCGTTGTGCACTCGCTCACCTCCGCTCCGTTTTCGGAGCAACGCACGTCTGTTCACCAAAGTGCTGCATGAGCGGAGGTCTGTCTGCGGCGGCGGCTGTGAATGTCGCCCACGACTCAGCCACCCGCTGCCTATCACGCTGTCGCTATTAGCAAGGCCACTTCACTCCGTTTGGGAACGCGCCGCACGAGAGAGATTTTCCGTGCCAGCTAACTATCAGGAAATGAAAACACGTATATAGAGCTGCAGTCAAATTTTGCATTCGGGAGTATTGCAATCGTCAGTGAATTTTTCCTGATCTCAAACAAAAATTATTGAAATAAATATTTCTAAATCCCTTGTTGTAAGGTATGTGCATGAAATGAACTATCACGCGTATTTTCATCTGGATGGCCTTAAGGCCTAATTTATCTCTGAATATCATAAGAACGTGACTTCGTGGCAAGTTGAGACGTGTTTTCCTAGACAAGTACTTCATTTCAAGCTCGAACATTATTTTTAGCACAAAGTAAAGCAAGGCGAAAAATAGTACTGTATGGTGTGGCTGAAATGTCAACAATGTTTATAAGAAAAAAAGATAAAAAACGTAGATTTCTTTGCTTTTTTAAGAAAATAAACGCGGACAATTCGTAATTATATGTTGGCCTACGACATCATGAAAAATAAGAGCGTCGGTGCATTATTCTATAATAAGATTTCTGATTCTACCTAATTTCACACTTGAATAACTATATTCACCTCCAGCTAGCTTTTGACTCCTTGCGCGAACTTAACGAAAGCTTACGTCACGAAAACTTCTTTCAGAAAAAATAATTTGTTGAAACACTATTCACACCATCATCAATTAGCGCAATTTCTTGCAAGAGAATCGGCGATGGCCCCTTTTGCGATATCGGACATTAACAAATTAACATTATCGGACATTGCGATATCGGACAAATAACAAATGAGTTATTTAGGTATTTCGTGATCCTTCTTACGTAGCCGAGCGTGTCTATTCCGGCACAGTCCCGGTTCAACTTTCAACACGCGAGACATTCCTCGGAGTTTTAGTGAAGCCTTAACAACAACTCAGCGCCCAGTTTTACTTGCAGATAGCCTGGACACCTCTCGATATAAAAGAATGACTAATAGTCTCCCTCAATAAACAGAATGGTTACCCTTAATTTATACGAAAAATAAATAAATAAAAATTTCGCCTCGTACTTACTTCTGTGAAATTGCGTTCCAGCAATGAATTATTATTTTTAACTTTATCATAACTGTTTGTTATGACCGGAATGGACGTCAATTTAGAAAGAGTCAATCACCACTGTATAATTCTCATTTTTCAATCTCAATTTTATTTCCATATGGAGAAAAGTGTTTAGACGTAATACAGCAGTTTTCGTATTCGCAAACCATGCAATTTCCTAGAAGCAAGGCCACTCACTTTCAGGATAAATACATCTTTCGTGCATTCGGCCATTACATTCAGCAAGCAATAAAGAAACAACATTGTGCACAATAACAGGTTTCGCGCATAAACTTCTTTCCCGAATGTTATATTGAGTGTCTATGCTTATGCTTGTATTTTTGTTAAGAATGAGAAAAATACGCTGCAATGGAAGGTCCTGCTATCAGTTTTCTTTTTTTCATGATTCGCTTCCAAAGCAGTCATTGCTTCTCTATGACTTCAGCGACTAACGTTTCTTTCTGTGCTCAGTTTGAACGTTATGTACGATCGACTCAGAAACCTGCTCTATTCTTAACAGGAAGGAAGCTGGATATGCTTGTAGATTCAGTCACAGCAGACAAAAACGAATACAAAACTGCTTAAGAGACTACGAATGATCGGTGTTTCTTGCACACATAATCCTTGCAGTCAGTTTTTTAGCCTCCACTGCACCACTTCGTTAGTAGCCGACCTTAAATTTGAAACTGGAACTATGTTTGACCATTCACAGAAGATTAATTTCTGACTAGTTCACATTTCGCAAAGGACGAGAGTTTTTGCTATAGATATCGTCAGGAGCCACAGTTGTGAGCTCTACTAAGAGCTAAAGTTTTCCGGAGCAGGCATTCACAGCAAGTTCTGCTGCTTTTGATGACGCATAAGTCACCATTTTGTTGCAACTACTTCGTTTGGCGTGTCTCATAAGGAAATTCGCGCCTCTGAGTATGTGCCACTGGGGACCGGTGTAAAAGACGGTACAGGCTCCACCAGTGAGCTAAGCCTTGTTTCTCGTGTACTTCATCTCGGGGCGAAAGCAGGCTTTGCCTGCTTTCGCCCCTTCTGGAACGCTGAACCACACATTGGTCTACTTTTGAGCGCTGCCCTGCGTAGCAGTACAAAGCATGTGTTTTGTATTTGACTGCGGGCGTTTCTGGTTGCAATTATGTGGTTGTTTCAGCAAACCACACAGTCATATGGTGTAATTTTTAAAATTTGTACCTCAATATAACAGGTCATGCTAAGCAACGAGCTTGTCTTTGTTGTTATTTTGAATAGCACAAAAAGATCTCTTAATACGCAAATTGTAACATATTTAGACTTTTTTTGTCTTATGACCCTGTGTTCCTTGCAATGATATGGGCCTGTTCTCGTCTTTATAACCTTTTATCAAAGCAGCACATTTATGGCTGCTATACGAGACCATATTTTTGCAACTTGCATTTTGGAACAATGCGTTTATTTACGTTCATTTATTTCTGAGGAAGCAATTCTATGCCAATTGGGCACGAGGCTGTTTCACTTGCTCCTCAATGAAACAAATTATAAAAAAACATCTCCACTTACTTGGTAGTCTGTAGGTGTAGTTTCTTCGAGCACCAGGGACTGCAGCAATATAAAAAATAATTAATAAGCAAAATTTTAAAAAGCTTCAAAATTTAGAAAAAAATTTATGCCTTCATTTGTGTGGTACTTGAGAGGAACCTGGTGCATATTGCAAAGGTAGCAATACGCCAATAAAAATACATGAACCAAAAAGTCAAGCAATAAGCAAACTAAATGTTTTATGGAGAACATGCAAATTTATAGAGCAGTACAATAGTAAGCATTTTGATGCTGGGAAATATTCGGTACCTTTTACAATTCAAGAAAGTGTCGACTTTCCAAGATGAAGTTTCTTGCAAAATCACTCTTGCTACTGTTAAGAGGACACTTATTTTTTTTAATAAAAGCTTTTATGGAATTCGCACATTCATTGAGTTTATTCTTCCATTCTGGGATTTCAGTTTAGTTTCCTTATATATCATAAGGTAGGGAAATAGAGCCTCCTCTGGAAGGTTTAGACGTGTAACCTAATCTAGGACAGTGCTAAAAGGTAGTCTGTATTATTCTGTATAAATAAATAAGTGCCAGTATGGTCAATTTTTATTTTCCTTTAGCATAACAACGAAATATTTTTTAACTTTGACCGCAGGTATAAAAATAGCTAGGATTGATCACCAAAAATTACCGTTGGTGCAAGAATACCATAGTGTGGATACTTGCAATTTAAACGTACTTATAGATGCCCTTGCAAACTTTAACTATGGTTGAGTCATACTGAGTAAATGAATCAATTGGCACGAATATTTTAGCAAAACATGAAGCGACAAGAAAAAAGACGACATAGGAACGTTGCAAAAGTGGCTATTACTATTACACATAATCGACTTGCATAAAATGTGGCCAGTAGGCAGACCAATCTTTTTAAGAAGTTTAAAACACTTTAACATATTCCTGCTGTGTAGGTGGTATCCTCAGTATCTTTCTGGTGGTATCCTCAGTATCTTTCTGAGTTCCCTCCATCCAGACTTTCTTCACTGCAATGCAAGGACGAGATTTACCTTCAGCTGTTTGTGTCCCAGAGATTCTGTTGATTATTTTTCCGTGGCGCTTACAAGTCCCAATTTGGAAGGGCTCCCAGCTTCCGGGGAATCTCCTCAAAGCGAATGCCTCTGAATGCCATGGACCTCCCATTCACCATGGAACAGTTTTCAGCGGCTGTTGTTGATACTAACAAAAAGATTTCTACTGGTCTCGATCAAGTTTGGTGCCAAGCCATAGGGCACCTTTCCTGCCACTGCCGTTTCGGATTGCATGATATGTACAGTACTTCGCGGGCAAGTGCTGCAGTGACTGCCGACAGGAAACACACTGAAATTGTACCTGTCCTTAAGCCTGTGGAACAGCCGAGCAAGCTACGCATCTTTGCCGACCTCTGCTCAGCTGTGTTGGGAATTCTATGAACAAAGAGATTCATAAGCGAATAGCATGGTTTCTTGAAATACGATGTATCTATCGCAAAGCAATGAATGACTTTCGGCAGAATAGATCAGCACTGGACAATATAATATTCCTCATTTCATGAGTAGATGAACCCCTACGTTCGAATCGTTATCTTCCTTAACATGAAATCCACCTTGCATTCTGTCTGACATCATTCACTTCTTGAGCCCTTGAAGCTGCAAGACTTGGAAGACGTCTTTATACAAGTCTATGCAACTATGTCGAAGGAGGGCAGCTTCGCATAGCAACTCCAGAAGGTTTCCCATCTTGCAATGCTGCTGTAAATGAAGTTCCACAAGGGGCAGTCGTTAGCACTTTAATATTGAACATCACTCTACGTTTACTTGAGAAAAAAACCTACGAAGGGGGGTACAGATGACGTTGTACGCTGATGACATCTGTATATAGAATACGTCACAACCTCGTCGCGTAACTCGGCAGCGACTACAGCAAGCGCTTTTCAGCTTGTCATCATACCTTACACCGCAGGTGCTGCATCTTTAGTCAGAGAAGAGCGCTGTTATGGCCTTTACTTGCAAGCGCATTGATGGCTAGCCACTGATACTTGGTGGTAGAGCCCTTCTCTACGTCCGGACCCAGCGATCGCTCAGTGTCTTGATCCATCGTAACCACTCCTGGACTCCAGAAGTGAACATCTTACTGGGGAGAATCTCCACCACATCCAAACTTATTATTTTTCTTGCTGGTTCTCGATGGGTTGCCACTTCCGGCCGATGGTGATGCTTCATTATGCTTATGGTGATGGTCTCTTGCGCTATAGCCTTGTTATCATGCAGCGACTGTCCCCGACTAAAACAAAAAGCTTCGCAGCAGCACGTAAAAATAGCCTACGTGTTTGTCTCGGTCTTCTGAAGGGGTCGTCTTGTACAGGGACCGTAGCTGAGGCTCACTGATTAAGTCTGCCTGCTGTGAATCCAGGAAACGAGCCGCCTACATATAAGTTACGGGGTCCGAAACAACAATTATTTCATGAGTATCATCAAAACGCAAAACAATTCCGGATTTGGGCAAGCTATTGACGAAATTCGACTTACTATTCCTAAACAGGCGCCACATATCGTGCCACTACAGTTCCTTTCGTAGATGCTGCCTCCTTTATTCATTCGACAGTGCATCTCTGTCATCGACTCCAAGAAGAACATGCCTCAAGCAGCTACTTCACAGACAGCACTGTCCTTCATGAGCTGTGAAGTACTCCCCTACGAAGTACACATTAATTGACAGCTCATTTGTGCAACACAACTCTGTTCGTGGTATTTGCATTCCTCTAATGTATTCGACATTTTCATAGCATTGAGAGTGAGTAACGTCATTAACTTTGTCTGAGCTGCAGGCAACGAAGCAGGCGCTAAAATACGTATTAAGGCAGCTTCAACAACAATGCACCTTGTTCACAGACTCGTAAGCAGCACTGCAAAGCCTTTGCACGGAAAGTACTAAATCAAGCAATTACAATTTGTTCCAGGGCTTTGGATACTTACATCAGTTGGCGTCTAACCCTAGACATGTGATAGCATTTCAGTGGCTTCCCAGACATTGCGGTGTAATAGGCATTGGACTATTATATTATTATTATTATTATTATTATTATTATTATTATTATTATTATTATTATTATTATTATTATTATTATTATTATTATTATTATTCCCCAATAGTAACATCTGCAAACATCTTCCGTGAACTTGGGCTACCAAACTTCCCTTCATTACTTATAGAAACAGTTGTCGTTAAACATTTCTGGAATTCCGATTTCAAACAAAAACGTGCCGCCGCAAGGGAGCTTAGAAAACGTCTCCGTTATGTTGTTCCACGTTCAGCCACAAGGTATGGCGCGGCCAGACGCTGTGCTTGTGTGCCTGACATATTTAACAAACTACCAGAAGAGTTATTTAACGCGACATCAAAAAGAACGCTCAAACACATCTTAAAACAGCTAGAGTAAAATTACCCTCTTGTACATTGCTTTTTTTTTGCATCGCAATATTTACCTCTTCAATTTTTGTTGTATGTAGATAAACAAATGTTATCTTGTGCTTAATTTTTTGCCTTTCATTTTTTCTTTATTTTTTCTTTTATTCATCTCTCATCAATTTTTGTACATCTTTTGCCTTGTCTATCATATTCATTGGCACGGTCCTACGAGCCAACTAAGGCTTAGACTGGCCTGATTGTGTTGTTTTTTTATATTTTGTGGCAATAAACATTATTATTATTATTATTATTATTATTATTATTATTATTATTATTATTATTATTATTATTATTATTATTATTATTATTATTATTATTATTATTATTATTATTATCATGGCAGCAAAATTACGGGCAACATGCACGATCTGGGTAAGGGTCTGCGTGGCGTCTTGACAGAGCCCCATTTTGATTGTCACCTTGCTATGCTAAGCGTAATGTCTCGCGAGCATGCTAAGGCAGCAGTTAGCTTCTGCAAGACTGACACCAAAATAAAAAAGACAGCTTCGCCAGAAGGTCAAAGTGTGGACAGTAATATCAACGTGTAGCGTTGGGCTTCGTCTCTTTCATTCGGGGTCTTTCTTTCTGAGATATGACCGCCATGATGCTCGCTCCACAGTCGAGGAATCCAATCGAATGGCCTCGTAAATTTGCATTCGTTACATATACCTAAGCTTTTTTATAGCGTTTCAAGTACTCCTTCGCGAAAGATCGCCATCACACTGGTTTCATCCTGTGCTTGTCCGGCGGTGAAGAACAGTCCACTCTTGGTCTGTCAGGTGCGTTTACACCGGGTATACCGGTCATTGTCCTCACTCATCCGCGTGACTCGGGGACGTTCACCGGAAACATTTGCATGGATGTCAAGACTAGCTGGAAGTGTACGAGCGTGTCAGCGACAATATTTGACTGGACGCGGCGCTTATTCTCAACAATGTTGTCTTTCATTTGCGAGGAACAGCTCGCGTATGGTTTGTAAAGAAGTTTCGTGACCTGTTTGGGAAAGGTGTTGCATGTAGGCTAGTCGTACAGAAGAATGTCGCCTCTCGCACTTAGTCGAATTTTATAGAGCCTTCGTCGAGTGGATGGGCTTCACCGGTTGTTTACGGCAGAAAGATAACTGCTGGAGGTTCTGCGTTCTTAACCGTCATATAATGCGGAATACGAAGCATACGAATATTGCCGTTTTCGAATTGATGGCACATTGGACTGTCTCCGCAGCACCAGTTAATTCTATCCCATGGACCTCCATTCTGAGCCCTGGCAAAGCAAATTTTTGTGGACGAAAATGATGCCCCCCAGCGTTTCAATGCTACTGCTACCACTGAACGAACAGTAGACTGTCATCTTCAAGGCTTCAAATGACCCACCTGCTTACATTATCTCAATGCTGCGATTCTTTTATCACCAACTGCAACAGGCCGCAGTGCCTTTCGGCTGCCTTTGTATTTTTCTCGTGTAGTGGTTTTCACTTAAATTCTTCGAAATACACCTTAGACTCTCGTCAGATAAAAATCCTCGGACGTCTTGTCAACTCTAGTGGTGTGCAGCTTGATTCAGATAGAGTGGGCGCTTTCCCATGAATTTCCACGGCAGCCTTCTTCCAGTAACTAAATACTCACGTAACGCGCGAGTGTTTAGTGCTTGTCAGGGCCATAACAAAATTTCTACCTTAGTTATACGGCAAGCATTTCTCGGTAGTTACTGAAAACCACGCGCTCTGCCGGCTGTCCTCGTTGAAAGACCCCGCACGGCTGCAGGAGTGCATGACTACAGCAGCAGATCTTCATCATCTACAAATCTGGCTACTTACATCAAGATCCAGCTTAGTTATCGTGTCATCCAGCATACCTATCGGCCTGCGTCAAAGGTGATATTAATGTATTCGTCTTCTCTATAACGGTCTCTTCCAACATCACCATTCAGCAGGGTCGGAATCCCAGCTTACATTCCATGACTGACCGCCATTCTTCCATCCCACATGATTGTTTGCCACACCTCTTTCCAATGTGTGACGACGTTTTATATCGCTGCAATCTACTGGCTGAAGGCGGCCGTCATCTATTGGTTGTTGCTGAATGCCTCTGCTTTACCGTTCTTGCAGAACTTCACAATGCACCAAGCGCGGGACACTTGGATGTATCTCATGTATGGTTTTTCTGGCCCGGCTTATATCAATCCCTGCGAAGTCTGTTACCTCTTGCGAAGTTTGCCAAGCCAACTTCATAAGAAGCCTTCCTTGTTCCTAGCTGGTCACTACCCGGTCGGGGCTGCTCTTTTGTTTCGAAAGTTGTACACGAACTTCTTTGCTTGCGCTAGACTCGTCACAAATTCGTGGCCTATCCAGCCTAATCCAATGGACTTGCTGAACGTCTAAAGCGCACGTTAACAGACATGATTTCTATGCATATTTCTTATGACCATCTGGATGGCGCACAGCACTACCTTTCATTGCATTCGCATATAACTCTTCACGACATGACACTGCTAGCCTCTCTCTTTTCTAAGTTTTAATTGGACAAGGCAGGCCTTTCTCCCTAGATACGCTACTCATTTCTCATGATGTCTCGACCAATGTGTACACACGTGATTTCCTGACTCATGCTGACATCTCCCAAACAACTGCACGAAATTATTTGTCGCCGTCCCAGGTTGCTGAAAATGCCAGTTACGACCGTCGCCATATGGATGAGCAGTTCAGGCCGAGATCCCTTGTCTTGCTCTGAACATCTTTTCGTCGTGCCGGATTCTCCGAGAAACTTCTTTCGCACTATCAGAACCCATACGGCATGTTGCATCAAATATGCGATATGCATAGGAGGTGTCCTTATGGCCCACGCATCCCCATTTGAGGGACCAACGGCTGAAATTTTTCATGTGTTCCGTATGAAGGTGCACTTCGCCGCTGCTCGCTTATCGCCGTAACAGGCACCGGGACGGTGGTTTTCCGCCAGGCATTCTGTGATGGGAGCTCTGCGCAATAATAAAGATGACAATAGTTTTGGCTGGCGTGCTCTGCTCATGCTGACCTTGGCTTTGGCTATGCCATCTTCCCGAATTTCTGAATTTCTACTAGTAAATATAATCTCGTATCAATATGTTCCCGCTTGATTACAAATGGTTATGAATTGGCCCGCTTGTGAAACCACAAAGTAACACCAGAACTGCGAAATGGGCAGCGGCGTTCAAGCTTAGATCAATTTTGTTTGCTGCACCTATAAAATCCCGGTCAGTCATCTCACTGGATCGGGCAGGTCATGCTAAAGGGTGAATGACATGAGATGTTTCGAGCGCAGTCACTGACTCATGGCTGTCATGGCCACGGCGCGTCACTGCCCTCACCGGCAATCAAAAAAGGGCCATTCCGCACAACACTTCAATGCTTTACTCATCAGGCCACACATGCTTGAGTACGTCTGTCACTCAAAAGCATACAACCTCGCCGATATGACTGACACATGCACCATATAATTATATGACTGACGTGGCCTGTCATGTTTCCTCTAAAAAAGCTGAGAACACATGCGCATTTGCCACCTTCTACTACGTCACAGGCGCAGAAATCGATCACGTCAACGATAGTCAACCTCACCCTGCCTCTCGCATGCTTAATGTTACATCAGAATGAAATGTATATTAAAATCATCTGCAACGCAGTTTCCTCGATACTTTCCTCGCTGCAGCTAGAGTAGTGAAGCGCTACGTTTCACTGCATCCCTCTCGTGATCGCCACACATTCCAGAGTAATTTCATCGTAGTAGCTAGAGTTTTGTAGACTGTACATGACATTGTACCCTATCCGGAATTGGGACATATCTTGTGGGATGCTTTATGTGACTGGCTTGGGAGGGTGCAATTTTGTGTATGTCAACCTCGGAAGCATGTTACGACTTATTCTGAGCGTGTATAAATGTATCTGCCAACTAAAGCACCCTGGCATGGGCGCTGTCGGTTTACTCCGCGGCCGACACCATGGTGACAGGTTGAAGGACGGTCGGTAGATCTCTTTTTAGACACAATCGGCGCGAAAGCTTGTCACACTATGGTGACTCAGTATCGTTCGATTCATAATTACCAGCCTAAGCATGACAGAACTGTGTTTCGGAAACATGGTCCGATCATTGGCGCTGGCGTTCTGTCGATGTCGTAGTGGTGTAGTTTTACCACGCCATAAACGAGTACGGGAATTGCACCATGTGCTGCAGCCCCCAGCAAATCAGAGCCAACGCTTCGAAAAGGCTTAGTCCGCAACATTACCATTAATGACAATTTGCCCCAGTGACGCATGGGCTTTTGAATCGATTTTCTTAGCGTCATTGAAACTCAGTTACTACGCAGTTCACGCTGTAGTTGCAAGAAGGTCCCGTCACTAATCGTTTTACACCTGGAGAGAGAGAGAGAGAAAAAAAATTATTTTGACCATCGAGGTGGTTGCTCTTGAGGTCGAGTGGGTGGTGTCCTCATTCCAGGACTCCACTGCCCATGGCTGCTCGACATACTTGCTGGACGAGAGCTTCTTGTCCCGCCAGGGTATTGCCGGTAAGCTGTACTTCCCACCACTCAAATGACGTGCTAGGCGTCTTTAAGTGTTGAGGTTTGACCCCGCACCTCCCCCCCCCCCCCGAGATGTGAAAGAGTGTAGGACGTGTGTCACCGCACCAAGGGCAGATGGCGCGATATGTATGTGGGAGGATTTTACTGTATCTGTGTGGGTTTAGAAATGTGTTGGTCTGAATAAGTCGGAGCTATGGCATCTTCAGTGCTGAGCTTTCTGTGAGGCGGAGGGTAAATCCTGCGGTTGAGTCGCTGGATCTCGAGTCGGTCGCAGTAATTGGATGGCAGGGGCAAGAAGGTAAAAGGTGCGGATTGATGAGACGATTGGTCTTGCACCGCTCGGTTGATTACCGATCGAGCTAGGGCGTTCGCCCTTTCGTTCCCCTCCAGACCAGCGCGGCCCGGCGTCCACGTGATTTGACGGTATTCTTGCAGCCTCGGGCCTAGAATCTCAGCCACCAGCATCGTTGTTCGTCCATAGGTAAAGTTATGGCAGGCCTGTTGCGAGTCGGTAACGACATGGACTTCCCTGCCTACCCTGTCTTCTTGCTTTATTACCAGCGCCGCGGCTATGATCTCAGCCGCAGCTGGGGTCTCTGCCCTTACGTGGCCGCGAGAGTCAAGGAGTTGTCTCTCCCGTTCACGGCGGCTACCGCGAAGAGGTACGCTATAGGGTACGCCGCCACGTCCACGTACGTTACGTACTAGTCACCCTTGAATTGTCAGCGCTGTCTGTCTACGCGAGCCTTGCGTCTTTTTTCATGGAGTTCATGACTCATGCGCTTCGGTATCGAGTTTGCCTTTATCATGCCTCTGACCTCAGGCGGGAGTGATCGTCGCCCATCGAGGACACGGAGCTCCGTTGTCATTCCGGTCCGGTGGAGGATGGCTCTGCCGCCGCCGTGTTCTGTAGTCTGGCCTTTTGCGAATCCATAACCGCGTCCGACAGCTCAGCGATGGTGTTGTGGATCTGGAGGGCCGCTAACTTCTCGTTTGAGGTGGTGACAGGGAGACCCAGGAGACCTGGAGTTACAGGCACACGCCGCACACGCTAGTGACCTCGCACCAACTTGCAGATATGGGTCGAGTAGCAAAGCGGTATCAGGCATGGTGATTTGCAGCAGAAGGCGTCTGTGCATTTACTAAATCGCTCGAATACTTCTATGGCCTCCGAGATCTGTCAGTGCGGGCAGACCCTTCCAGAAGGTTTCGCATATACGCCATCACACCGTGAAACAGTCGAATTATTTAAACGATCCGGATTAGTCCTCGGCGCGAGAGCAGAATACACAGCGCTCACGAATTCATTTTTAGGGCTCCAGGAAGTACACGATACAGATCAAATTTGTCTATATGAAATGCACTTAGGCTGGCTGGTTTATCAATTATGGAAAGTTTTACGCTTCTATAGCCTCGCAACCGGAAACCCTCAAGAAAAGGGCTGTGTTCGTTAGCACTTGGAGTGCCTTGTACCTGTGAAAATTAAGTCAAATAGCTTCCAGCTTCTCCCACCGTCCCCTGTACGACATATAGTGGCTCCAGTAAACTGACGCACTGTATGTCATTTGTCTTAAGGTTGTCGTGCAGTCCACCTTTCAGCGCTTTACTTCATGCTTTGTTCTTGCACACTGAAGTACAGATATGCCGGCCCCGCAAGGTTCCAACGTTCCACTTCCGACATCATGCGCAATCTGTGTGAACCTTGAGACGGCTATTCAAGAGGCGAAAAACTCGCTTATCTTGCACAGACTGAACAACATTCTTCATTCCGTCCGATAACCTTTCTTAGAAAGTGGGCTAGGGACTCGTAGAAACAGAAAATGAGAGGAAGACTCGTGCTGACCAAGCGCGCACTGATAGGCCACGTGGGTTCACCTGATATAGAATGTATATAGCACACAGGTGCTCGCATAATTGTGTTGTCCTCGTGATGGGTCTTGGTCCTGGCCTGCAATTTTCATATCGTTATTGTCTAAATATATTTGTACGACATGCAACAGACCGTTTTCTCACCAGGTGTCTTGTTCGGGAAGTTGTTTCACCATACGAAATAAATTAACACAGGTTAAGCGGTGACACGTATAGGGTAATGAACAGTACAAATGCTCACTAACAACTGACGTTTTTCAGGAAGAAGTAGGAAGACACCTCGTCATTTTCGCATGCGTAGAAAACAAGAACACTGCGACAAGTATGCTTCTGAAGCGTTTTTCATAAAGCAATGTAGCGTAAGTTTCATTTGGGACACATCTTTGAACTTCGGGAGGGCGAGAATGGGTTGCTGGGAAGGCTGAAGTGAAAAGGTCCTTATTTCTAATAGTGAACATGTTGAGTTTCTTTTTCTGCTTCCTTGATCAACCCTTGCTTGCGTTTGACTTCGCGAACGCACATCCTTGAACTCTCCTTTTGCTTCTTCTCAAAATGCATCAGTTGCCCGAAAATTTTTTGTGCTGCTTTTATTCCATATCATTTTAGCTAAGCGCAGCTTCACATCTGAGAACTGTGCCTTAAGCACGCGAAACTTAAGGCAAACGTGCTAATATGGTATTTGATACGCTGAAGTCAATTTCCCCAGGCGCTTCTTGTCAAGTACAGTAATTAGCGATTCATATTATCATTATTGGTTTCTACTGTGTTCACATTAATTTGCTTGTTTCGTGCAAATATGCTCACCCCGACCTTAAGTAAAGGTGAAAAGTTTCACGTTTTCCTTGATATGATATGACATTTAAGTTTTCTGGGGTTAGACCAACCTTTCACTTTTTAGTGTCCAAGGCTAGTAAAAAGAATGTTTTAAGCGCTGAAATTCAAGGAACCCGAATCCAGGTCGATGCAGTGCAATATATACAGTACAGTGCCCAAAAATCAATTCCTTTGGAAATTATTTATATTATGGGTTTTTTTACCTGGCAAAACCGCAATATAGTTACGAGACACGGTGTAGTGGGGGACGTAGGGCGTCAGATCAAACCCCAGCCATGGTAGCCGCTTTTCGAAGGAGGTGAAATGCAAAAAACACCCGTTTTCCATGCATTAGCTGCAACCTGAAGATACCCAGGTTGTGCAAATTCATCCGGAGTCCCCCCGTAAGGCGTGCCTCATAATGTTAAGGTAGCCTTGACACCTAAAAAAAAACGAACCTTGACAGGTGGCGGGCTCTAGTTAGCTCCGTTTGTGACATCTCGAAGACATACTGCACTGCACTGTGTTCGTGTCTGAACACAGAAGTCAAGCTTGTCTTGAATACGTTAATACGATAGACAATGACAGACATTACATATGACGCTCTTTTCTTCTTTATTATCTTTCTTACGCTTTTCTTCCTTGCTCAATCTCGCCACTAAATGCCGAATTACCTTAAAGCGCACACCAGCGTAGTTCTCATGAACATGTGGAGGGAACAGAGTTATATGCTTGAGGGAGCAAATTGTGTGCTTTGTAATTCGTTATTAAAAAGTAAATGCGCACCATATCACCTGGCTTTCAACTTCAGACACATACTCCTATAAAGGATGCTCAAAGGGGAGACAAGTACAGTAAATGCTAAAAACTCGCTCATTTTTATTGTGTTAGCGCTACGAGTGTCAAAGTTGAAAAACAATGCATGTGTGTGAAGCCTGTCACGTGGTCCGTGGTGAGCTGTCGGCCTCCGTCAGTCGTACTTCGCTCCTCGAAGAGGCAGCACTTATGTGCAGTGAGCTCCTGAACAACATCTTGTAATGGGGTGAATGCGGTTCAAATCATGTATTCAGAACCTAAAAGGGGTGTAGCATTACGCTAACGCACTTCTCTGGCATTTCCCGCTAAATTTCAATTGATATTTTACCCTGATTTCCATAGAAGCAAGGTTCGCCGCTTACATCGAGTTCAACTCGCAAGTTCTGTTCTAAAGGTAGAACTTGAAAATTCGATTTAGACAACGTGAGCGAGTGCCGTTCATTATATCGCTTCTCTGTTTGTTGCGATGGCTGTTGATAACTCAAAGCGATGACTGCTGTTCTTGCCAATTCTTTCGGCATTGATCTCTTTGTTTTGTAAAAACAACCCGCAGTTTCCTGCGAATAGTTAAGTAGTGAAGATTAGAGTGCAAACTACAGTTTTTTGTGTTGCTGAGCTTAACATTAAACATTGTATCTGGCCGTATTTTCTACCTCGCAGCGACCTTCCGTCCCTTCGCCGTGCCTCGCCGTGGCGGGTCATTGCCCCGTGCTCCAGAATTCCAGTTAACCTCACCGTGAGATTCATTGCCCCCTGCCCTTCCCTGAAGGCGACGTAGTTGCCCGACTGGGGTGCCACGACAGACACTTGGCATACCTGCTTTTACTCTTGAATAAAGCCAGTGAACTCTCAGTTCTCAAGCTGTCATAGCGTGTATCCTGTGCCTACGCTAAACGGAGCTTCCAACAACCTTTGAAGCTGCCAATATGTGCGATGATATTGAGAAAGCTTAATCACTAATGGCTATTGGAATCATCGCGTTACCCTTTCGAGCACGTCCTTTACCTGGGGCAGGTCAACAACCGACATTTTACTGCTAGGCGCCAAGAAAGCGTGCGCCAGGGAATATCTGAGTAGACTAACCTTCAACATTATCTCCTTTACTGAACCAGGAGAAGCCGCGCCCATAAGGTAAAGGACGTTAACTTAGAGAAACTCATGTCTCGCCCCGCCTGTAGGCCAGAGACATATCAGAGGATCTCGCCGTCTTCCGATCGCGTAGGGTAAAGGTGCTTCTAACCTGCACTAGACAAAATAACGGAAGAGTTCCTTTGACTTTTGGAGCAAAAGCTTTGCAAACAACATTTACGTCAAAGCGTTTAAAATTTTTTTGAATTCTCCGTCGAGCGTCAATATCTGCCTGCAGTGAAATTTGATATTATAGGCACGCTGATTGCAATGTCAAGTGATGATATTCTGTTTCCTGTAGAAAGTTTCCTGACTTTATATTTATTTCCCTCTTGAAAAATAAAGCATGGACCCTTTCAATGACGTATGTCCGCCTAACCATATAGCGAATAGTGAGCAGCGCATTAGTCTTAAGGCGAACATTGAACAATAGATAATGAAGGAACGCCCATAAACTAGACATTATTTCATAGATGACCACCTGATTTGCTATGCTGTCCATTTCTTTCAATAACACAAATGTGACAATATATTGATGAACCTTCCATTATTAATTTCATCTAATAAAGAACGTGTCGACTAGCTGGTTGATCATCTTGAACTAGGGAACAGCGCAAAAGACGAGCATGTGCACGAGACAACGTGTGGTGCACATGCATAGAAAACAAGAACACCGAGACACGTATGCTTTTGATGCGTTTTTCTACGACTACGACCTCATTTACGACCTCATCTTTCCCGCTGTTCCCTAGTTCAAGAGTAATTACGTGTTCCCTTTCGGCTTGTTCAGCATTGCAGACTGATTCGTCGCACGTGCGCACGCACACACACGGAAACAGACGCACACACGCTTGCATCCATACACATACACTAGTCGCCCACGCATTCAACAGAATCGCATGCATGCACAATTACACAAGTACACACAGACAAAGAGAGCACAATGTACCCGTATGCTGCTGTACCGGTCTGTGAAATGTTCTTTAAGACAAAGCCACAGATATAATTTCAGCAGCTGGAGTTCTCCTGTCATGTCGTAAACACCAGACCTATTATCAATTACACACTTTTCAACACGCATTGTTGTTCTAAACAGGTAGAATTTCGCGCTCTGCATTCCCGGGCAATGCCATTCGCGTGTCAAGCCCTTGTCACACTCCCCAGGTGTCGCCGCCTGGCGCGCCGCCAGTACCACCCGATCCCGCGCTCAGGACGTTGCCATAGCGCCCGTCGATCGGGACACCTGGCGTCACGCCCCACTGCCCGCCGTCCATGCGGTCCTAGATTTTTTGGTTTCCATCGCGGCGTCTCTACACCGGCCGTGCTGCGTTATTCGCTGTTCATCATTGATTGTTTGCGGGGCGCTCGCGCAGCGCGGGCCACGGCCTCGGTAGTCGTCTTCGTGGCAGTTGACGCGCATGCCAATCTCGGAAAATGGCCGGCGGAGCGATGGAAGCTGGCGGCACCGAGGAGGGCTTGGAGCACGGCGCGGAGGACGGACACGTGAAACTCAAGGTGATCTGCCTGGGCGACAGTGCGGTGGGGAAATCAAAGTGAGTCCTTCTACAATGCAAAGTTTGTTCTTGCGTGACTTATGCGGAAATGCGAGCACTTGTCGCGTTGACACGTTAGACGTGTAGACGCCCATGGAACGCAGTGTACGTTTTTGAAGTACGAGGACCTGCTAAAAGCTGGGGCACTTTTCAGCAGAAGATGTGACAAATTGTAGGAGGAAAACATTGGTCACGTGTGCCGAACAACGTGTACTTTGGAAGTGATTCAGCAATGCTGTTCTGAAGAAATTAGCATCTGTCTGTTTTCTTCCTACTAATATGTCTGTTCATTTGTTCGGTTTTGCACTTTTAGCCAAATTTATAGCTACCTCTGGAAATTCGCTTAGTAAAAATGGAAACCGTAATTATTTACATATCTTGTTACTTGGATCAACTTGGCGTCCTCTGCAGATTATACATGTTCATCCCTACTGACCACCCTTTTAATGTATTATGAATCAGCAGCGTGAGGCGCAGCTAGTGCCTGGTTCAAGTGCAAACTGATCGTCATCTACATCTTAGAGAGGCTGTTTTTCAATATTATCTAGAACAATGAAGGGATAGCACAACATCGAAGCTATATTTCTGGATAATAAATAAAAAATGCTTACAAGGAAATGTGCGCTAAATCAACAAAAGGGCCAGAGGGGGACAAGCACACAAACACTAGACATCGAGTGCTAACTGCCCCGTGCTGTGTACCGTGCTTGTGTGCGCGCTCCAGTCTGGTCCTTTTGTTGCTTTGCGCACACACTCGAATGCGTTTACCAACTAGCCCACTGCCAAAATTTTTCTTCAGAAATACTTACTCCCCAAACTATATAATGAAATTGCTAATAGCCTACAAAGAATGAAATTCAGCTAAATAAGGACATCTGCAATTAGATGTGTAATTGTATGTGTAATTTTGTGGTACGAGTATGTTTTGAAAATTTGTGCACTTACGTCGAAGGTTAGCATCAAGATATCTTATAGAATTTTCGAATTATAGAGTCATATTTTAATTTATAAAGATACATTACGTTCTCTTTTACCAATTAGGCAGATACATTCTTCATACCCTTTATGCGGTGGTGAAACAACCTCTTCACCGAGTTTCTAAAACACTCAGGCGGAATATGTGGACTGAAAAGGGGAAACTTACCAAAGATTAACGTATATAGGTAACGAAAAGTAGGTAATAAATATTTGTGATTTTTTTAGGCAAATGAAGCGTTGTCATTTTTGTACCTTTCATTTTGCGAACATGCCTCTCACGCAGAGACATAAAGCGTTTTGATCCGTGCAGCACAGCTTCTCAAAAAGTGGCTCGATCTCGAGTTTCATAGCGATGTTCAATGCATGAAGCCAAATTGACTGTTTTTAACGGTTACATTCTAGTGACTGCGTGAAGTGTAAGCTAGTGCATCAAGGGTTCGGTGACAAAGCGATACTGAAGAGAAAATGATCGTGATCTGCATTACTAAGTTGGATTTTAACAATATTGAAAAAGCCATTCTTAGCGATAGAGGAGGCGTTTTTGTCCATGAAAAGAGGCAAAAATGAGTAACTAGTGGCGACACCACTTCTGGTTGTCCGCACAAGCTAGCCATGATGCCATAGATTTAGACGGCATCTGCTCGCGCCTAAATTTTTTATCGTTTATTATGAAGTAAATCTCCTTCTAAGCAAACCAAAGATTGCACTAAGCAAGCTTCAAGAACTTTACTGAGCCAAAAGGACAAAAATATCAACAAATACTCCGATGTCCATGATCTCACATTGACTTGCTGGCTGAAGCCCTGCGGCAAGAAATTTGAAAATAAAATTGACTTCAACCTTCGGTTTCTTTTCCGATGATGAATGCGCAAGCGTTAACATTTACCTAAATAAAGTTTTCAAAGAAATGTTCATTACTCTATGCTGATTAGGTGTTGGTTTTTAGTGTCTCGTTGGTATAGTTGCTACAGCGCTTTTCAACTTCGTACTGCATACAAATGTTATCCCACTTGATCGATATACTTAGCCAGCACTAGCAACTTCTAAGACGCGTCCTTATAAAATGGACCTGCCCTTGATAACTATATTATACTTTTATTCTCAAAATTATTATGCTAATATTTATAGGTATCGTTTCGGGACTATGCGAAACACGCTGAAATGCCGTGAAATAAGCTAACTACTATAGTTATATGATATGCGGCAAACATATCTAATTTCCTAAAATAGGTGAGGCAGTGAAGGTTTCGAACTCTCTAAGAAACGCAGCCTTATCGTAAATTATGCTGCCCTTTCGTACAGCGCACCTGAAAAATTGTGTTTGCCCAAACAACAACAAAAAAGATCAGTATTCGGTGCCTGAGTATTCTGGTCAATTCCGTAGACGATCAGACAGGTGCCAGACAGGGCTTGCGTGACTCGGCGCCCAAACGTTATTGTTTATTCGCCTCCCCGGAAATTGCGCTCTGTTCCTTTTTCCATAAAGTCGATAATGGCGCGGCGATTGGCTTATTGCCTTCGATCAGGTCGCGTCGTTTCAGCACGTCCTGCAATGTTGGTTGGCGATTTATTGCATTGATTCTTGGGTGCTTTTGCAAATTTATTCATTTATTTAGGTGTTCATTTAAATATACCATTTATTTATTTACTTACTTACTTACTTATTTATTTATTTATTTATTTATTTATTTAATGGGTTATTCATGTTTTGGGAAGCCAACCTCAGCCACAGAAAGTGTTTTTTTTATTACAAGAGATCTTGTTTCATTACTTACTTACTTGAACTGCAAAAGGATTGTTTGTGGCGCGCAGCAGCTGTTAGAACACAGTATTTGCTTTCTTCGCGGCGCCAACAAAGGTCACATCTTACGGTGATACAATAGGTTGTTCTCGTTTGCATGTGCATATAATAAATATTATAATTGCTTATATGTGGGGTGCTATGTTAGATGTTGAAACCTGGCCAGCAGCAGTAATCTGTAAAGATTCTTCTTTCTCTCTCCCCTATCTCCCGCTTTTCTTCATCCGGCGTGTCATGTAGGCTCCTCACACAGTGGCATACAAACCATTAAAAGACTCGGTAGGAATAGAAATCGGGAGTATTGTGGTTTTCGGTACCATATGAGAAAACGAAATTATTGCAGGAGTCATGTCTCACGACCAAGACAATACAAAATATATTAAGTTCAGCCACATTACAGCGTCATAATTCACAATGTATAGGTTGATTGCCACGAGACCTACGAAGTTTAGGACAATTCTATGGCTCCGCAGAGGATACACTGCGCATTGGCGGTAACGCAAGCCTCACGCAAACGCACCATATATATTTTTCTCACTCTAATTGTTGTGCAGGTCTTGCGAATGCGTCGTTAAGTGCACATTCAGTCGTTGCGGTTACTATTCAGTATCACTTTTCATTTCCAGAAGCAAAGGAGAAGTATTACAATTTCGGATAATAACTTTATTGTGACCCATTGAGCTATTTTATTAACAGCAGGACCAAGACGGCAGCACCTTTCTTCCGGTCAAGGCAGTACATTTCTTGGGCAGTGAGATGACGTTTTTTTTTTTTCGAACGCTAGGTTAAAGACGGGTGTGAAGATTAGAACATTCGCCATGCTCACTTACGTACCTTGAGCCGATAAAAGACGCCTGAAAGGTACACATAAACAAGTAAACTAAAAAGCAAATTTATCTCGCGCAGGTTAAGAGATGACGAAGCGAGGAGTACAAAACAAAGCAAAGCTTAACGCGGCGCGTTAAGCTCGGGGCTAAGGCAAGCAAGGCAAACCGACATGAACTTTCTGAGCGCGTGTCATCCCAACACTATAAACATGGCGAGCCGGTGGGTAACAAATTGTTGCTTTCGCTGGTGGGAAACGAAGGCACTGGTTACAATTTTCTTGCGGCTGGGCCGTCAATGGGCCGCCATGTCCAGCGATGCAATTTGATCCGTAACGTCATGCTACCTTGCCGGACGGCCATATAATCTAATGGGGACGCTCACGGGTAAGCTGCGGTGATTTTTATATCATCGCTCTAGTCATGCCGCGCTTGGCAATGGAAATTTCGGTCCAAGAAGCACGATGTAATAAAGCAGAGTGCGCAGACCTGCTGTCTGGGCGGCGCTCGCTTAGCCCAGCGTGGAGTTGTGGAGGGGAAAGAGATAAGAAGAAGGCAGGGAGGTTAACCAGAATCACGTCCGGTTGGCTACCCTACACCGGGGGAATGGGAAAGGGGGAAAACAATGATAACAGGGAGAGAGAGGAGGGAAGGAAAGAAGGAAATTGCAGTCAGTTCGCTGACGTGTGTGCAGATTCTAAACTCATTGCTACCAAAGTTTTTTTTCTTTTCAACGTATTCTGCTTTTATATACATTTTTTTTCTTTATACCGATTACCGAGCCGCCGTTACAAAGGAGGTGAGAGCTTGCGCAGGTATAACAGGCTTCAGAGACCGAGCGTGACGTGGCGTCGCGGCGATGTTCCTCTGCTCCATACAGGCGCGCACGTGGCGTGGCATCGCAGTTAATGAAAAGTTAAGTGCCATTTCAGTTCTACAGACCACCACCGCCGGCTTTTTCACTCAGGACCATTTCATGTCCTGGCTTCAAAAAGAGACGGCACAGCACAACTATTGCTTAGCATCCGCAGACGAAAGGCTTCACAGAACGCTTCAACCATAGGCTTGGCTACATGCTTGCCGGCCACAAAAATTGGGACGCTACTCTGCCCTTCGCAACCTACGCCTACAATAGCGCCCCTCGGAGCACCACTGGCTTTTCACTCTTTTCCTTATTCTACGACCCGCACCCGTCGCACACAATCCACACAATACTTCCGTACAAGCCGCATGCATCTGAGTGTGCACCTGTTTTTTTTTTGTTTTTTTGTCACAGCCAGACATGCCGAAGGGTGTCCCGATCTTGCGTGGGCCTTTACTAAAAAGGACTAAGAGCGCCTGAAGAGCGTTCGCGGTGACACCACTTCGGCGCCCACGTTTCTACCCGGAGCGCTTGTGTGGCTCTCGTTCCCTTCTACTGCATCTGGGCTCTCGTCGAAAGTACGGCTCAAGTTTGAAGGCGCCTACCGCGTCTTCAAACGCACATCGCCGGTCAACTACTGGATCGAGCTCGTTGAACCAACTTCGGACACGCGCCGTCACGGACGAGATATAAAATTAAATTAAATGATGGGGTTTTACGTGCCAAAACCACTTTCTGATTATGAGGCACGCCGTAGTGGAGGACTCCGGAAATTTCGACCACCTGGGGTTCTTTAACGTGCGCCTAAATCTAAGTACACCGGTGTTTTCGTATGTCGCCCCCATTGAAATGCGGCAGCCGTGGCCGAGATTCAATCCCGCGACCTCGTGCTCAGCAGCCCAACACCCTAGCCACAGAGCAACTACGGCGGGTGCGGACGAGGTATAGTCAACATCGACCGCCTCAAGACCTACTATGACCCACACATAATGACAAGCTGTTAGGTCACCGGGTGGCTCCCTTTTCGCTCCAGAGGCTAAGTGTAGAGAAGGATTGGAACGATATAGTGGATCGTCCTCTCCAGCGCTTTTGCTCATAAATGCCGCTCGTGCTGAGAGTGCGTGCCTGCGCTAACGGTTGGTCCCAAACGCTGGTGACTAATTACGCCTTTGGGAAGGAAACATTAGTTGCATACAGATTTGGGTACCCCCAGCGACATGATCAACACATGACGAACAGTTATTTCGAAGCCATATTCAACAACTTTTACAAAGTAATGTGGATTAACAAGGACACTTGGCAGCTTATTTAACATTCATGATTGTATTCGAAAAAGAAGTATATAATTAAGTTAATGTGCAGCCTTATCCAAACACACTAAAATTGTGCTATGTAAAGGTCTTCATCAATGTCAGTTTAGCTGTTGCACGTGTGGTGTAAGAATTTCCAAGGACATTTTTTTTTCTTGTCGAGTGCAAGGGCTCTTTCCAATATTGCAGGCAATATTTGACTTTCTGACGTGATAGTTAGTTGCGTTGGAACTTTCTCACCTCCCTACTCACTACCAGGATGTTGTCTTTAAAATTCTCAAATGTTTAATCGCTGTCCGGTATTTATATAACATTTGTAACACTGAGTGAGAAGAGCAGCTACCTCCAGGACTTACCCGCCCGAACTTCAAGGTGCACTTCAATCTGCAGACAAGGACTCACAACTATGGGCCGTCCAGCAGGCCCGGGGTGCGCTCGAATAGCACAAGCCACCTGACCCACTACAAACGGGCCAAACTGTGCAAGTGCAGAGTAGGATATAACCCCGGGTCGACGCTTGGCCAGTGTCACGACGCGTTAAACCGTCGTTTGCCGGCACTTTATTAAAGTTATCTCTATCCTATCCTAAGCGCTCGACCAGCACCGAAAGTATGGCTCCCATTTATTCCTCTCAACAACTTCTGCCCCTCATGCTTCGCATCATCACATTTAATCATCCGCATGTCGGAGCCAAATTCATGGATCGGAGGTTCTGCCTTGCTGAAAGGACGCGTGTTTTTCGTTTGTCAAGGCGGTTGATGTTTTCAGTGACAGCTCTTTCCTCACGCAATATTCACAGATCATGTACTGTCGTAAATTTTACATATATTCGATCTTTATTCGCGTGCGTGAGACACAAGGAATTGAGTGAAAGGTCAGGCACAAGGGAGTTGTCAAGTTTGAGTTGGCGCTGGCAATCAGCAAGTTGCTTCGCCGCCAAAAGGAAGTAACACGTTCGGTGAACGAGTCTCACTCTGTCGCGCTGCATAACGATCGGCTCTATATCAGGTTGTTCGAGTGGCGTGGCGAAGACAAACGGCTGCGATGATCACGCACTCCTGGACCTGCTTTGCGTGAATCGGTGCGGTGAATCATTGCAACACTCACGCTGCTCGTTTTTTTTTTTCTGTGCCGTCGTCGAGTTAAGCAAGCCTTGCGGAATATCGACCGTAGACACGCTTATTTCGCCAGAGCACGGAATACGAATGGTGTGTGAGTATAAATGGAGTAAACAGGGTCAATCAATCCGGAACTTCAGAACTTCCCTGGCGTTTTTCTTCCTTCAAAACTTACACCTAACATTCTAAAGCAGGCGCACTTCGTTGCAAGTTAACCAGATTGTTTCTGCGATTGGGGGTCTCATCGCGTAATAACTACGAAGCTGCCGTTTCGAAACAGACTAGGAGCATTAATACACTACGTTACAATACGTGAGCCTTCCTGCATCAGAATTCCTTTCGTTGCACGAAATTCAAGGCGATGCGTGATAACTTTTGCAAATATCAAAATAATTGACAAGAATCATGCATAGCTACGAAAGTGCCCATATCCTAAGACCAACTTCTCGCGAAGGCCACCCAGGGTGACAAGAGAACAGCACAACAAGAAAGGAGCTTTGTGATTGCCAACAAGACCGTCTAGCGCAGGCGAAGGGTGCTTTCTTGTGTTCTATACGTTAGAAGAACGGATTACCATCAGCGGAGATTTCCATAATGTGGCGTAGTGATTTTTAGCTTCAACAAGCTTCCATCTTGCCCGTTTTCCAGGACCAATCACTGATATCTTTGTGAAGGTATTACGACGTTTAATTACAAAAATATCCTTGCTTCATAGAAACTATTTTTGACAATGGCTTTATGACTCATTCCTGGCAACGGGTCTGCATTCAGATTTGGCTTTTTGGTATCAGCCAACTCTGACCTAATAATTTTGCGGAAACCAGCAATGTGGAGAGAATTAATTATTAAAGGGAAAATAAAACAGGAACGCAATCGTAGCAATTGCTACGATTGCTACAACTCAAAGCAAAGGCAAAAGTTTGATGTGATAGTTTTGCAGGAGCTCGAAAGATTCCTTAGACTTGTTGATAAGTTCGACTTTGCTGCTCCACCGGCTAACCACATAGTTGGCTCAGATGGGAGAGCGGCTGCCTCAGAAAGGCGGTGGTCCCAGGTGTGAGTATCGGACCAGGGCGAATTTTTCTTCAACCGCGGGGCTTTTCTTACGAGGAACCTGTATGGGTTTTCTTTGTAGCAATTCCTACAATTGGGTGGATCTCTCATTTTCCCTTTATTAATTACGTACCAGCACTGCCAAGCCACCGAATACTAGCGCACCACGCATTGAGCGCTTGAAAATATTTTGAAGTTCTTACAAGGCGTTGACCATGAGTGATGGAATAGGCAAAAAAATAACCTGGAAGCTCATGCAACCAGCACACGTCCTTCATTTTCGTGAGCCCTACAGAATAGCACTGAGCACACTTATTTTGCTGTTCATCAGCGGGGACTTCCTTTTATTGAGATAGCAGTTATGCGGGTGCCTGTGATCATTCGTATCGTTGCAACTACCACGCTGCTCCAAGTGAGACGACTCACGCACAGCCCTACATTGCCGTGCCCACCGAGTCCACTCTGCCCGCGCACCTAGTGTAGGAGGTCACGTGGTCGGCTTTCAGTGCAAGCGCAATCACGCCAAGTTGACGGCGATGGTCAGTTGTCAGGCGAGAAGGCTGGTACTTTGGCGCATGCATGTTCTTGCGCGCGTGCAGCTTCGGCAGTCACGTGATGTTCTCAGTTTCGAAGGTGCAGAGCCGTAAAATGATGAAGAGACTTGCAGCACGCAACGTTCACATCTGTAAAAGCAGGTGGCCTTCCCCGACACTTCTCGTGAAGGAAGTGGGATGACCGTTGATGCTATCGCCTATCGACTGAATGATTCGCTGTTGTGATGAAAAGTCGTATTTCAGGAAGGTTTCCCGGAAGCGTACGTCGAATGATAATAGTAATGCCTCATTCCTTTAGCATAAACATAAATTTATTACACGTAATAACACGTGTTATTAATAATTGATTTTAATATCGTAGTACTAAGGGGTAACTGTGGGTCACGTTCATCCTGATTGCGCTCAAAGATTCGTTATTTTGCCACTACATCTCTCGTTCACGTTAGTAACTTCGCACTCTTACTAATTTCATAATAATCTCAATGATGCTGAGCTGTGTAATCTTCCTTTTTTTTCTGTGCTACGCAGGCTCGTGGAACGGTTTCTACTGGACGCTTAGTATCCTTTTGGGCAAACATTGCCGGAGTCGCAATCATTTCCCCCAGTGTGGCCAATGAACGCAAACATTTCTTTTTTCATCCTTAACCTTGATATCCCAACGCTTGTGTTTTCAGCAAACCTCATCAAGTTTCTACCTACGCATTAACGCTTTTACGGCACAAGACCAAGGTTGATGGTGAACCAGTTATAGTTGGTAAGTGCCGCTATAACTTTTTATAGCGGCATAGCTTTATAGCTTTTTTTAAATTTAAATTGAACATAAGTGCCCTCGAGGCATTGGTTGTATAGCGCACGAAAAACAAAGCGCCATTTAACTTTTCAGTGACATTTAACATATCTAACATACCAGTGACTTATCAGTGACATTCTGTCGCTTCTTCCCAAAGTAGCCCCAGCTGTGTGTTCACGCGTGAGATACGTAATTGTTACGAAAATAGTTGTGTTTAAGGCATACGGGGTGCGTGTTTCAAGACCATTGAACGCAGCTGCACGTACCTTCCTTGTCCTAGCAGGAAATAGTTGGCAGCGCCATCTTTCTGGACAATCGAAACAAAACCCCGCACGCTGTTCCAGATTTCTGGGATACTGCCGGCCAAGAAAGGTTCAAGACGCTTCACCCTTCCTACTACCACCAGGCAGACGCTTGTATTCTGGTAAGGTTGCGTTTGCTTATTTCAGTTGATATCTACACTGAGCATATACGGTGATGCATTTTATAATGCGAAACGTATCCTTGCAGCATACAGAAAACACACTCTCGCATGAGCAGCAGAAATAAAAAAAGGTCTGTGAATGCATTTTAGAATGAACAAAGAGGGTGTTATTTTTCTTGTTTGTCTTAGATATGCGTGAGAACACTCATCAGCCACCACAGCATGCAAATAGACATACGTATAGCAGTACTTTTGATAGGATAAAGGAACGCAGCAGTGATCCTGTCAAGATATTATTTATTTATTTATTTATTTATTTATTTATTTATTTATTTATTTAGTTAGTTAGTTAGTTTTCTACTCTCAATAGCTGAAACGCGTTACAGATAGGAGGGGCAAAAAAGGAATATATCTATTTGTGGCTAAAGTTTAGTTTTGAGGTCAACTGATAGTAACCATGCCGGCAGGGAGGTGGTTACAGCAATTTTCTTGGTGTGAACGAGTTATCGCCGTGCAATATAAGGAAATTAACATTCAGGCGATAATTCATCCGAGCTGACAGGCAAGATGGCTGCAGTGTCCTCCTTGTCGGGCCCCAATAATAACAACATTTGCGTTTTCTTTTTAAATGCCACGTCCGTTTCAGTGCGCCACTCAATTGTCCTTCTGGCGCTATGCTCGGCTTAAAAGCTTAATGAAGAGAGGGCGTCGACAAACTGCCTCTCATGGACCCAAGGCCTGAAGGCCAACCGACTATTTAGCCCGCAAATTCACAAGCCACAGGTCATTACATGGAGCGCAACTAGCTTAATAACTGACAATTATATTTGATTATGATGAATGACGAAACGTGAGTTGAGACATCCGCCTAAGCAGGCACTGATAAAAAAGTGGCTAACTCGTCACCTATGTGTTAAACTTGGTTATTCAAAACACTTATAAATGTCGCCTGCTAATCATGACGGTGTTAGTACGAGTGAATTTCTCGCAGCACTCTTGATAGTACTGGAGGAAAAATGAATATACAGCGCTTTCAAAGGAGAAACGCGATTTTTTTCACAAGCAAAATAAAACCAATACGGTGGCTGGATTGTACCCGACATCAGATAATCTAAATTTTCCTGAAGGAGATAAAAAAGTTAAACTCACTTGTCTAATATAACTGTCTAAGATCTATTTTTTCTCTCAAATGTTTCGGTAGTAGCCCCTCCTCTAAATTATATGCCCTAGTACAATCATTTCGTTCAGGGTTTATGAAAAAATATTGTTACCTGGTAGTGACGGCCAAGGACACAGTAATAAAACTGTGAATCGTGAAACTAATCTTACTGGGCAAACCTCTTCCCAGGAAAACAGGCTACACTCAAAGCACAAAGAAAGAGGCGAACACAGTTGGAAATCGTAGAAAATCTGATCAGCCTGTCAAGCGCGTCGGCTTTTACACTTGAGTCATCCAAGGTTTCCCAGTAATCGCTGGTGCCCGCGTGTTTTCCGGATAGTGCTACACAATTCGCGTCGCGCATACATGCAATCACATGACACATAGTTCAGTGACAGCAGACAGCGGACAGAACCATCGGTAACATTCGGGAAACTTCCGATACATAGAGGCGCGTCCTGCGCTGAGCGTTGAAGTTTAGCATTTATTGGCCGGTGAAAAACGGTCACCGGCGAAAATCAACAAGTACGCGCGTTCAGGCTAGATGTCCCTCTGTTTTAAGCCTGATTCACCCAACCATCATCTCTCCTTTTCCATCAACCTCCCAGTACCAGTTTCTCTCGGGAGAAAAAGTTTTCTCACCTGCTTCTCACCAAGAACACAATGCTAGCTTGGCCAATCTGAACACAACCTTGGCCGATTTTTCAAAGTCGACGGCGTCTCGTTCTTGTGGAAAAAGAGGCGAAAAAATGCTCTCCTTTGGCGGAAACTGGCAGCGTGGTGGTGGCGGTATGGGACAGATCAGGGCTATGTGAATGGCGTTAGCCTCGATTGCATTTCTTCCCTCTCTTCGCTACCAGTGCTACCATTTGCGTGACCTTTTTTTCTAAAGCCAAGAACTGCTCAGCGAAAAGTGGTGAGGCATTAAAGGCGTGCGCATTTTTCCCTTCAGAAACGGGGACGCCATATGTCACCAGATGCAGTGGTCCAAAAAAAAAATCAAAAATGGCTGCGTACGTTCTTTCACACCTTCCTCTTCAACACCCGTGTTCGAATGCGCGGACACTTTTTCGCAAGCCAAGTACGTCTCACAGAAATGTCCCAAGGCTTTCAAATCGCGGCGATTTATTAGCCTGCGTCAAGGTTTACCCTGATTCCGCAGGAGAGCTGCGTATGCCCACATAGGCGGTATTTAAGACAAGATGGCGGCAAGCAGCTCACAAGATGTTTTAACAGTTTATGTCAACATTTGTGGACACACCTTGTGCTCCAATTTTGTTTTTATGTCGGTTCTTTTTTTTATTTTACACTGAAACAGTGTGAAAAAATTCTGTCTAAAGCAGTTGCTGTTTTTCGCCACATTTTTATTCGGCAATGAAGAAGTTATACTATATTAGTCGTGTATATTAAAACACAAATATTAACAGAAATATTGTGCGAAGCCAATGGAAATGATTTTACATGCAAGTGCATTACCGAACGCTTCAAGAGACCTATGCAATTTACCAAAAGAAAAGAGATTGCTCTCGAAGGCGCAAATTCATTGCAATGAGGAGATTGAGGTAGTGCTTATTGTGTCATTGTGTAATTCCATAGAGAACAGAGCCGCTAAGCAGTACATCTGTAGCAGTAGTACAGCTCTGTATACATACAGGTCAATGCGACGTGTATGTGTTGTCTCCAGCGGAGCGAATGCCAGTGTCGAAGGCGACTGCTATTTTCTTTGACCGCAGCCACCACAGGCCAGTTGTAGAAGAGACGGGCTGTGCTTGCTGAGCACCCGAGCGCAATACTCATACATCGGCAATTCTCAAAGCTCTCGGCGACGCGCCACTTCACTCGGTTGAGCGACAGCACGTCCCCTTTACATCGGCACTTTTATATCACAGTCCGACTATTACACAAATTGGGGACAGAGCCAAGAAAGCTATGCGCTATTAATACGTCTATCAATGTACTATAGGTGTAAGGAATGTCAATGATTCGTATTGCGGCTATGCCTAATGAAGATTTGTTAAGGAGCTTTAGCTTATAAGCACGCAAGAAGCTATCGTTGCCCTTGTGTCTCTTTGGTATAGGAAAATTCAAGCAGGCCATAGGGTACTTGGTTACGTAATCTGCTTAAGACCCTTATATACTCCCGTATTAGTCATATATGAGACCCTTATATACTCCCATCTTATATGCTCTAACATATGCGCCCCTCATATTACTCCACAGGTATTCGACGTCACGAGGAAGATCACGTACAAGAACCTCTCCAACTGGCACAAGGAGCTTAGGGAGAACAGGCCAGCAATACCTTGTCTTTGTGTCGCCAACAAAATCGATGGTGAGCACTTCTTCATTGCGTTCTCCACATGAAACCAGACTGGAAAACCCGTTACAGATGATCATCTGTCCAGTCTGGGACCGCAGAATAGTTCAGGCTATTTGACGCATAAGTTTTTCTTGTTAAATGTTCCAGCGGGCATTAAACCGACCTCTGAAATATGATAATTAGCTTTTTTTTGTTAGCCAGGATGAAGTACTTCAGGACGCAGATGAAAATCACTGCCAAAATGACAGATTCGTATAAACACCGGGTACATATTACTTACTAACTACTTAAAATAATCTTGGCTCTTATTTCCAGAGCAGTGCGCAAGTTGAGTTTTTTTTGCTCATTCAAAGTTGGGCGGAGCCTCATATCAACAGCACTCGGCGTTGCACACCTCAAGCAATCGGAGATAACGTGCCGCATTCTCCGATGAACAATTTCGGAAATACGTTTACTCGCGGTGCTGCGTCCAGCATGACACACCTGACTACAGGGGCGGGTGTGGTGCCCATTAGCTCAGTCATTGAGCTTCCACTGATTCCTGATTATGATGCACACCGTAGTGGGGGACTCCGAAAGTTTGGACCACCTGGGGTCCCCATCGAGAGAGAGAGAGAGATAAAACTTTATTGTGTCCTTGATGGGGTTAAGGGGTGGCGGGGGTCGGGAGACTAACCCCCAATCCACCCCTTCCTCAGACGGCGGCCAGTTCTTGCTTTCTGGCGGCGTCTTCGGCCATCCGGACGGCCCAGAGCTGCTCCTCTGGGTCTAAGCTGAGCAGCAATGTCTCCCACTGCTCGGCCGTACTAATGATGCGTGTGTTAGTGCGGGAGGTGTTGGTGGGTGAGGCTTTGGGGCATTGCCAAATAATATGATTGAGGTCGGCGCGGGCTTTGCACGCTTTGCAGAGTGGTGAGTATGCGTCGGGGTACATGCGGTTGTAAAGCACGGGGTTCGGAAAAGTTCGTGTCTGAAGGAGTCGCCAAGTGGTGGATTGAGACTTAGTCAGTGATTTGTGTGCTGGGGGGTAGCGTAACCGCTCTCTGCGGTAGTGCAGTAGAATTTCTCCGAACGTGACCATTCGGTCCCGCGCGTGACCGCGATGCAGAACAGAGGGCTGGTCGGGATCGAAAAGCCATCGTTACAGAATAGAAAGAATAGAAAATAGAAATAGAAGTCAGAGAACAGAAAGAGCCGTCGTCACACATAGGTACCAACCTATTCTCAAGCACAGTTAATAAAAAAACGCAGACAATTTTTATCCGAGTCATTAATGGAGGGCGCATAGTCAGAGACACTGAGAACGAACGTAGGATTTCTGGCCACTGAAGGGGCCACGAAAATGACGGAGCTACGGCAGGTGCACTTCTCATTGCAGAATTGTTTGTTGCGTCCTTTGTAAAATTAAGAACACACTGACTGTTATTCCCATTCTTTCACAAATTATCATTGGCTGTCGATAAGCTTGTGTAAGAGGCACTGCGTTCTTCAGAGACACGAAAATGAGACTGATAGGATAGCCCATTCGTTAATTTATTTATTTTGGGTTCATCACTACGACGGGAAAAACTAAGATTTTATTGTTTACTCAGTAATGCCCTCGGTCCCCGCAACATGCAAATTAGTCGCCGGCTTTCAAAGCAAATCCAAGAGTTAGCCAGTTGGCGCGCGCATCATGAGGCAAGCAAAAATAGTTTCCTCGCTATTATTAAACGCGAAGCGTCAAACATTTCGTCAGCCATGATAAAGAGCCTTCAACAAAGTTATGGGGCGCAAGAATGCGCAGCGCTTAGAAGTGAAATCTAGCCACATAAAGTAAACAGTAAGTTCTGTTTACCCCGATAATTATGTCCATGTTTCTTCTACTTTTTTTGCCTCCACTTGACAGAACTGCAAAAACCTACTCGCGGATTGAAATATTTACACCGTCATTGAAATGGATATACAGATTGATGCCGCGAAGAACTAGTAATGAAATGTCGTATGAACTTTAGCGCATGCAATATTACCTTCCGCGTGAATACCTCTGCAAAGCGCTTTCAAAATGAGCGCCTATTCAAAACTTTTTCAAGCTTTGACAAGGGCTTTAGTCGGCATGATTATTAATTAATACAAATCAAACTAGGTATAAAAAGGCGGTGCTTTTAGAAATCAGCAATAATTGATAGGGAATACTGTCACTTCACTTCATTTTGATCGTCTAATCATGAAGCATACATTCGTATTTAGGTGAAAACGTTGAGGCTTTCTCCGTGCAAGAAGTGAAGCAGTGGCTTGTACAGCACATTGTCGATGACCCAAGGCCACTATCAACCGTCTCTGTGAACTTTCGCTTAATTACACGAGCGGACAGCTATAGTTAACAAATACAAGTGATGAGCGAGGTTTGAACAGTGTATGTCCACCACATGTTTTTATATGAACAATGCCTTCTGGGGACAATGTAAGGCATCTCTAGGACAAGATGCTTTGATAATTTTTTTAATTTTTTTTAATTACCTAACGGCTACATCAGAGCGTGAACTTAGCACAAAGCGCAAATAACGAAATCTGGCAGTCGAGCACGAAAGCCGGACTCAAGTTGTTTTTAATGAGAGAAAACTACAAATTAATAATGTGCGTAATTCAGCCCGGCCAGCCAAACTCTGTACAATTATGCCAATGTATTTTAATATGAAATCAGATAGTGAATATTTAGTGTAATCTTTCACCACGCAACAGTATAAGGCACACTATCATATCCCAATGTTTGTCCCCTTACAGCTGATAGTACTGTGGTGCAAAAGAGTTTCAACTTCGGCAAGAAAAACGGCATGCCTTTCTACTTTGTATCCGCGTCTGATGGCACCAACGTAGTAAAGGTGAGCTCAACACCCTCCGGAAACGTCTAAGTATTATCCAATTTTGTTGCTTTTTACTCATTCGACGCGATCATTATTGCTCATTTGACACGGCGTCTTTAAAAGTCCTCTCAATGGGCCCTATACGAAATTTTCGTTAAACAATAATATATAAGTATTACAGCGCCTTCTGAAGAGCATTTTATGAATAATTCTTCAAAGGTCGTGTCGATAGCGGATGCTTAGTAGAAATACAATTAAATCACCAAGAGAGAGTTAACGCTTTATGCAGGAAGTGATGTGTGGCGAGATTACGACATTAGGAAACTAGCTACCCTCCCCACCCTAGTCGTGCACTACCATTGGTCTTGCACACTCCGCAAGCGACACTCTTTTTTTTCGTTCCCTAAACAGTCCTCACGACGCGTGCTTGCACTGTACGACCAAACCTGATGAAGCCTCATTTAAATACTTTGTCATGTGTCTGACAAGCAGGAAAGCAAGCATAAATAATTTACCAAGAATGCTTTACAAGATATCGTAGTAAAACACAAATCGATCCACCACTGCTCCATATCGCACTGTTTGTAGTGGAGCTTTTTAACTGCGGCCATTTTCTAACACTTAGTTTCTTACGTCCTATGGATGTTCGTTCATCATTTCTATTAGATCCTCCTTCCCTGTTCATGCATTCCAATCGTCAGCCCTATAATAAAGTGCTTATTATTTTTCTCTAGATGTTTCGAGATGCCATCTCGGCAGCCTACAGGTACCGAAAGGACCCGACAGATTTCATCGACCAAGTACTGCAAGAATTGGAGGTATGGGAATCGGAATTCATACTCTCAAAAAATTGGCTGCGGCTTAACTCAATTAACCCTGGATATGCAAGGCAAAAGCTTTGTTTAGCCTGGTGAAGTCTTGGTTTCACTTTGTTAATTTTTTATTTAGCTGTAATTATTACACTTAGGTAACCATCATCATTGAGCCAGGTATGACGGCTGTGCATAGGTCGCTGATTAGACACGACTGTGATTAGGCTTGGGTAGACACGCATCGTTGGACCGTGCGACGCCTGTTGTGCCACAGGGACAGCGCAAGTTAGACCTGCAAAGATACTCCGCGAACATGTGCAGCGTCGAAGCCCAAACGGACCGTGCGCGAACGCGGTCGCTACTTTGATCTCGACGGTGCGACGCATGTTGCATTCCGGACCCTTTCCAGTGAAGCAGTTCGCCGGACGACATCCGCCGTGTGGTCAGATGCCACTAGGCGACGACGGCGCAAAGCCTCCCGCTCCCGCGCAACGCTCAGAGACGACGGCCCGGCCTCCCTCTCAGCCATCGTCAAACTCGCACTGACTAGGCGAGCGCGGCGCTCCTCTAAACAGGCGCGCGGCAAGTCACATGGTCAGGTGGTGACAGCTGCGGAGAGCGCATGCTCCAAGCTTCCAGCAGCGGCGAAGCTCGCCGCGGCGAGTCACGTGATGCGTTGCCGAGGCAACGGCACAGCTGCGTTTAAATGAAGGTCAAAGTGCTGGCGACAGCGAAACTCAGCTCGACGTGGTTAGTGGACCTTTAGCTTTAAAACAGCAAATTAAAACCACATCGATGTCTGGTTATGGGAGGCGTAGTGTATTCCTGCGAAAAAGAAATAACTTAATTGTGTTGTGATGGTGACGAAGCAGAAACTCGGCATGGCATACCGTTTTTTTTTTATTGGGTCAATTGGTAGCCACAGAGCAAAACAACGTTCAAGTGAAGACTATGTTGCACCCTAACAGTCGGCCGTCGTCCAATTTTCTTGCACAGTTCCATTTGGTCGTGTATTTGTAAGTGCGTCGCCTTAAGTTTTAAGATAATCGATCATACTCGCATATAGTTTAGGGAGCGTAGTATAAGACTATTCAAGTCACGCGTGCCAGATAACGAAAGATGGCTGTCGAGCTGTGGACTTTGGGCACCGCTAGCAACCTTTAGGATGCACCAAGGAATTCTTGCACAAGACGGATGCAATTATAAATCAAAGAACCGTCACGAACAAAATTAAAGCTACTCATGCGTAGCAACACCCTGGAGTAGCTTTGACTTAAGTACTTGATGAGAGTTGTCCTTGCTGATATTTTAAGTCTCTAGGATGAAAATGAAGATGTAACTCACGCTTTACTCGTTGATGTTTATTTGTAAGCGTTATTTAAGTAAGATGCTACTTGACGTAAAGATGACCATGCTATACCACAGTGCTTTTGTTATAATGCCATGAAAATATACAAGTGCGATCGGCATTCTCAGTGAAAACGATTGAACTGCGCTACTTTTTTTTCTAGCAGCGTTCGTTTGCTTTAAGGACTACAATAATTGTCTCGGTTTGAGAAGCTTAGTGGGAGTGACAGAAGGTGGCGATTTGAGTAGTGGTATCTTTAGAGAAAGCAGGACTAGGCCGGCTAGGAGCAACATGGCCTTTTCACAGCGGGTACAAGGGGCGGATTAAGCTACTTAAGCATAAACGTTTGAGCTAAGATGACAGAAGTGACGCAAGTTGGTATGCGTTCCTCATGGAAGATTCTTGGCGCGAGAACGACACACGAAAGCAGCGAAATGCAGAGTAAAGGCATCGTTTTGTACACCATTTTCCACTGCTTTCTCACAGGATAACTTCGCTAACAAAATGCTAATCTTTGAAGTCTTGCAGCAAGCCATATAAAAGCCGGTTCAGAAGAAGCTACAGTGCTGTTCACCCTTAAAGGGTACGCAACTGGTGATTCGGTACTAACCAATGTTTAATTTAACACGAATTTTCTAGCAAAAGTTTATTACAGTTAAACGTTTACCTAGAATGTCACATATCCTTCAAATAACAAAAAAGGGTCCTGAAATGTTCGAGTAATCTTTAGTTGTTACCTGTAAGAGTGGCTGATGCTGTATTTCACAACGCTTGAACTCTTGTCGCTGATTATTACAGGGCTTCAGCAGTGAAGGCGAAACTGAGGACATGTCTTCAACTTCTGGCGGGAGCGCATCTGTGAAGCCTGTGTAAGACCAGACTAAGACGACGGTAGAATGAATGCTACGGAGTGTGCTGCCTTTGAGTATGCAATTGGCCGAACACTGTTTGAAACCGGGGTGCTGTGAAATATACACATATATATAACAATTCGCACAGTATTAAAGTGCAATTGTTTTAAAGAAAGTTTTTATAGGGAATGCTTACATGAACTAATATGTGTAAATAAAGCTAAAAAGTGTTAAATTTTCTCTCGTGTTATTGCCGGAAAGAATAAATCAGGAGTACATTTACAGTGCAGCTACACTAAGGCGAAGTGAATCAATTTTCGTACATTGTCTAACTAGGTTGCCTTTTACTACACACTTCCAACATTGCACTCCATTGCGTTAATTCATCGGTGCTAAAATAATTTACAGCGCCGTGGAGCATAACTTAATATCAGAAGAAAATTCGGTTTCGCTTTTTTCCCGTCGACTGCTCGTGAGAAACTGCAATTATCCCATCACCGCGCCAAATGCATGACATTTTTCGGCAAAAGCACAAATATTTGTCACCTCATAGAGGGAACTTGGGACGTAACTCCAAAATATTGAATGAAAAGTTAAAAGTGGTACAAATATAAGTAAAATTATGGAACATCTTTAACACTTCTAATATGTAACAAAACTCATTGTTTAATTATGTAGAGTAAAACTAAAAGGGCGTAGCCCTCAAAAATTTTACCTGTATCATGAGGGACGAAACAGCGGCTTACGCATCAGCATTAAGGAACAAGAAAGAGAGAGAGAGAGAGAGGAGGTAAAGGAAAACAGCGAGATTGAATAGAAGGGAAAATCCGGTTTGCTACCGTATGGCCGTACGCATGAAGCAGGCGAGAAGCGGGCAAAAAGATGAAGTATCGAGCGAGAGAGAAATAGAGCACCGAAAGACGATCACAACCGGCCGCTATCACCGCTTGCTATCACGGCTCAGTTTCACTTGTAGCACAGCGAACCCCACTTCAGGCTACAGCCGCTGGTGCTGTTCTGTTGGCCTTTTAAAGCTGCAACAGTGCCGTCGTCGCCCTCGGCTCCGAAGCTTATCAGGTCTGCATTCTAAAATGATTTGCACTGATCACGGCCTTGACCAAGGCGCACCAGCGCGATTGCGAACGCTCGTCTCTTTAAAGTGTAGGTATGACAGCAACACATATCTTGTAGAGTCACCGCAACCACACTCAACACACGAGGCGTTATCCGCCCATTCGATTCAACCAGTTGAACCAACTGCAGTAGTAATTGTGTAAGTGTTCACGTAGTCCACATGTTCATTTCGGCTACAGCTATATAGAGAGAAGGCAGTAACAGCAACGAAGAGGTATTCCTCCCAGTCTCCTTCTCGCTTTAGTCAATCAGCACCAGCATTATTGAAGTCTACTATGCAGACACTTACAGTACACACACATCCACGTAGATTCTCTCCACCTCCATATCCCAACTCGCTCCACTGGCGCCCAGCTATCCTGCTTTGTCTGATATGGCTAGGAGTGCATTTTGCAGACTTGCTTTTCTGAACAAAAAAGAAATCCCTATACCATACGGTTTTGCCACAAATTTTGTTATGCAAAGGTCACCTAAATAGAAGCAAAATGTGTAACTCTTTTAGCGGATAAGTTAGGAAAATTATGCTTTGAAATTCTTACTGGGCATATAGGCTTGAAAAAACAAAATTTTATGAGAGAAGAAAAGATATCAAACGCATCAGCCTGAATCAACGCTGAACATGTCATATATAGATTTTCGTAACTTCCGAACTTGATGACAAAGTCGGAATCGGTTTGCAGACACGGACGTAATATTATTTGGCCTGAAAAACCCACCTTTGGTGAGGCTGTACAAGTTTCAAGCTTTCTACAGCAGTACGAAGGAAACCGGTTGTTTTTCTCATGTGTCACAATATTACACTTAGCAATGTCAATTTGTAGCAATGTCTTCTGTAGGAGTCAGAACAGTAGCTAAATGCGAAAACACCTGCGTACTTCCCCCCTATGGTCCCCCACTATGGTGTGCCTCATAATTGAGTCGTTGCTTTGGCACGTAAAAGCACATTATTTAAATTTTTCAGGAACCGCAATAGTGCTAACATCAGTCGCTCTGTCGTAGTTACAGTATTTTATGTGGGTCTCGTTAAATTAACAGACTGTGGACAAGAATTTGCTAAGCGCATTATGATGGGCGCGAAGGATACACATGGTTGCCCACACACACAAATGCGGGATCAGCAGTGTCTTTTACCGCGTCTACAGATAATCATTTGCAAGCAAGGCATCTCGTAGTCATCGTACGTTGGTGGAACGTTTGAAGGTCAACTTCGGTGCGCGTGATCAACTTTGAACGTGGCATCTGGGGCAAGGTCCTTGCCAGTAACGTTAAAAGGACATTAAAAATTTAAAAAAGTTAGCCGGGTGGCGTTAGTAAATTACCGTTTTCCAACGTACCGATCTTTTCTCCAGTTATCAATGTTTTCTCATCAAATCGCCTTGGCGCCATGAGTTGTGCTCGCGCCTTGTTAATATTTTTTTGCGTTAAAAATCCGCAGCATTGTATTTTAAAAAGTCCTTTACTGAACATAACAAGTGCGAAAAACATTTATTGAGGCACAATGGACCAACGACGTGACTTGCATTGACCTACCGGAGTTAGGATTTCAGCGCAATATAAAAATTATGCAACAGTTAAGTCTCTCTAGCGATGATCAATCTATCACCAAGAGATTACGGAGAATAGAATTTTTAAATTGTCTTTTAACTGGCTGTACGGATACAGCCCAATATTATACAGCGTCCCTGCACTCAACATTCCACCTGGACTCAAGAAAGGAGATTGCAGTACCACCCCTTGGCAGAAGTGGTGGCGGCACTTCACGGTCATTTCCCACTATTCTTGACACGTGTACGGTCTTCTCCAGTCAAGAGGCTCAATGAAAAGCATCAATTCTAGCATTAGTCGAGATACGAGGGTTTATGTTTCTTTATAACGTCCCTTGAATATTGAAGTTGTAGGTATTTTCATTTGACCCTATACAAGAAAGAAGCATTTCTCAATTGTTAGTATGTAATCTTTGGCGTTGTCAAGATGCGCTTGATTTTAGATTCAGTTATGCTGTCGTTCAATTGCTGTACTGTTTATCAGAAGCTCTATATATTGAACAATAAGCCACCAGAGCGAGTGATCTCTGTGATATCTCAACGCTGTTTTGGCGAAGTACACCCTTCACAAAGAAAGAGACACAGTGATAGCTTCATAGTGAAAGTAGCCACTGTAATCAATCGCTAGACTTAGTCCCGACAAGCTCTCGCGATCAAAAAGGCTGACGTATCTAGCTAGCTACGCATAGCATCAAAATTTGTTTCGGGACCATCTGAGAAGCCGGGAAAAAAATGTCATTTATATGACGCTTAACATAGATGCTTGTGTACTACTCTTCCAGCGGACGCATCAGGCACTTAGTGCGATTCTTAATTATCATTTTTACGCAGGCAGGTGGACGGAATTAGAAACTCAAATGAAGCATTGTATAAGCTAAGGAACGTGTAGCAGTCGTCACCTACTGTAGCAATAAAAAAAGATGAGTGACGAAAAGTCAAGGTGCTGTGTTCGATGAAAGCGTTTCTGCATAGCAGTGCTCTTTCGCAATTTCGAGCCATAGACGGGTCTTATATATCTGATACAGCGAGATATATGAGACAACACAACCATGGCATTTCTTGCTTTTTTTTCAGTGAGTTGGATGACTTTTCTGATCAACCCTCCCTCATTTCCGTCTACGCTCACACCTACTTCTTCAGAGCGTATATTGCCACAGCAGCGACTTTTGCTACTATATACTATAATGCAAAGTCAGTCCTGCCGGTATGCGAAGGCAAGTATCACAGTCAGAAGCGCCGTAGAAAGAAAGCATGGCGGGAGTGCCGTCGATCAGGTTAACAGTCCTTTTCTTTCCACTACATTTTCGACAATAGCCCCCAAGAGGTTTTCCTTGAGGCTGACACGCGGTTCTGCACTCCCTTACAAATAGCTCAAGATAGCCTACGTCTAAGCTTTTAAACAGGGTAGCTCCCGCAATTCATATTGCCCCTTTCCACTGACCTTGTTTTTCGGTTTTTTGACGTGAACCAGCTGGGGGCGCTCATTCTAACTTTTTTATTTCATTTTTGTCTGCTCATTTATCCCACGAATAACGCCTGCTTCATCCCAGCCCCGGGTCGGCCCGGCATTGTACTATGTTCGGCATCTGGAAACGTATGGGTAGTGCTTAACGCTTGCTTCATACCCGCCGCAGGTCGGCCCGGCATTGCACTATGTTCGGCATCGGGACAAGTATGGGTAGTGCTTAACGCCTGCTTCATGACCGCTGATGGTCGGCCTGGCATTTCACTATGTTTAGGATCGGCCCCTGTATCAGTAGTGGTTAACGCCTGCTTGACTCCCTCCGCGGGTCGGCCCGGTATTGCACCATCTTCGGCATCGGCCCACGTATGGGGAGTGCTTAACACCTGCTTCACCTCCGCTGCGGGTGCAGCCGGTATTGCACTATCTCCGGCATCGGCCCACGTATGTGGGAGTTTTTTGCTTATGACAGAAAAATTTGCTTGGGCGGTGGAGGCATACAGCTTCGCTGTAAAATGAGCACGGGTTTGTCAGAGCCGTTCCGTCACAGAAGCCCATTGCCAGTGAAGAAGCTTTATGCTTTGCTGGCACCACATGTGCATGAAAAAAAAGCACCTGTATTCGTAAAAAAAGGTCCCAAAAGTGCCACCTAAAACTGTTTCACCACATATTGCTTGCAAATTTGCGTGCTCGACGCATAATGCCCGCAAGCGGCTGGTAGGACGCAAGCAGCACCCCTGAATGAAAACGTGTTTGGCCTAAAATTCGCACCTTCTTTTTTAGGATAGACTACGCCTGTCTCTTGATGCAGTGCACAGCACCAATACACTTTGCACGCATACGAAAAAGGAAATGCAGTCACGTTCTCGCTCGTTGAATTGGGTGCTGTGGGGGCCACTGGACCTATGTCAACAATCTCAACGACCCAACATTGCCGCCTTCATCGCTTGTTAATCCTGCTATTCTCTTCCAAGACCCCTGTCTATTCCTGGCGCAAACGTAAGGGACCATACTTTTGTGGCGTGAGCAGTTTAGATGCGAACTTCCAGCTCGAGGCAACGCTGCCTTCTTTACAGTGTTTCTCAAAACTACCAGCCGCAGCCAGCGAAGCAACCCGGTTTTACTTGGCTAGTACCATGAAAGGAACCTAAGTGCGCTGAGTATCAGTTGTTTTCTCACCAGAATGAAATACGGGCCCGATATCAGTGAAATTGATCGACTGTGCAGGACGACTTGCTGCTTTGCACACACGTGACCTTGACGTGTAGATTGTTACAGACAGCGCAAAAAGTCTGGCTGTCCAAATCAGCATGCGTGACGCCGATAGAACCTACAGCGCAATCTCAGTGACACTCAACTGCTGACAAAATTTGGCCTTCTATTCCAAGCAACATCAGCTGCATTCCAATGGGGGAGAATTGCCGAGACAATTGCGTGCGTTAATTAAGGTGCACAATAAGAAGCCCAGGTGTTTGAAGGCATATTCAGAGACCCGCATAACCATCTCTGTAGTTTTGCGAGAAATTCATTGATGTGTAGGGATCGTTTAGGGCAAACTCATCCAGGACAGGAAAAACACATTTGTGTTCTTAAGATGCCAACATTACATCGTAGTGAACTGCTGCTTTAATTGTCAATCTTAACTCGATAGAATATCTTTCTTCTGATAGTCGCGATTTTCATAGTTATCAAGAGATTTGGGCTGACTTGGAACCGACGTGTGCGGAATATTTAGCCATAAACCCGACACCGCGACGAAATCTGTCGGTGACACAATGCCAACGTGAAACAGTGATAAAACCCTCACACACAAAAGAATAGGCCTTGGTTGTGTAATAAAAAATTAAATGTTTTTATTAATGCTACTTTGCGTTAGTACAACGCTGCAAGGCAGGATAGCCCATCAGACAAGATTCCGGGTGAAAGTACGCAAGCAAACGCTAGCGCTTATAAAAATCGCAACGAAATTACGTTTATTGCGTCATGTCTACAACATGGATAGACTTCGTAACGCGATGCCAATGTACAGAGCTTAAAAGAATGCACGATTTGTGCTTGCTAAAAAAGTTGCAATTCGTCCTTTTAGAGTCCTTTTTAGGTCCGTTGGGCCCTCTCCATATCTTCGGTCGTTTCGGCACCAGGTGTAGGCGGGGTCACTAAAAACAATGCCGTCATCAATGCACTGGTTCTCCTACGAATGGGGGTAGGATGCAAGTACGGCCGCGAGGGTCTGCACCACGTACGAGATGATGCGGAATGGCACCGTCAGCGCAAGATAGCAGAGGCGCATGGGCATGGTCATCCAATCTGTGGAAAGAAACGGGTACATTGATACATCAGGACCAAGGCTTGGCCTCCCGAGAAGTTTTCTCCAGATAAAGCACACTGGAAATAAGCACATAGTTTTGTTCTATGTCGCGACAGGATTCACAAGAATGATGGCTGTGATACGGTAGTAACATGCCACGGGAACTTGGCGACGTGGTAATGCGCGATCAACCGACACGATACTCGACTTTGGCTGCCTTCGTTCACCATACAATCATTATTGCCCTTGTTTTGACAACGGCCCAACCGAGAAATAGATTTGGGTAGGTCTTACAATGCGTATAAAACTGGATACCGTACATCACAATGGAAAGTTTTAGTTTAGCGTTTGCAACTGAACGTAAAAGCATTATGTACGTAAAAAATAGCACCCTTCTCACTGCACATGCTCGGAACGCTATAATAACGCACGTTATTTCGCGAGTTTAACGTCCGTAATGTTTACGGACCCTAAGAAATAGCGTTGCAGAACGTGGCGGCACCCATAGCTCCCGCTTCAGCCGGAACTCTCGTGATCGCTACACCCTGAAGCAAAATTACACCCTTTTGCCACGCAACAATAATTGTAATCTGTCTTGTCCGCATTTGCTTTCGTTACCGCGGCGAGCTTGGCACTTCTTTGTAATGAACGGTATGCGCGTTGTCAGAATGACAGCGTCCCGGACAGGAAAGTGGCGGCCGCGGCGTTTACAAGAAAGGAAACGCAAGCAATGCAGATTACGATTATTGTGTGGCAGATATACACCATAAAGGGCGTACTTTTGTTTAAGAGTACGCTCATACTCGCGTTGATCATGAGTAACTATTTTAATGAGCGTTCGCATGCTTTAAACTCACCTGTTAATACGAGCGCATTAGTTCGCCCATTTTCTGAGACCGTTCCCCGATTCTGGCGCCCGTATATGTAACGATACGGGTCCACATAGCAACAGCAGGATGATGGCTAATGGATCGTCTTGGCTTGAATACGATTGGCACTAAGCACCAGACGGCGTCCTGTTTGATAACGTTTTCTTTACGCTTCTGTTTCCGTGAGGTAAACTACAAAACTTGAAAGAGCGCGCACCGTGACGTCCCAAAAAGGTGTTTACGTTTAACGTACGTAAGGCGACAGGTGATGTTCTAAAACTGTCTAATAAAGCTTGACAACCGAACGTATGATGCCGGGTAACTTAAAAGACGGAATTCAGCGCTGTTTGTTGGAGCGGCGCCTATCTGGCGCAGGAAGCACTTCTGATAACCGACTGCCCGCAGCGCTTGCAGTCATCTATGTATTTCACAGAGACCATAGTATACGTGCGGTATCGGTATCAGAGCCACAACGTCGTTGACGTAGCACAGCGCGCTCCATAAAGGTTGGCATATTGAAATCCCAATGACACGATATAGTTTGTGTCCTAATGGAGCAAGCGTATAAGCAGATACGTAGACTGGTCATCATTCCCAGGTTAATATAACGGTCACAATAACAACTCACAAGCGCCTTCAAAAAATTCCTACAAGCAGTTTTTGCGAAAAAAAGTCATTAAAGGGGCTTATAAGCCAGTGGTATTACTACAGGGAATCCGGTAAAGGGCTCCGATTGTCTCCCTAACTTCACTCTGAGCAAGCGACCCATCTGTCGAACACCGACAGCACCGTTATGACAAGAAGTCGCATACGCTTTCGAAAGCGCCGGGTACGTAAGCGTCCTTCTGTTTCAGGCTAAGCGGTTCTGAGCCAATGCATGCCCCGTCTCTAACAGTTTATAGCTGAACAAACCAAATGTACTACAAAGAGACAGCGCAGCAAAGTAAGGTAAGCAACAGCATTAAGCGGCGCGACACAAGACACGGCAAAGCAACCAAAGGACAAAGCGTTGTTCTATGTCACGCTGTGTGAAGCTCTTGCTTGCAAGGTGCGCCCACCCGTCCAAAAAAAAAAAACACTGTGAAAGTAGAAGGTAACAAGAAAAACATCGATGACACCGTAGTTCTGCCGTAGACAGCTATTTAAGTAAAACTGCCCTACCCAAGAACTAGTTCCATCACGGCCGATGGCATTCGCACTCTTCGCTCCGTTATAGTATTACGCGAAAGAGAGTAAACTTACAAAGCAATGAAGCGCAGTGCGCCACCCAGCTTGCAGTCGTGGATCTGGAGGGCCTTGCACGTCTCGGCTGGGCTGCCCGCCGCTCCGCTCTTCTCTGAGCCTTGCGGTACGCTCGGTCAGTAAGGCTCTTGGCTTTTATTCGCTGCATGATGTACGAACTGCGCAGCTTACGAGAGCGAACAGCCTAGCTCATCCGAGCGTGCGGCTCTTATAACCAGAAGGCCGAGCATGCTCAGATGGCATATACCTGGCTCGGCTCTGTGAGGCTCCTGGCGACGGGTAGTGTAAAGCAAACCCCGCCTAATTATGAGGGCGAGGAGAGTACCGTCGAGCGCCTGGGGGCCACGGTACTGCGCATGCGCAGTGCCGTACCCCTACTATAAACAGCTATGTTGTCCCACGTCTTCTACTCACAACGAAGCAAAATCGAATTCATTTGAACAAAGAGAAAACTGCGTAGTAAGTGGCTGTGTGACGTCCCTAAGGCGTCCGTGCACATATTTCTATAGTTCTGCGTATGAGATATGGGCGACCGTGATTAGATGTACTGAACGCATACAGCGCTGTAGCGTTTTGTCTGTGCAAGCCAGCTTTCTCGTGTTTTGGGGTATCGCAGTAAGTAACCTCGGGTAATATTTATTTTTAACACGTAAGCATTCCTAAGCCACTCACCCAGGAAATCTGTACGTCCGTTTGTCTATGCGTCCGTAACGCGTAACATGGCGCACTCTATAAAAAAATTAAAGAAATTGGAAAGGAAAGATGGTGGTGGTGGTGAGTTCCGAAACTACGAGCCCAAACTTACAAGTCCAGTGTCTTACTAACTAGGCTAAATGACTACCATTATTTTTGCATGGTATTTATTACAGTGAATCGAAGCTATATCTGGAGGAACTATTTGCAATATTGCGAGCACCAGGTGGTCCTAACGAATGGCAGCTGAACAAGCATTAGGTACAAAGAAAACACTACACAAAGCAATGTAATCCATCACAAAAACAGTCAATATTGTATACCAACGTGGTTCAAATTCATTTGGATCGTAAATGTCCTTTATGTGCGTAATCATTTCAGAGAAATGTAATCTTCAGGAAATTGTTCTTACTGCATTTCGGTCTTGTATACGAGTTGTCCGCAGGATATGCAAGACTATTATTAAAAACACATCGAATGGTACACCATCACACGGAACAAGATATCGGATACTACCAGAATTTAGATCTACATATTACTGCAGATGTCTATGGAAGACATCCCAGACTAAAATGGATTCTTTACAATCAATAAAGCAGTGTTCAATAGGTTGAGCCGCCTTACAAAATTGGAATTTATTTGATGAAATGAAAATATTTTTTTACTGATGCAGTTTTCAAACTGGGAAGGTTACCATTTGTAAAAATGTTTTGTAGAACGTGAAACTGGCATTTCAAACACCCTTCTAAGTACATAATCTCTGACATCAATCTGACAAATATTGCTCGATAATACAGTTGCGGGAACAACATTCAACAACTCATATAAGTTGACGAACTTTTTTTTTCCTGCGCACACAAGTGTTGATTGAACTTGTGACCACTTCCGCAGTGTCGCTTTGACTCTACGGCCCACTTTAATGCGTCTCTCATTCTGCTCTTCCTGCGTAAGTTGTCGCTTGACAAGTTTACATGGTGCTTATTTTTCATAAATAGCGGAAACGTACCGTACCGTCACGTGGACAACGTGAACTTAAATTTATCCTGTTTCCCTGAACCGCAGTCGTGTCTAGAGTAGTAGTGTTTTCTTCCCTTCTCACGTCACCTTTTCCCTATCCTACCCCTACCCGTATGCGAACTGCGAGCGAAGAGTGGCGAGGCTGTTATTCACTCGTTTCGTGACTCCGTTAGTTCTGCCCATTATCTGCCGCCTCTCCCCCCTCCTTTCTACAATAAATATATGCAACTTCTCCTTGGACTTGCACGTTAGTAGATTGTTGAGCACGGCCTTATTTGTAACGCTTCTGCGGCGGGTCACGGACAATTACAGCTCTCAAGAGGCTGGTGTGGCGATGCCCAGAGAGCTCCAGAGGGCATTGTGCACATTGAACCCGGTGCACTAGCCCAAACGAGCACAGGGCCACAGGGGCACACGGGTCCACTTTCCACTATTCCCCACCCCTGCCATGGCCCTGACCAACACCCTCCACAGAACATGCCCTGACGCGGTGTGCTAGACAGCAGCAGCAGTGGGAAAGTCGAAGGAAGAAGCAAAGAAAGCTCGACTTTAAAACAATAGAAATGGCACCTTGGTATTTTAAAGGGAAGCTGAAAGGTTTTCAAGAAAAAATGAGTGAACATCTGTAAATAATGGTTTTCAACCCTCCGAATTCGAATGTCGTATCGAATTTGAGCGAAAGAAAGCGCAAACATATTTTATTTCGACGAAAAGTGCAGCAGCGGACACGCCCAGCTCGCGCGTCTCGTTTCCGTCTGTGATTGGTCGGGCGCCTCATGACGTCAACTCTAGCGACCGACCGCTGCCGCTACACATGAAGCGCGGTGCCAGGTAGTTTGGTGCTGTTTTTCTGAGGCGGTAATGGAAAATATAGAGACTGCATTTTTCTGAGGAGTTCAGCGTCACTCCCTACATGTACGAGCCGACTGCGAAGAGCCGGCCTCTCGAAGAAGCAAATGATGTTGGTGCGAGCAGTGCTTTCGACGCGAACGAAAGCAGTCTTGGGATCTCCTCGTGTTGGAAATGCTCTTTGGTGAGTATGGTTTTTGCAAAGCGATCTAGTGATCTCGGCGATCTAGTGAGCTCGTTTCCGGTCAAACAACTGCAGTGTTGTGTTCCTGCATGCCTCCTCGTGGAACGTAAGCGGGGATGCGATCGTCGGCATCTGTGCGCTGTCCAAAGCTGTCGGCAATCTACAAAGACGGTTGAAACGTGTGAAAAGCTTCCCGGTTCATGCAGTACGTGTAGTGACCTTCATCTGTTGACTACCACTCACACTGATTGCCACTCACGTTGACTACCACGCACGTTGACTACCACTCTACATACGCGCAGACGCACCAACAAAGGAATGCAGGGTCGATCGAAGCAAATTACTATGGCACGCACGCAGAAACAAGCGCGGTCAGGCACGGTCGCGGACGCTGCGAAGGAACGAAACATTAGAGTTGACGTCACAACACCGCGGTTTCCGGTCTCCGCTCGCATCGTGAGCGTCAGCAGCAGCGTGCGGTATTCGACGGGGGGCGGAGCTACAGCGCAATTTCAACCGACGATTACGTCGCTCCTAATTGAAAAAAAAAACCAAATTTACCTACATGGTTTATAAGGTTCCCGCATCCGTATATGAGCGTCTTATTAAATTCGACAGACTCTTCAGCTTCCCTTTAAGTTAATGCGGAGGCTATCACAACCAACTTAGCAGTTTTGCGAGTGAAACGTTGGTGTATAGGGGGTGAAAGCGGCAACCACACGTACGCGATATTCAAGCGACAGCGACAACCAGAGCGTTTCACGTCGGGGGCCGACAACACTGACACGTCACCAAATAAAGTAGCAGTAAGTTTACGTTGCTGTTCGAATCAAAGCAATTGTACGCGTGTAAAACAATTTTAAACATACCACGAGGCCACTGTTTAAACCAAGGGGCATTAGATCTAGTATATTCTGTCATCACCAGTGCAAACCCGTTTTAAATGGCTAGCGTGAAATGGCGTCACGCCATCTGGTGAGCAAAGCTCAAAACACTTTTGCAGCTCTCGGTGCCGTCGCAGGCCTAACAGTGTCGAAACGAAGAACCGATCTTCACAATAACGACAAGACAGCGCCGAAACTTCGGCCTCATTTTGAGATTAGATTAAGCGATAGACGATTCTACTGTTTGCTTCTTTCCTGCCACGGGATAATTTATGTGGCAAGAGCGAATTCAGGCCGAAGTGAGCGGATCAGCGCGCACTAGTTGCTCTGATGTTGTTGCGCACTTATGCTATCCCTAGCAAAGTCGCCACATGGAATTCCGGGCGACAAGGGAAATCTTTTGGCTGGTGAAAAACCGGCGGAGCAGCATGCGACAGTGATGGATCGCCATCCGCGACGGCAGAACTTGTCACCGTCCCTCGGAAATCGAGTGCCTGTGGAGCAACAAATACTTTTGAAAATGTATCATAGAAGTCTGTCTCACATTTATGTCTTTAGGACGTGAAAATTAGCCGAAACGCAAGTGTTAAGTTATGTGGCAATGGACTGAATAAACTTTTTCTTGAACTATTCAGTTCGCAAATAGAAGTGTTTTCCTTGTAGCATGTGTGCACACATGGAAGAAATTTGTGCGAAATGCTAAGGCATGAAGCAACCTGTGATAATGCGTTGGTGCGCGACGCACTGCTGAGCAGCCTATTAATTTTACAGTAGTCGGATTCTTGGTTCGAAAGTACCAATCGATACCTGTATCTTTTTTTTTCTCTATACAGCCTCGAAGCCAGATAGCCAGGCAGATCAAAGAACGTGGGCACGCAAGGAATGCAATCAAATATAAACTTCCCATGAAATGACTTTATTGTCTAATGTGGTCTGAAATAGAGCTCGAGTGGGTGACGTACGTGATGCCAATGTAGGGTGAGGTTAAAAACAATCATGACTTGGTCCGGCTAAAATCAGCTCCATTTCGTCCTTTTCAATGTTTCAGGTCTGCGATATCTCTTGAATGTCGTCGGCATTTTGGCTCGGAGTCCATTTCACAGGAAGAAGCGGCGTCTTGAAGGACGGCGCTGGGTGGAGGCTACCTACATAGTCACCCATGAAAGGAGCCTGGCTGGCAGAAAGGCCGCGACAATCCGCAGTGCAAGCAGAATGATGCGGATAGGTAGCTGCAGCAGCACCACGAAGAAGCGCACCAGCACGCGGGGCATATCTGTGGGGGAAAAAAAAAGCCAAATTAGAGGCATCAGCACCAATACTTGCATGATAAGAACTGTTGCCGGTAGCCAGTAGAATAGCCACTGAGTGCGGCGCATCGACATAGCAGCTGTGGGCACAGAGGTTCGTAGAAGTACTAAAAGGAACTGAGGAGCCAGTGTCTATGGGAGCTGAAAGCAGGGTGGTGCAGCTAGCATTGTAATGATAGTACATGCATTTGTCGTAATCTGGTCTATCTTTCATTACAAACTTTTGTGAACTGACGTTTTTCAAGAAAAAACAGCTTGATGAACAATTGAAGCAACATTAAAATTCCATGATGGCAGGTTTCGAGGACGTCACCTCCAGACCAGAAGCTCGATGAGCATGCCATGAAACGACAGGCACACGGAGAAGCGGAACCGCTGCTATCAACAGTGGTTATGTGCTTCCGGAGTCTTATTGCCTTTTGTATTCGGAAGTGTAGATGAACGCAGATATGAAGCGCAATATACGAAACCAAATGAACGTATGAACATACAAGCACGAAGATCAGACGAATCCTTAAACTAACCATCTCCCACGACAGCTGAATGATGGCAGCACCGATGTTCGCCGTAGTAATAATTGTAAGAAACTATTTTGTATGCCCCAATGAAACAGCTTTCAGAGAACTGTCATTGCGCTCGTAAATCCGGCAAACCTACGTTGACCATAAGATCGAAAGCTTTCAAAAGCTAGGAATAGTTTGCGTAAAGTTTAGCTGTCGAGCCACGTCAGTAGTGCTGGAAGCGTTCAAGGAGTGTTCCAAGGCCGTATACGCCACGTGGCCACAGTGGGTCGATACGTTGAAAGGGAATTCAGGCAATATTGCGCACCAATAAACGAAGAGTGGCATATATGGCCTATGATCAGATGCTGCGAAATGGTTTGAAGATGAATAGCAAAGAGACTGACTGCATGCCGCGGATATTAATGTAGTGATGAAAACTTAGTGATAAGCTAATGATCAAAGAACAAGAACACACTTAATGCTCGGCTTTGATAGGATGCTCACCGGAGTGCTAATAGAGTGAGCGCAGGCTACCGATTTCCCAGCCGAGTATAAATGAAAAGTAGATTTGGCGCGGCATCGGATTGATGCGCGATACGCGAGATGTGCGTTTGCTTCAAGAATATGACACAAGCGAACCAATGACGCAAGGGCGAGCGCAAAAACCAGATCATGGTTTGCACAGTAATAGCACAAAATACTGTCTGAAGGAAGGGAACCTAGCTGGCGGAAATGGCACTTCTGCTACGACACTACACGCCCACTGCGCTGCCCAACTTCACTGTCATGGAGGCCATAGCGTGCACGCTACGTGAGTACCACTACTCCTGAGTGACCATAACCACTAGAACGACCGGGCGCACCGCGTTTTGAAAAAGTCAGCCTATATGACGCTTGCGCAGAATTGTAGATTGCAATGCGTTTTGTCTTTGTGCCTAGAGCTAGGCTGCTGCTTTCGCTCGTAGGAAATCGGCACTGTGCCGCCACTTAAATCATGCGCACAATGGCAAAGTGCTCTCGAACGCCGTGCTTCGAGGTACACGGACACCTTGTACTTATAACACGTGCTTCCATACGGAATGCATTTGAGCATGCGCAGCCACACGGAATTCTTTCGCGCCTTACCAGTTACACAGCTATACGATAACCTGCGATTGCCGGTGATGACGCCGGAGTATCGGTGAGCAAAAGCGAAGATAACACGCATCGTAACTTTCAAGGGAGCGCTCTTCAAGACGTTTTCTGTCCTTTACATCAGCCGACCGGGCCGCCTACGCCGGTGATCGCAACTGTTAAAGCTTCGGTAACCGGCAAGACAAATAATTTGGGCAGTTTCATCAGCGAAACGGGGCATTCTCAGATGCAGGCTATGAGGAACCAAGCACCATCGCTACATGACCCTAATGCAGGCTAAATCACATTCTAGCGCGCTGCGATAGTCTACTGACGAAGGTGCCATATCAAGGATGATGGTCCCGCCACTGTGTTCACTGCGTGCACCGAACACAGAAGGTAGAGCACGCGCCATACTGTTCATAGGCATCAAATCTTCAGAAAAAAGAAATTACAAGAAATTCTAGTTCATCAATTGAGCTAGCGTGAGAAGTTGTTAGTACGTAAACTCTCCTGACGGTCGTGCTTGCGGCTTCAAACATTCCCACTTTGAAGTCTGCAAGTACTTCTATTTTTCTAAATATTGTGAATGAAACGTCTGCTTGTATGTGTTATCATTGCAAATGGCTGGATTTATATAAAGGTGCTCTTAAATACAACAAGCGTATAAAGGCGCAAAGGCGTTTGAAGCTTCCACAAAGGCGTATACAGCTCATAGTTCGCATGCAAGTCGAACGGCCATACTACGGCCTTATAATCACTGGCGCCAGAGTTTTCTTAAGTCATTTTTGAATGAAGCTGTCTGCAGGGAGCTCAGCAGTAAGCCACAGCGCTAAGGGAAGTTTTCCTAGCATTTTTTTTCTTGCCTTTCAATCAAGCAAAGCTCTAACATTAACTTGAAAACTTAAGATTAGGCAGCCCATTTGGCGACCACTGGCGTCACTTGCAAGACAAATGACGGTGCAGCACGGTTCCGTAGCTTTAGGATGCCAACATGTCCCACTGCTGCTTTAGACACAGGCTTAGTCGTGCGGATCGAACGCTCTGCCACAATATATTTGGGCGCCATCCAAACCAAACTAACTTCCAGGAGAGAAAACGAAACAAATAGAACGCAACAAGCGCATTCTTCAATGCCCGGTCGCCTGCGCCGTAGTCACTAAATCTTGAAATAAAGCTGTCGAACCAACAAGTTTAACTACGCCCTACCACATCGACACGCTTACGGCGCTGCAGCGCTAGCATACAGGAAGTAAAATTATACCGAACAGGAGACGTGGCCCTACCTGCAAAGGCAGAAGTGGCCCTCCGACGTTCAGCCAGGACCACCCGCCGGGTTTTCTTTTTCACGAACTTGGACTTGGCCGAGTAACCCACGAGCGGCATGATGATGTGATGGGAGCGGTCAGCGAGAAGCAAGTAGCCATGCGCTTCCCCGGCGAGGGGTTCTTATGTACTGAAGTGCGAGCATGCGCAGTGAGCCCATCTCGGGCTTGGCTCAGTGAAGCCTCGAGCAATGACTAGTAAAGAAAATCCTGCTGGACGGTGCAGCATACCGTACGATTGCCCAGACAAGATAAGGAGCAAGCTGGAAAATTTATGCGGATGCTGCGCACTGCAGGAATCGATGTAAGCGAAACTTCCTGTGCCCTTCGCTTTGACTGACAATAATCAGCGGTGATGTTCGCGGTGAATATTTGATTTCTTCAACGCTTTGTCAAGTGCGAGAGTGGCGAGTTGATGTTTGAGGCTACCCTGCACGCACCACTGCTGTTTTCTGCGTAGTACACAGGATGCATGGTTAAACGTGTTTTCTTGAGGCTTTGCTGTGCGCCAGTGCTCATACCCTCTAGAGGGTAAGCATTGTCATTGTCTCTCGTGGCACATCACACTGTGGAAGAAATGTTAACCCTTAATCAAATTGTGGCACTCTTCGTGCGAAAACCACAATCGGTATGTGAGGCATGCCGTAGTGGCGTGCTCGGAACTAATTTGGATACCCTTGTGTGCTTTAACCTGAACCTTAATCTAAGTGCACTTGAATTTTTTCTATTTCACTCCCGTCTAACTGTGACAGCAGCGGTCGGTATGGGGAACACGTGACCTGGAGCAATGCCATAGCCGCAAAGCTGCCTCGGCGGGCGCAGAAGTGTTGATTTGACGTGTGACCGCTTCCGTAGTGTTACTTGGACCCGAGGGTGCTTTAAGGTGGCTTTCAATCCGAGCGTTCTGCGTCAGTTGTCCGCTTGACAGACTTGTGTGGTGTTTCTTCTTTTAGGAATGGCAGAAACGTACCACACCGTATACCTTCAGTGCGCCCGCTACCACTGTCGTGTCTATGGTAGTAGCCGTTTCCTTGCCTTCTCACGTCACATTTTTCATCTAGTGCCCTCTTGCCCTGTTTGGAAACTGCGAGTGGAGAGTGGCAAGGCTGTTATTCACTCATTTCACGACTCCGTCTAATCTATCAACATATTCTATAAATAAAATAACAGGACTTGAGTGTCCCCACCGCGAGAGAATCATTTCTTACAGCCAAAATTAGGATAATAGATGATGAGAATGAGCAGAATGCGATTTTTCATTGATCGGAGAAAATTTGTTTTTCAGAGGTTTTGCTCAGTTCATTTAATACAACGCATTACAAGTTTCTTTGACAACAAATACGCAGCTTTCAGAGAGCAAAAAACAGTGCCCTTCCACTCAATGAACAAGGATGACCAGCGAAGCTGTGTCATTGGGCCCCTTATTGGTGATCTGCAGCTGCGCCGCGCGTCGGGCCATTATTTCCCTATCTTCGGGATCGCCTCACGTGCGGGGAGTGTTTAACGCCTGCTTCACTTCCGCCGCGGCTCGGCTCGGTATCGTACTATCTTCGAGTCGGCCCAGGTATGGGAGTGCTTAGCGCCTGCGTCACCTCCACTGTGGATAGGCCCGGCATCGCGCTATCTTCGAGATTTTCTTCTACACAAAGAGATGATAGTAGGGAAAGTAGCCCTTCATAGCTTCGCTGCAAAAGAAAAAAAGAAATGAAGAAAAGAAAAAGACAAGCACAAAATATGCAACAGGGTGCAACTATGGAAATGAGTTTCCCAAACAACTATTTCAAAATAAACCCATTTATCAAATGAACTGATAATAGCAAAACACAGAAGAAATACTGTTCATACAACAAAGTGCATACATTCAAATATATTTTTCGGAACTTCGTGCATAATAGATAACATAAAAAATTGATCTGCCGCCGTCATAGAAGACATCAATCCAAAAATTTTGAAAACACTAACCTAGCCTGTTCTAGTATTTTCTTTTTATTGTTTTCACAATCACTCTCCGAAGGAACCATTCCAGATGACTAAAAAATGAGGAAGGTCGTTCCCGTGCACAAAACAGGTAATACTGATTCACCTCTTAACTATAGGCCCATTTCATTAACAAGTATACCGTGCAAAATGATGGAACATGTCATTTACACCCAAATCATGCAATTCTTAGATTCCAATGACTTCTTCCATTCGTCACAGCATGGTTTTCGTAAGGGTTTTTCTTGTGAGACTCAACTAACCATTTTTCTTCATGACATTCACGCCAACCTTGATAATAACCTACAAACTGACGCCATCTTCGTAGACTTCGCTAAGGCGTTCGATAAAGTACCTCACAAACGCTTGTTTCTTAAAATTTCCCAGTTGAACCTACGTCAAAACATCATCGCGTGGATTAATGAATTCCTCACGCATCGCTCTCAGTCTGCATTAATAACCAGTCCTCCAACACGCTCCCAGTCACCTCCGGCGTCCCGCAGGGTTCCGTCCTTGGTTCCTTGTTATTCCTCATTTACATTAACGACTTACCCCAGCGCGCATCTTGTCATATCAGCTTGTTCGGTGATGATTGCGTTATTTATCGTTAGGTAACTAACCCGTCTGAACAAGAATCTCTTCAGGCAAACCTACTCGCATCGGCGCCTGGATCCCCATTCAACCCGCTAGACTCGGAGCGCTTCCATGGAATGGGCTGGCAACCTGGATCTTGTACCGCTATCATCGCAGCGCACGAGAGGGGATATAAGCAGCGTCCGGTCACGGCTCGCTTTGGGCACGACACCTACGCCGAAATGGGGCACTTACCGCTGCTGTATTTACAGGTCAGTTACCGCCCTGGCGCTTCATGTATTAAGACTGATAATTATTGCCTCATTGCGGTGTCGTGCCCCGAAGTGCTTTCTGATAAATTGTGCCTGGTGTCATTACTCTTGTCGAGCGTATGTCCTTCCATAGGTAGCTGGTTGATTTTACTTTCTGGGGATGTTGAACAAAACCCGGGCCCTGACACAAAAGCCATCGCTCAAACGCTTGCTTCCGTTCTTGAGACTGTGCGCAGACTTGAAGCGGGACAGTCAGCCATTCTAAATGAGCTTAAAGGTGTCAGGGAACGGCAAGAAGCCACAGATGCCAGAGTAGATTGCTTAGCTGGAAGGATAGATGCACTCGAAAACACGGTTGCATCTCTCGATAGTGTTCAAATCTCGAAGCCAAATAACGAGTTACGCAGTTTATGTGACCAACTTCACTCTCTCACTTCAAGATGTGATGATACAGAAAACAGAATGCGACGATGTAATGTACTGTTTTTTGGTATTGATGATGAGCAAGGGGAAAACTGGGCTGCGTCTGAACAAAAAATAATACAGTTTTGCTCTGAACAGCTTGGCCTTACTATGGTGAACGCACAGTTTGAGCGCGTGCATAGATTAGGGCGTTTTTCTTCTGAGAAACGTCGGCCCATCATAGCACGATTAGCCCTTTTTAAGGACAAGCAGAATATCCTCGCACTTGCGCACAAGCTAAAAGGTACTGAGTATTCCATACGTGAAGATTTTTCTTTGTCCACAAGGCAAGCAAGGAAAAAATTAATTGAATTTGCCAAAACAAGAAAACAGCCTTTCAAACTTACAATAGATAAGGTTCGTATTAATGACACCACCTATGTTTATGACCGCGCTACCGACACAGTTGTGCCGTCAATCCTGTAGCTAAAGAAAGCAACATTTGCTGGTGTAGCTAAGAAATCGCAATCTTCCTTAACGTCAATGCTGTCGTTATCTTACACGAACATTCGCAGCCTACTAAACAAGCGCGATGCATTGAGTGCTTATATGGAAGATGGCGATCCCGATATCGTAGCATTAACTGAGACTTGGTTGCACACAGACATCACTAACGAAGAACTTCTTTCCAACAGTAACAAATACAACATTTACAGGCATGACCGTAGTGGGAAGAGGGGTGGTGGTGTCCTGATTGCTATAAAAACCTGCATTTCTTCCTTTCGCGTAGACACCAATTCCCCAGCTGAAATAGTTTGGGTCGCGTGCGCAACAGCCTCTGCCCGCGTCCTAGTGGGCACATGTTATCGGCCGCCCGACGCTGACCACTCGTTTCTCGATGTACTGCGTGAAAGCATTACACGTGCTACTCAACAATGTTCCACGGCTCTTGTTTATCTCCTGGGAGACTTTAATTTCTCACTTATTGATTGGCCAAATCTGTCATCATCATGCCGCGCCTCTGCTGAATTTATTAACTTAACACTAGATTACAACCTAACCCAGACAGTCGATCAACACACCCGTGGTCCCAACATCCTAGATTTAGTATTAACTTCCGCACCTGATACCACCGGGCCTATTGCTTACATTGATGGCTTGAGCGATCACAAAATTCTTCAATTTGACATTAATATTCCACAAACTTTCTATCAAGTCCAGACTAAAAGTATTAGAGATTACAATAGGGCCGACTATAAAAATATTAATGCTGAATTGGCTATCTTTCTTAGTGAAGTGTTTCTGCCATTCTTTAATTCAAGATCGGTAAACGACAGCTGGGAACTTTTTAAGAAAAAATTAACAGATCTTGTAGAAACTTACGTGCCAAAAATCGTTATAGCGAATGACAGATCTAATCCTTGGTTTACAAAGCACCTTCGAACACTAAGAAACAAGAAGAAGCGTCTGTATCGGGCGGCCAGAAGAGACAATCAAGCCTCATCTTGGGCAACATACAGTGATTTTCTAACATTTTACTGCAAAGAGCTATGCGCAGCCAAAGACAAATATTTCTCACGTGACCTGCCATCTCTTTTAATCAACAATCCCAGAAAATTCTGGCAAGTCATATCACCAGCTAACACTGTCCGCAATATTGTGCTACATGATGATGCTGAAAGCCCTCTGTCTGACGCTGATTGTCCGGTAGCGTTTAACAATTTTTTCACATCTGTTTTTACACAGGAAGACTGTTCCACTGTTCCCATAGTTCCCGACTTTGATTATCCTTTTATGGAACCAATAGATATTACAGCAGATGGCATTTCGTCTTTAATAAATAATCTGAAATTATCCACATCTTCCGGTATAGACAATATCAACTCCAAAATACTAAAAAATACCGTTACAATTTCAAGCCAAATTTTGTGTCATATTTTTAGGAAATCCTTAGCAAATGGCGAACTACCCCTCGACTGGAAAATCGCAAAGGTTATCCCTGTATTCAAGGGGGATAACAAGTACTCTCCGCGAAATTACCGTCCCATCTCATTAACATGCATCTGCTGTAAACTACTGGAACATATCATAGCATCGCATATCTACCGCCATTTAGAATCAAATAACTTTTTTTATTTTAACCAGCATGGATTCAGAAAAGGCTTATCTTGTGAAACTCAGTTGCTTGAATTTACAACAGAATTACATTCCAGCATGAATAACAAACAGCAGACTGACTGTGTATTCTTAGATTTTTCCAAAGCATTTGATCGTGTCGCTCATTGTCGCCTCATCTCAAAAATATCCGCGCTCCGGCTGGATTCATTAACTTTATCTTGGCTCCGAAACTTTCTCTCCTTGCGGCAACAGTTCACTGCTGTTAATAACCACTCATCGCTTACTTCTGACGTTACATCTGGCGTACCGCAAGGCAGTGTCCTTGGTCCTCTTCTTTTCTTAATTTTCATTAATGACCTTCCACAAAACATATCATCGCAGATAAGGCTTTTCGCCGACGATTGCATTTTATACCGTGCAATAAAAACATCTGATGACCATTTAGCATTGCAGAACGACCTTAACCGTGTCAGTTTCTGGTGCAGTACGTGGCAGATGACCCTGAACTCAGACAAATGTAAAGTTATGTCCTTCTCGCGTAAACATTCAAACTCTCACTTTTCCTAAGTCCTAAACAACACCGCCGTACCTCCGACATTGTCCTACAAGTACCTTGGCATTGAACTCACAACTCATCTTTCCTGGAGTACACATATAACGGCTATCTGCGCAAAAGCTTCGAAAACTCTGGGTTATCTTCGACGGAACTTGCGTAAATCCCCTGCTACAGTTCTTAAATTAGCATATCAGACTTTCGTTCGCCCACAGTTAGAATTTGCGTCACCAGTATGGTCACCACATCAAAATTATTTAGTTGATATGCTAGAAAAAATTCAGAACAGGGCATCGCGCTTCATCACAAGTAACTACGAGAGAACTTGCAGCGTGACCAAGATCAAAGCAGATATTTCGCTCCAGCCACTTGAAACTCGTCGCACGATAAGTCTTCTTTGCCTTTTCCATAGATACGTCCATGGTAAACGAGTTCATGTGTTGCCGCTTGAAGTACCAGCGCGCACGTCACGTCGCCTTAACAATAGCCATAGTTTCATGCGCATATTCGGTAATACACTGTCATTTAACGCATCAGCACTGCCACGTGTCATAACCGTATGGAACAGCCTTCCTGATAACATTGTGAGCATAAGAGATCGTGACGCTTTTCGCGAAGAATTGCTGAATTTCGTGTAGAAATATTGTATAAGAATGTTATTGACCTGCTTTCCTTCACTGTTTTTCACACTTGTATTTTTATATTTTTGTGAGCATGAGTATATTACTGTGTTTACGCTCTCTAAAGCTTAGCCTAGACAAACATTTATTGAACTTCGCTTTACTTATCTTGTGAATGCATGTATAGATATTTGTATTCTCTACTCCTGTACTGCTTTACTTATCTTGTGAAAGCCTGTATTGATGTTTATATTATTTACTCCTGTTGAAACACTTACTTTGTGTCCCCCCTTACCCAATGCCCTTAAATGGGCCTGTAAGGTATTTTAAATAAATAAATAAACCACGTGCTAAGCTGCATGGTGTTCGCCGTGGATGATGACACTCAACCGTAACAAATGTAAGTACATGTCTTTTCACCACCGTCGCAACACTTTTGTTTTTTAATATACCGTTTCTAACTCCCTTGTTGACCTCGTCCAGTCTTATAAATACTTAGGTATCACAATTTCTGATGACTTATCTTGGCGACTGCACGTGACTAACCTAATATCATTAGCTAATAAAACATTAGGTTTCTTAAAACGTCACCTGCGGGAAGCCCCTCAACACGTCCGACTACAAGCATACATCGCCCTTATCAGAACTAAACTGGAATACGCATCGCCTATCTGGAACCCTCATCAAGCATGTTTAATAAATGACATCGAAGCTGTACAAAACCGGGCTACGAGATTTATTCACTCTTCATACTCATACAACGTTAACATATCTCTAAAATTGCAATCAGGTTTGTGTGATCTTTCTGCTCGCCATCCCATTGCCAGTCTTGTTTTGTGTCACAAGTTTTTTATTTGTCCCTAAGACAAGAACCATACATCTGCGCACCCCCACCACGCAGATCCCATCGCATCGGTCACCCTCTTCAAGTTCTGCGTCCACGAGCCCGTACTACTACCTTCATGAGCTCATTTTCTTCACGAACGGCAACTAACTGGAACGCCCTTTCCCACCATATCGCTGCCATAACCTGTCCATCCACATTTTCGACTTCTGTAAACGCCTGCATCTTGTAAGCCCCACCCCTTATGTAACACCCCAAAAGGGGTCTTTAAGGAAAATAAAGTGATGTGATGTAATGTGATATACTTTAAGATGCAAAAAATATATTAAGTGTACTTCACCTTGCAAAGAAACGGCTCCTGCTATTATGCTCAAAATGCGCAGGGACATATCATAGATGGCGATACCTTTATTGCTTTAAATTGTGGATGGGCATGCTAACAATTATTATGATAACTACTGGATCTTTTTACGAAAGTTTGAAATTCGGTAGGTCAGTTTATTATATGTGGTGGTGGTTATTAGATATTCTAGTTTGAAGTGAACATCGCACATCAACAAAAGTACAAAAAGAATTGGAACCATTATGAACAGATTGCAAGCTGCAAGATTGAATCATATGAAAATTTAGGTACTGCAGTTTGATCACTGAACATACAAAAATAAATGCGAAGTTAAACGTACGAAGCTGTCATGATCCACGTGTTTTTAATGTTGTGACCAAAGTGTAAACTTCATGAGAATATTCGGTGGATAAGCTGGGAATAAAACAATTCCAGCCGTGACATGTCACAGAGTGGTTAGATCTCCTTAACACTTTTTTTACCATGGAATGTTTAGGACACGGTGTGAATAAAGACCAAACAGCTGTCTACTGTACAGGCTGGTATTGCGGGTCTCCATGGTCGAAGTTACGTTTCGTGATCCCATCTCCTCATATTCACTGCTACCAGTGGCACACACATAATAACTTGAGGATCCAGCAGTGTCACGATATCCACGTCATTGACGCCACGGTGCAGCTACCGGAGGTATAGCAAGGTTTGCATCTTGTGAGAAAAATACTAGTGAATAGCAGCAAGGCTGCGATGACAAAGTTTGCTGATTTCGTAGCGTCCGAATGTCTGTGTCATCACGGCGGATTGGCCATTCCCACTTGGCTCTACGGTCATCTTCATTTGGGAAGGAAAAACACTCAAACTTTGGCCCTGTTGTAGTTGCCGCGACGGTTCGCCACACAGCACTGGCATATCCTGTGTTGCTGCTAGTTACGCGTGACAAAGCTCCACTTCTAGCACAAGAAGCAAACACGAAAAAAATAACCGACGCGTCGTGCGCAAGTAGCACACATGGAATGTCAAAACCTACAAAGCACTACATGAAGCAAAGCACAAGAATGAAGCCTGTCTCCACACTGCTGTTCGGCGTGGCACCACACACTGGGCCAAACCAGCTCTACACAGGCGCGGCCAAACGAAATCTAATCAAGCGTGGCCTGCTGGATAATTTACATATATATATATATATATATATATATATATATATATATATATATATATATATATATATATATATATGTGCGTGCGTCTGTGTGTGTGCGCGCGTGTGCGTGCGTGCGTGCGTGTGTGTGTGTGTGTGTGTGTGTGTGCGTGTGTGTGCGTGTGCGTGTGTGTGTGTGTGTGTGTGTGTGTGTGTGTGTGTGTGTGTGTGTGTGTGTGTGTGTGTGTGTGTGTGTGTGTGTGTGTGTGTGCGCGCGCAAAAGGTGCTATTTTGTGCTACCCTCACGGAGAGCATGGCTCAGCATCAGGGGGAGGGGTAGAGAGGAAGAGTAAATAGAGGTAAGGATGGATAAATAAGAAGGTTGTAGAAATGGGCCGCTGCAGCAACATGACATGGCAGGATACCGAAAGGAGCTAGTAGCCGGGAGATAGCGAGGCCAGCCACAGCAGCAAACACGAGGAAGGCCGCGCTGCGACTGGTGATAGGCGGGGGAAGAGTAGATATTCCGCTGTGTCGGCTGAAAGGCCGATGCAGTGGTAAGCAGCCCTCATCGCCTGCCATAGTCTATCGACTGCTGGACAGTACCACAAGATGTGTTCCAGGGTCTCAGGGGAGCCACGTCTCTTGCAGACAAGAGAAAAGCTGCGCCCTACGCTGAATTTCCCACCGGCAGGACATGCGCTGCCTGTCCTGAAGTGTAGCAGCAGTATTTGCTCTCGCCTGGTGAGTCCTCTGTCAGGGAGTGGGTGGGGTGGCTTGCTGCTGGCTACACGCTCATCCGATTGATTCGGCTGCGGTCAGCAGTTTGATTAGCCGGTGCCATGGGACGTCGGATGCTGCTACCGCACTAGTTACTCCAACAAGAGCGCGATGGGCTGCTTTCGCTGCTGCATCCAACCTCTTCATTTACAGCTAACCCTATGTGTGAAAGCAGACCCTAGAATGAGAAGGGGATGCCACTCCTTTGTATTGCAGTGAGCGTAGCCAGGAGTTGAGTGACGGTGACTCCTGGCCGGTCAGGGTAGGGTAGTCCCTGAAGAGCCGGACAGGAGTCTGAGAAGATGGCCATGGGTAGTTTGCTCGGCAAGGAAGTCTGCTGCCAAGCTGAGGCCAACTAGCTAGGCCGCTGTGGAGATCGCAGCAAATGGAAGACGGCACTGCAGGGTCATTCCAGCTGCCGGTACTATGCAGGCTGCGTCCGCCCAGCCACTTGCAGGAAAGACGGACCCACCCGTGAAGATGTGGAGACGTTTACCTAGTTCGTGCAACTTGGGGAGCACTGCCTGCTCATACTGATATGGTGGGAGGCTCTTCTTCCGCTTCCCCTCCAACTGGAGATGGACCTTCGGAGGTTGCAGGTCGGGTGGGCTGTGTGGGTGGGCTGGCCTGCCAGCTCGTCGTATAGTGGGCAGATGCTGCCCATCAGGAAAAGAGGGACGGCTCCACAGTCTGAGCACAGGGGCATCGCCATCCGAAGTGGGGTGCAGACGGCCTATGGGGAACAGCTCCTGTCGCAGCATAAGCAACAAGGACCAGCCTTTGGCCTCAGTGCCTCCTGAAACTCCGTCGCTCAGATTGAGGTGACGTCAGAGTCAGAAAGGAGGAAAATGCATAGTCCTTGAAGAATTCTAGGAGGTGCGCTGGTTCTTCCCATTCTTTGTGTCTTGTCCTTTTCGCTTCTCTACTTTCCATCCATCTCTTGTCTAAACGTGCAAGTTAGTAGAAATGTGAGCGCTGGAGTTTCTGCAGTGCTTTTGCGCGAGGTCACGGGTAATTGCAGCTGTCAAAAGCCTAATGTAGCGATGCCCCGGGAGCTCCAGAGAGCATTGCCCAAATGCGATTCGATGGAAAGTCAAAACGAGGTTCCCGCGTCACCTTTGCTCTGTGTCGCGCTCCTTCTATTTAAAGACATGCTCTGAACAATCCCCCGATGTGCTGTGCAAGACCGCGGCAACAGCGGTGGAAAGAACGAAGGAAGGCGCGAAAAAATTAAGAAAACGTTGGTGGGGATGGCGGTGATTCAACCTCTAGCTAATATCTATACAATAAATCTTTTCCTAAGCACGTTGGCGGTGCGATCGTGGTGTGGGGCTATGGTTTTATTCCGAGGGCCACAGCGTTTGAAATAACGGCGTTTCTGTCTGTCACCCGAGGCGCTGCATCTCAACAACAGCGTATCGAAATGTTAGCTGACACAAGGGATGCATGCGAGAATGATCCCCTTAGCACTGATACAACAGGTACCGATACCCTCTATACCTCTTCTAATCACAGTATTAGTGGTATGGCGTCTACCACTGGGATTATACAGGTAGCAGCCCTATCTTCGAGATGGGCACACATTTTGAATGGGGCCTACTCCCATTATCGACGAACGGAAAACGCGAAGAACGCGACTAACAGCGGGGCAACGTTGCAAGATAGACATTGTCCGTAAACAGTTAGCTGTACTGAAGCAGGCGAGAAACACAGCACTTCATAAAAGCACACTAACGACAAGCGCGCTTTACATGTTCAATGCTTATTCACATAGGCACATATTACACACAGATCGACAGCAATATACGCACACAAACCGTACAAACACAAGAGAACTATTTACTAGCTCCTTTTTTTCTTGCGATTTGACTGTTTTTTAACACGAATGTATTTTGCGCCGGGCTCCACCAAAAGTCTATCACGCGAATCCGCGAGATTATTATACTTTGTAATTGTGTGCCTACCTAATGCTTTGCATAGACATAGGAAACATCGAAAGACTTGTTTTATTAAAGAAATTGCCCTCTTGGTGGCGTATGTTGTTATAATATGATAATTTACGTACAATTTCTTTTGTCACAGAATATTCATGTAGAAAATATGGCCGGCAGCTTCGACATCTATAAAGGCAGTGAACATTGTAGTGCTTGGAAGTGTCGTGCTGTCTCACTCGCTTTACCGGCGACGGCGTCCCTGACGCGTTTCGGTGATATTTTTTTTTTACGGTGATGGCATAGTGGCTGGAATGTTAGCGCTCCCATCGAGGTTTCTCTTGTACGGTCAATGCGAATAAAACTCTAAATTCTACCCTTTGTCTTCCTTTTTAACACCTAGTCCTGTAGATTTTATTTCCAAACTTTATTCCGTCGTTTTCGTAAGTTTGATCTTACCAAACTCCTTCTTTCAATTCAAACATGTTTATTCTCAACTTTTGTTTCTTTTAATATTTTATTTTGAGTTAACGTATATAGTTTTTAGCCAATCCTGCTGAATGGGGCACTGCCACTAGCTGAAAGGCTTTACATGTGCATGAGAACACCATGTGTGCTTAGTGAACGAAGAAGTAGTAGAAGAAGAAGAAGATGTCTGAAGGAAAGTGTGATGCTAGCGAAGAATCCACGACGGAGTCCGTCTGTTCTCGCTCATGCACATGTTCCAGCAGCAACACCGGCGTCGACATCGTAACCCACGACGTACTGCGGGAGATGGGCGTCCACCATCGAAATCTGGAGCAAACAGTGCTACAAAACGAAGGCGAAGCCCAAACCCCAGCCAGAGCCGTGGAAAGCACGTCAGCGCCAAATGGTGCAGTACCGGCTGTAGGCACGCCAGTTGAGCTGAATAGAGCCGTCTCATTCATCGGGCCTACTGAGGATAACGAGAGCGCAACAAAGGACAACGCTGCTTCAAGGCGGGACGAAGAGCCGAGGCCCCGAATGTTCTCGCTGAGCGGTTGTCTACGCTGTCTCCATCTGGGCCGACGACGGTCGTCTAGGAGCCAAGGTATTTGCGTTTCGCGCATAGACCAAACACGACGGGCCGCTTTCGCTGCACAAATAATTTCGTCTGAGGCTAAGATTTTTTATCCTGTTTCAATGCTCTGTCAACGTTCGAGTCGTATTAAAGCGAAGCTTTCTATGTTTCACTGATTCATCCGTGAGCGCCGAAAACTCACTGCAGGAAAGCCAACACACACATCTGCGTAGAACACTGCAGTTTGCGATCGCAGTAATGCGCCAGCGTCGACTGGCCGGGCGGCTGATAACGGTGCGAAGCGACGAGCTCAGCAAGAGTAGCGCATGCGCACAAAGTTCACTGGAAGCGCAAGCTGCGTCTGCTAGGCACGACAACACCCCTGTCGCGATTAACTGAGCTTCCCTGCTTATCGGAGACAGCAAGTGGGCATGAACGCGGGCTCGTCTTATGAGCTGGAAAAAAAATCAAAGCCCCTTTCTTAAAGAAAGATGGTTGAAAGCCACGCTACCCAGACGAACTGTAAATATCTGCATTGCATTACGCGCCACACGCAACGCCTTCCCAGCCGTCACCATGCGTAGGCCGTGTGTGTAGCGCACAGTAGACGAAGAGGCTGCCGCACGAGAACGTAAGCGCGAGCGCGATCGTGCCCGTAAGGCCGATCCCGTGTATCGGCAACGGCATGCGGAAGCCTTGTGGGATACGCTTGTGCAGTCGAGATGCCTACTTGTCTTGGGATCGTCAGCGCGTACATCAGAGCGAACGCGTCTCTTTATAACACGTAAACGTTCCTAGCAGAAGCGATGAACACCTTCAAGGGACACTAAAGTGAAAAATTATTTCTCCTGCATCAGTAAATTACCGTTCTACAACACCAAAAACACCACTCTTACAACTATAAGACGTTTGGTATGCCAAAAAGGACGCAAGAACGAAATACGGGTGGCGACGCCTACTTAAGTTCCCGCGCCTGGGGGCTGTGACGTCTTGGATTTTGATGGCATCTTCTAGGGCCTAGTAATTATATATAATATATGGGGTTTTACGTGCCAAAACCACTTTCTGATTATGAGGCACGCCGTAGTGGGGGACTCCGGAAATTTTGACCACCTGGGGTTCTTTAACGTGCACCTAAATCTAAGTACACGGGTGTTTTCGCATTTCGCCCCCATCGAAATGCGGCCGCCGTGGCCGGGATTCGATCCCGCGACCTCGTGCTCAGCAGCCTAACACCATAGCCACTGAGCAACCGCGGCGGGTAGTAATTATATATAGCGGTACAGATTGACTACATAGTGTTCTAAAGGAACCAAATATTAAACATGGCAAGTTTCGGGAACCTCTATTCAGCCAACGCGGCCCAAATGCGAAAGCATACTTTGGAATCCCTGACGTCACGCTGACGTACCGGCGCTGGGGTTTCGGCGCGAAATTCAGATACTTATACTTGGCCCTTCATTTTCTCATCTAATAATCAAACTATTTTTCTTAAATGACTACCTGCATGGTTCTCAAACAATGCTTCATTAGTCTAAACTAATTTATTGTTTCGCTTTAGTGTCCCTTTAAAGCCACATAGTACGCCGATCCTCGTATACGATGACTTTAACGTTGATGAGGCGAAAGAGCATGGCAAATGGGTCGAGAGTTTCATGCTAGATCACTGCTCATTGAAACTGAAGGCGCTACAAAGGCCCACGACGCGGCACCGTTTCTGCATTGAGTATCACGTTTGAAAGAAGGCTGGGCTACGTTATCATGGCAGAGTCTCTGAGCGTCTACCGTGGCGATCACGAGGAAATGATGTGCAAGCGTACAGTCTTCCGTGAATGTGTGAGTGTGTGCGTGTAATCAATGGCAACATAATAGAGACTATGCAACTCAACGAAATGTGTCTTCATTCACCTTCAACGTTCAAGAAATATAATCCTAAACAAGTGATGACATCACATATGCATTGCTACGGGTCGCTCAGTATTATTTAGGTTCGTTGCGCTGCCTTCGGAGTTTGGTCCAGTTTGCATTGAGGGAAAGCTTCGCGTTCAACCGTCTTTCTTTAAGAAAGGGGCTTTGATTTTTTTTTTTGTCTTCGTGCGCATATTTTGCGCTGATTGCTGCCATCGATTCGCTATCCCAACTCACCAACACCAACTCTTATTCATTTAAATGATATTGCGCGACATAAAAAACGACACGGACGTGAAAGAAGACGACACACCAAGCGCAAACTGGAAACGTGGAGCAAACTGGAAACATGGAAAGTTTGCGCTTGGTGTGTCGTCTTCTTTCACGTCCGTGTCGTTTTTTATGTCGCGCAATATCATTTAAGCAATGGATTACCAACTTGCCCGGAATGCTGCTCTCATTAAGTTCTTATTCACTCTTCAGCTAAAACATTCCAGCTTCGTCACACTGTGGTGTTTAACTTTCCGAAGCTGCGCAGCGGGTAGTGAGAGATGCCTCAATGGTCTACGCTTGCGCTTTGTGCTTTTTGGTGCGTGATACTAAAAGCCATAGGTGTAGCGAATCGAAACAGAACAGAAAAGCGACACTCTCGCTTTTCTGTGCCATTGCGCTGCGCTTAAGGCTTGTATGCAGTGTACCCTGTGGATGGCTTCGCGATAATTTTTTTGCCATCTGGGATGCTTTTAAATGCTCCCAAAGCACAAACCACTGACGTTTTTTTTTTGTAATTAGCCCTCGTGAAGCTCGGCACCCACGCCCAGAAGTAGAACCCGCAATCGCTGCTCACCAGCGCAACGCAATAGTCTATCGGCCACGGCGACGGGTTGAGCCGTGTCCGTTAGTTCCAATGCAGCATTGTTGCTTAAAGAGCCCCTCACGAGGTTTGGGCAACGCAAACAAATAAGCATGGTGCGCATGTTGATCGTGTCTGCAAGCTCGCGACCTGCTGAACGGCACGAATTCCCCAGCGTTATTCTTTACGCCGACAAACAGACTGCATTTTACTTACTACAGCAGGCACATTGTAAGCCAGAGGGTGAACCAGAACTTTTATTCGGTAGCTCTTAGAAAGAGCCCATGGAAAAGTACGAGGTCTAGGATCATGACAAATACATTCAACCTAACTAAACACTTTCGTTCGGCCTCAGTCTCACAACACTGACAATATAACATGGAATGTTCCCCTCGGTGTTAAATTTCGACGTCGTTTCTTTTGTTCGCCCTTTTCCGCTTTGGCAAATGCAAAACCGCCGCAAGCGGTAAAAGGCCACGCCGATTCCAAATCTGCTCCGAGAAATCGAGACAGAATGCTCTCTAAAGCTAACACAGACTACTTCTCGCCGTGACGCATGTGCCAAAGCTCCGCCCCCTGCAGTTTTCACTTCCTTACCACAGAAAGTTGTCTGGGAGCGTATACCAGTTAAGAAATCAAGTAATGCCCTGATCTTCTTTCATCGTTCTACTCCGCAGGCCATAAAGGTGTGAGCCACAAGAGGAAAAAGAAGAAAGAAAGCCCCCAGGCCTCGCTGTCGTCGTCGAACAATCGAATGCGCTCTGCCCTCGGTCGGTCGCTGGGCTCGCTTGGGTTCCTCGTGCTCATTTTGGTGGGCGTTGTCCTGTTGCTGTTGATCGTCTTTCGTACTGGCCGGGCAGTTCGGCGACCGGAGGGTATCGCAGCAAGGTCCGCCAACGTGACTCAGACGTACGGATGACTACGGACGGTGGCTTGCGTCATCGAAACGATAATGACTGCGCAATAAATTCGAAATATTGGTCTGCTTGGCGCCGCTGAGCTACGCGCTCAAGTTCAGCTTTGTTGTCATTCGGTACAAGCAGCGGATGGTGCATGGTACAGAAGACACGTCGTATATGGAGTGGAACGCTTAAGTTCAAACGAGAAGAGAGAACTGTGGAAAGGTGGAAGACTTTGGCATTCAAAATTCAATGAACAAAAATAGGAATGAATAATGCGTTGAATTAGTGGGGTTATTTCGTTTATTGTATGGCCCATCAGCCTAAATGAGAAAACAGTGGGAAAAGAGCACAGAGGAGGAGGAACAAAGAACTTTATTGTGTGCCCTGCGAGTTGGTGGGGAGGGCCAAAGGCGCCGCCTAGGTGAGGGCCAGGAGTTCGTGGGTCCTGGCGGCATCCTCGGCCCGCTGGACGGCCCGTAGTTGATCCTCGAGGGCGGGGCTGAGCAGCGCGGCTTCCCAGCGCGTGCGAAGGCTGCTGCTAGAGGTCGCGTTTTCTTTATTGTTATTTATCCCTCGGCATTCTCATAATATATGCTCCAGAGTGGCTCTGGATTCACATGTTTTGCATTTGCCCGTAGGATATACATCCGGATATAATGTATGAGAGCGCAGGATTCGGATACGTCTTAGTTTGTAACTGCCGCCATGCGACAGGCTGCTTTTTTGTCAATTTTGCGTGAGGTCGCGGGAATATGCGCCTCTGTAACCTATAATGTTTCCTAATGTCATTAAACGTTGTCATTCTGTCCTCCCACTCCCACTCCACTACCACTCCTCTACCACTCCACTCCCACTTCCACAGAATAATATAAAATAAAGCACGCTCAGGCTAGTCTGTTATTCAGCGGAAATACATATTGAGGTGAAGTGTACAGTAAAATACCATTGAAGAACTAAATGGGTTACGTGCAAGATGTGGAGAAACGTGGAGAAGATGGAAGCCAAGTGCGCTCGCAAAACATCTAAGCAGGGCTGAAATTAGGCTTTTTAGCTACCGATCGGAACTGCATTGCACTACACGCGACCGAAGCCAGGCAGTACAAGAGGAGGAATGTACGTACCGTTAAATCTCTTATCTTATTGCGATGTAAAACAGGTGAAACACAACCGGAAACACACGAGAGACCAGATGAAAAAAGACGACGGGTTTAGCTGAATTGGAACTTGTCCCGTAGTCTGCTTCATCTGATCTCTCGTGTGTTTCCGTTGGTTTATGTCCTTTTTACAACGTACCAATGCCCCAGCTCACCGCTTTGCTAGTTTTTATACGCTCTCCGTCTTTCAGTGGGATTCGGCCTTTAGTTTATATTTGCCCGCGGAAATCTCGGAGGCCATGGTGTGCCACTTGGATTGTCTTGCTCTTCGACTGAAACAAAAAAGCAATCTGGAATTGAAACAAAATTTAAAAAAAGAAACCTATCTCGCGATCACTCTCGGCGCTAATGTGTTAGCATTGAATAAGTAAAGCCACACAAGGTACTGCCACCACCTAAACGAGCTACGTTTCAGGCGTTTACTTAAGCGGGACTCCTCTTTGCACTTCTCTAGGAACACTCGGTGCCATCTATCGCCAAGACTGGTATGGCATCCGAAATGTATAACGAGCCGGTGCATGCGAACGCTCACAAATGAGTAATGAGAATACTGAGCTCCTCTCTCGCGCTTATTTCCGGGTACGCTGCGCCATCTATTGGTGTTGCCGAGAGGTCCACGCATGGCCTCCGAGACGAGAAGCGTGGCACGCCGGTGCCTGCGAACGCTGGGAATTCCTCCGTCACTTGCCACAAACTCAGTTGCACATACTCAGGGGCTCAAGATCGCGAGACTTTCATAGTAGAGCTGCTCATGGACAATGCATTTATTGCACAACCTGCAATTGCTTCGGGTGCTGTCCTTCAGGAAGCCTTGTGACGAGGGTCCATTCCGCTAAGCACTGGATATATTCAGGGGATATTTTCGTCATCGTAGGGCGACGCATTACCGATGCCGCGGACCTATAGTTACCTAAGTTGGTGCCAAAGACCTTCTATAAAGAGCCACACACACCTACAAGTACATGTGCAGTGACCCAAGTTGGCATCAAAGAGGTTCATTGAATACCAGCACGAACCGTATGGCAAATACCCATTACACCAAGTGGGCGTCAGGGTTTCAAAAGCGGTGCTTACCCAGTCCCGCATCTCCAATAACCTATGTCGTCATGAAAGAGCTTCGTTGAAGAAAGCCACGTATGTACACATTGTCACATACTCGGTGACCCAAGTTGATCCCATAATCGGTTTCGAACTCTGTTCCTGCAGCACAAGAGCCCAAATGCGCTAACCATTGGACGACGGACTACCCAGTGACCCTGGTAGGCACAAAGGCGGTTAGATACCATCAGAGATTGAGAAATGCAAACAGGCATATATTTATATATATATATATATATATATATATATATATTATATATATATATATATATATATATATATATATATATATATATATATATATATATATATATATATATATATATATATATATATATGTGTGTGTGTGTGTGTGTGTGTGTGTGTGTGTGTGTGTGTGTGTGTGTGTGCGTGCGTGCGTGTGCACGCGCGCGCGCGCGCGTGTAGATAAAGAGCAACTAGAAAATGCCTGAAGTAACCTAAGGATGCCAACGCTTTAACAAAATTATTTCGTTTTACTTAACAAAACACAATACGATCATTAGGTATGCTGTATAGTTACTGTATTTTTACCACCTAGAGTTGCTGAACATGCCTTCAATGCAAGAATAACGGGCATATTTGCATTTCGAACCCATGGAAATGCGGCCGCTGCAGCGGGGTTTCGACACCTGACCTTCGAGTTTAGCAGCGCAATGCCAAAGCCACTGCACCACCAAGGTGGATTGCTGCTCTTGAATCTCTTTAACACAGACTGGGGTCACTGGTAACGTACCAGTAGGTCGGTGCCGCTATTCAAGTGACAATTTTAACGTTTACTTAAGCATAGGTATATGCCACTTAGTACGTCCCAATCTACGCTAACAAAAATGATCTTTAAATTTCTCCGGTGCACGGCCATAGCAAACTCGTGCCCTGCATGAACTTTAGGCCGCGTCAATAGATGGGGCAGTGGTAAAAAAAAATTGCAAGTTTTACATGCCAAACCCACTTTCTGATTATGAGGCACGCGGTAGTGAGGGACTCCGGAAATTTTGACCACCTGGGGTTTTTTAACGTGCACCTAAATCTAAGTACACGGGTGTTTTCGCATTTCGCCTCCATGAAAATGTGGCTGCAGTGGCCGGCATTCGACCCCGCAACCTCGTGCTCAGCAGCTGATGAGCAATCACGGCGGGAAAATGGGGCAGGGGAAAGAGGAGCTGGAAACAATGGAACATATTTTATGAGACTGTGAAAATATCTGCCCAGCTATCGGTTTAGGCTCATCTGGCCTCATTGAAGTTCTTAGGTTCAGCGATAGTAAGGGAAAAGTAAACATGGCCGCAATGTAGTTTGGAAAGAGACGATTGGAGGTTTGGTGGCAAGGAGGTAGGGAAATAACAAACAATGGAAGCCTACAATAACAAAGTTACAAATTATTGTTCAGAAAGTTTGATACTTGGAGTTCTTCATCTGTTCTTCTTTTTAAAAAAATAGATAGGACATTGTGCAAAATAAGAACAAGAACTTGGTGGCGCAAGCCAGTGCCGCAGTCTTAAATGGGACGCCCATAGCGTCCATCCTGCAAAGGCGTCCGTTTCCATACACCTTTCGGCGTTTGCAATAAGGTGTGCCGCGACATTATTTCAGTGCTAACACATTAACGTCGACATTCATTGTGACATGGTTTCTTCTGGATTTCCTGCACCATACACACCAACGGGCTTATATGTCGCTAGCGAACTCTTCAATGATACAAGAAATGTTTTTACTAGAGCGTGCACTCCTTCTGGCCACGTGCACTTCTTGTGCATCCTGGCTTAGCGATGAACGCTTGTGCGTGTAACAGTGCAAACTATGAACTATGGTGGAGATAGAGGTTAGGGTGCCTTCAGAAGTTGTATGTGCCGTGCGTTTGTAGTTTTACAAGAGCCGGTTAGCCGACCAGTGTGTGGTAACAATGCGTGTTTTCATTGCGCGATACACTGAAGCACGTATATCAGATCCAAATCACCGCACCGCCTGGCAGTGGACCAGTGCCGTCAGTGCCTTTACAGAGAGAGAGGCAGTATAGGCACACTGGAATTGGGAGAGGCATCAGAGCCAGCAATAAATAGCAAGCAGTGGCACGAGCGTGAGGGGCAGTATGGCAACGCGAAATGATGAGCGGCTTAGCTGATGACAAGAGCAGACAAGAAAACGCAACTGGCACTCGTCTCGTGGGCCCAAGACGTCGCCCCCACCTGGGAGCCACACTACGCCTACGTGCCCTAACTTCCTACCCTGCAGTGGCAAATAAACTTGTTTCTCTCTCTCTCTCTCTCTCTCGGAGCCAGCTGTGGAAGACGACTACGAACGCGCGAGCGGTGGCACGAGCGCGGTTACGCCGAGAGACGCCGACGCTCAACTCAGGAACGGGTGCCAAAGAATGTGCTCTAATATGAGCTGTCGTGCTATGGGTCATTTGTTGGAATCATGCCATCGCATAATTTCATTTGTGTTTACTAATTAAAGCCAAAGTCTTAGCGACTTTACCAGCACATGTCCATATAAGTAAGTTTGAAACCTCTTCACTGCGCCGATTCCTGAGGTTGTGCACAGCCACGCCGATGTATTTAGAGCAACTTCAAGTGCGAGATCTGTTATTGTTCCACACTAGAAAATGCTGTCGGTGTTTTGTTTCGTGATATTTGTGGTGGGTTATCATTCGCAAAATTCCGAGGAATATGTCTTTTTCATGAATGCGAGACCTGGTATATTAGCAACCTTATTGACAAATTGATGCGGCAATATAACCTGCATATACCGCATTTCGCATAGCCTTGCATGGTGCATAACATGCGTGCACCTAAACATATGTGGAACCTCACCGCGACAATATAAATATTCTCTTGGAGTGTCCATGTAACCTGTATCGCAAAAAATTCGCAGTGTTTACATTAGGTCATCCTCGAAGCAAGGTACCTCAGCCGAAGCAGGGATGTCGTCAGCATAACAAAAAAAAATTATACCATATAAAATATCTATGAAGTGTTTATTCGCTGAAGGAGTCTACAAGACTGCTTGAACGCGCGACGTCATGTCAATGTGCTGGGACGTTGAAACAGCCAGGATTGCTTCATGCAAAACGAGGATCCGCTTTTTTTTCATCCTTAAGGCTGCACGTAGGTGATACGACCTGAACATCGCCGGCTGAAATGGCTCCAGATCCACTTCACAGGAATATCGCTGGCTTCAAAGACGGCTTAGTGACGAGTCTGCCCACTGGGTCACCCATGGATGGAGCCAGGAGGGCAGCATGGCCGCAGTGATCCGCATTACGTGGGGAACGATGCGCAACGGCAGCATCGGCGCAACATAGCAGTAGCGCACGAGTGTTCTCGCCATGTCTGCTGAAGGAAGAAGGCAAAGTTATGCTTGAGCCCGAATGCTCGGCATGACAATGTGTTGTACCATAAATTAAAATAGAATCGACACAGTGTAGGACTACCACCAGCTACACGATGTAGCTTTAGTGTATTCTGTTGTGACATCTTTGTCGCAATTATACCTGCGCCAATGCTGCAAAATTTCTTATACTATCAGAACGTTAGCAATTCGCTTAGCCTTGACTTTTTGGTGAACCCTGCAAATGGAGTACGTGCCGTACGTTCGAGCACTGTTCTAGGTCTTCAGACGCCAAGTATTGCGCATGGCTAAACACAAGGTGAAACAAATATCACAGATAGTCTTATTACTTCCACAGTAACACTTGAATATCCAATCAGAGATAGCCAATGACTGCGTTGTGACTGTAATGTCGTACGGACAAAGCCTGGATATAACCAATCAATAAGAGCAAAATGTATGCTTGACTGACCAAATGAAGTCAGTAACAATAGAGTGAACACAGGTGACGAATGTACAAGCAGAGATGAAACAGATTAACTGGATTTGGTAGGTCATGCAATCAGTAAGGTATGAGATAACGTTTCTTAGGTTTAGGAATGATCGACAAGTGAATCGATGAGCTAGAAAGACGAACGTTAAAATACGATCTTCATGGAAGCAATGACAAAAACTTTCTCGTGGAAGGAAACGTATTTAGGTGGAGATAGCACTTCCGATAGGACAGCGTGTCTTTAAAAGCACTGACAACCAATTTTCAAAGACCTAGTTTTTTTATAGCGCAACACAAAGCTGACCCTCGGTAGTGTTTACATCAGCAGCGGTTAGTTCTAAAAGCGCGTAAATATTCAGTAAGCAAAATTTGTCGATCTCAGCAACCTCTGAATGAAGTAAGAGTCCCTCCTCCAGCAACGCTGAGAAGTGACAGCGATGTCGATAGCCCGCTTCGCATATTTTGAAAGCCACCCACCGTTCTGCTTTCGTAGGAGTGAGTGTAACTGTCGTTAACCACCTACATTTCGACCTTTTCAGCCACTTTGGAAGTAAAAAGCTGCTGCAATAACTTCGCGTTGTTGTGCAGACATTCCTTATATCTGTACTGCGTTTTTTCTCAAGTACACGCCTACGTAATGACTAGCTGGCCCCCGTCGTCGTTGTTCTACCGATAGACGAATCTAGCCAACTCATCCAAAACGAAGGCGAAGGCAGCGCCATTTACCTGCACACTACAAAGGAAGGCTTATCTGCTATTGTAAGTCAGAAAAACCTTATAATAATCAGAAGTATACTGCCTTTCAATACTAATAAAAAGACCGGGAACCCCGTACACTAGCAGGAGGTCACATGGTGGACCTCTTCTGTAGTCTCATGTTCTTGACGAGTGCGGCGCCAAAGTTCATTTTTGCGGACGTTTGGCGTTGAATTAAATATATAAATCTGCGTTTAATGAGGACAACATGGTTCGTTCTAGCCACTACTGTAGGAAATCATTCAATTAACGGTTCGTGCTCGGAGCATTTAGCTGACCCTTTCATAACGTGCACGCCGTGCTCAAGTAACCCTGCTTCTGAGTGACATCGTCGCGACCACGAGAAGGCAGCACTCTGTGCTTCATACAAGTTAGTGCAATATAAAGCAATCGCAAAACAGAACATTGTCGTACTTCTCACCTTAGCGGCAAATGAGCCGCTCAAAATGTTGCTTTTGGTGAGAGGACATATATGTCCCGTGCGCCGCCGCGAACTGTGAGCGGCAAACGTTTTCGACTACGTGTGCCCAACGGGGCTTAGCCAGCACGTACAAAAGCTCGTGGAGAATAGAATTTACTTAAAATTACTAAAGGGAACTCTTTCACATCAAATCTTCAGCAATATGGGTACGATTGATAGTACTTGGTTGCGTCTGATCTTCGAGCTTACGGCTTGAGACGTTCTTGATAGAGTTCATTACGCTTTATTCTTTTATACCTTCAAGTACCCGCGGTTTTCCAATCTCAGCAAGGTCTCCGCAGACAGATACGCAAATTCGCATTTGCGCACCCGCGCAGTCCTTGGGAATTGTTTCCCATATGGCAAAGTGTCGTTGAAAATTATCGATTTACAGTGTCACAGAACCGTTTCAAGCCGTGAAGGCCAACCGTAGCGAAATTGTTTTACTGGACATCATCCACATGTGGTCTGAACCGCAATAATTACAGCTTTCTAATCGCCTGCACCATTGATCCCTACAATAATTTTTGTAGCTAACTTTCTGCGGACTCGTTAGCAGTAACTTGTAGCGCTACGGGACGAGTTTCCTTTTTTAACTTTTACATCGGGTAAAGCTCTTGGATTCTCTTCAAAGACTGTCAGAGCAGGCAGGCCATCCCCCGAGAACAGATCGGCTGCGCTGGTAAGGGAACTAGAAAACAAAGAAAAAAATATACAAACTGTCACCATGGTCTAGTAGAAGGGCGTTCGTACGTCCGACTGCTGTTTTAGACAAACGCTAAGCCGCTATGTGCCGTGTACGTGCGGTCCAAAGTTATTTCTACGTTATCAAAGGAAACGTAATACCAGCAGGAAAAACAAGCGTACAATGCTTGAAGCATAGCTGTGGGTGGCCCAGCCACTCTTTCGTAGCAAATATTTTGCATATAAACGACGAACCAATTCAATTACGGCCAACGGCAGTCGCACACTGCACGCTACTAACAAGTTACCGTACAGAAAATAAACTCACCCAGGAGCACGCCAAGCGCCGCCATGCCTGCCGTAAAGGGCCCGCAATTTCTGCCCCATATGGACGAGGTCATCCGCTCCGCCTTTCTTTTGAGGGCCCTGAAGTACGCACACCGACATTTGCACTTGGGCTTCACTCGCTGCATGAAGTATGAACTGTGTGGGTTACGAGAAGTACGTAGAAAAGCGGCAGCCGTGCAGAGGAGTCAAATAACGCTGAAGTCGGCGATTCGCAGTTAGTGCGCCTCTACCAGTGTTGCCATTTTAGCGTCTTTGTCGCTAGATAAAGCGACATTTCTATCTGTTTAACGACAATTTTTTTTTTTTAGTGACTGGCCTCATTGTTTAAAGCGCGACGGAAATTTAGCGAAAATAACTTTTTCGAGTGACTTATATTGTTCACAGGCTAAATAAAGAGGCGTCCAAGATCAGATCTCTTACGATGATAAAGAGTGCTTGCGCAGGCGATACATTGTGGTTACTCGCTCTCCGTAAAAAAAGGCTTCGCGTGGCGCTTAGGAAATGCGCGATTTCTTTTAGTCATTAAAGAACCCATTAAAATGGCACTTAACGCTCCGGGCGCTGCAGTTTCACTAAGTATACGTTTCATTGGGGGAGTTTCGCTAGCGTCGCAGTAAAGTAAGTTGCCAAAAAATTACTGCACTAAACCTTATAGTGAGGTTTAAAATGCAGTAGGCAACCCATAGAACAGATCAAATGTAGGATGGCGGACATGAGGGAGTGACTGGGCCTATTCACTTGCATCTGAACGCCCCGTACATGGTTCTTGTGGTTTTCAGGCAAATCTATACTACATGAGCCATCACGTGCATTAATAGGTGGCAACTTAGCATTTCATTTTTATAATGGGGACAGAATTTTTGTTTCCGCATTTATAAGACCAAGATAATGTCTGATTTACTTCTCCTTTACTTAGCACTCAAAACTAAGAAATGCTTCGTTGCTATGGTGTTGGGCTCCTAATCACGAGGTCGGGGGAATGAATCCCGGTCAAGGCGCCCGCATTTCAATGGGGGCGAAATGCGAAAATACCTGTGTACTTAAATTTAGGTGTACGTTTAAGAACGCCAGGTGCTCAACGTTTCCGGAGTCCCGCACTACGGCGTGCCTCCTAATCAGAAAATACTTTCGGCACGTAAAATCGCATAATAAAAAAATTAAGAAACCCTGCAGACAAAACGTGAACCAAGTGTATTTTTACGTTAGCAAAACCAAGTGACCCGTGCTTTTTAACCGCGCGTGACATTTAAACTCACTATTAAAAAGTAATCGCAGGATTTCACATGTGAGCACGTATTGATCTTGAAAACCACAGTCATACTATTTGTACACATTCTTACAGTGTATTGCTACTAAATTAACCGTTTAATGTTCAACTACGCTGACACTACACAAACAGGAAACGTTTCGGTAGATATCCTGCGCCATATCAGCTTGCATTAAACTACTCGAATAAGCGCATACGAGGTGCAGAGAGAGGATAAGGGGGCAAACTGAAGAAATAGACGTGGGCGCAGATAACATATATTGTGAAAATTTTTTGTGGCCATCAATTCTTGGCGGAACGTTCGAGGCGTTACCACTCTTGCGCATGAACATCAAGTTTGAACAAATCGTCGCTGGCTAATCTCACTCTTGATTACATCAAATACTTTAGCTTTCAAGTGATATGTTATTCCCACTGCGCCGTTACACTGATCGTATTAGACAATACAGTTCTTTTTCCTAATTAACGTCATAGGTTCGAAGATCGATAGTCAGTGAGGTGCATGATAGTGGATCGATGTAGGCAAGTGAATGTTTTAGCCCATACAATTACGATATAACGTTTACTGCTTCATGTGGCCTACAAAACTGCTTGAATGCGTCCTGGAATGCGAATCGACTGACGTTAAAATAATCAGGATATCAGGAGCGGTGTAATCTAAAAATGGCTCTGTTATTTCATTTTCGAAGTTGCAGGTCGCCGAGACTCTCTGGATATGTCTGAGATTCTTGGGATTCCAGGTGCATTTCACAGTAAAGGCGCCCTATTGGAAAACGATGTTGTGACGATTTGGTCTGCAGGTTCATCCATGAGCAGTGGTAAGAGGGAAGCAAGGCCGCCATAATCCGCATGCCACAGGAAATGACGCGCAGTAGCAGCGTGCGTGCTATCCGTAAAAAGCTCAGATGTGCTCTGGCTATGCCTGTGGAAAAGCGCGCGAATGTAATCATCAAGATCAAGCCTTCGAATGACAAGGAAATTAATTGCAATAGGCACCGAGCCCACTTGGTAGATTCTGTTTGTTATATAAGATCAGCATCGAAAATTTTTTAAGAGTGTCAGAACACGTACAAATGCTGCAAAGTTTACTGTGTGACAAGAACCTAGGCACTGAAAGGGAGATGAGGTGGCGAACTGCGCCGTCAGCACCTTGCACTACGTCTGAAGTTCCTTCAAAACCTTCAAGTTTTGAAGTTCAAGAAACGACAAAAATTAGGGTTTCAATATCAAACGCAGAAATTGATGCCTGCTGCATCGCGTCTTCTTATCGTCGTAGAATGCCACGACATTGGTAGCAAATTTTGCCGCCTTCGATCGCAGGCTGCTCTAGTCGGTGCTCCGGGTAGCACTGTTGACCAAATGCATTGTTTTTGCTGTCCGATAAGCTACTGGATTCTAGCAGTAAAAGAAACAGCTTCAACTGAAGCTACCTGCTACAAAACGGCGCCTCAATGGCCAGCTCGCTTGGTCTACTGCTAACGTGCGCTGCACAACGAGGTGGCCCCATGCTGCAGCATATCGTCCTCACATTTGGGGTGTGTGGTACTGCGTCGCATGGGTGGTACCACATCTATTGTGCAGTATGACATAAAAGGGCTTGTTGCTTGTTCAATATTGCTATACAACACTTTGAGAATGTCCACTTGGTTCAATGTTTCTCTCATGAAAATTTTTTTAAGTTTTGTAGTATCATACTACTCGTAGCCAACATCAAGACTAGCTTTACCCTTTCAGCGCAAATATAAACAAAGATGTGCTGTGGAGGAAATACAAACAAAAATATTTTGGGGGGAAGGAAGTTTGGTCTTTTACTTGTCGCAGTAAGCACAAGGAAAACATATCAGTCAAGTGCCAGTTTTATCTGCTAGTTTTACGTGCCAGCAGTGACGCCTAGTCTGCAACATCATCAGCGATGGTGTACGACTGTTTAGAATGTATGCGGAATTTATTCCCAAATTATGTTGTTCTTAGTACTGAAAACAAGCAACCTTAGATTGTTGCCGGTGTTGCCACGGAAAGTTTGTTTCGCCTATAGCAGCGAACAGCTGCGGTAAGACAGCACAACCTATGCTTTCGAGAGAGCAGTAGCGTTTTGCCATGTCGTTACCAAGATGGCGGACGATGCTTTGTGGAAAGCCAATAAATGGCACTTTACATTTTGAATATTCGCTATTGCGATTTTAGTAAGCCAAATTTTCCCAAAATGAACTGTTACGATACTTGGAAATATTTGCACTAAAACTTGTGGAACATGTAATTTTTTTTCTGATTGCTTGGAACTTATTACTGCCTTCTTGAAGCATAGGTGTGCGAAATAATTACCCAAAAGCCACCTCTCCGGTAACATTCTTGCGAGCAACTCAGTGCGCCTTGCGAGCAGTGCTTATCTCTTATCAAAGCATTAGGGATCTTGGTTTGACACTAACAAACTGTTTCTTTACGAGAATGGTTTTAAAAAACGACGCTTTGATACAATTCTTCGAGGCCAGATAGCCAGTTATACCTAGAAAAATGTATCGAAGTACGCTGAAAAAAATGTCGCCTATTAGATTCCCATGAAATGATGTTTATTGATTCATATGGTCTACAAGACTGTTGGAATGCGTGACATGATGCCAATGCAGTGCGAGGTTAAAACTGGGATGATCGGTGAATTTTAAAACAGGCTCCATATTGTCATTTTCATGGTTGCTGGCAGGCGAGACCTATGAATGTCGGCTGCCTGGATTGCAGGTTGTACTCATGGGAAAAGTGCGGTCTTCAGAGACGACAGCATGGCTGCGACAATGCGCATCCCGTTTAAAAGGATGCGAAATGGCAGTGCCACTGCAACCCAGCTGAACCGCACGAGCACGGTTGCCATGTCTGTGGAAAGAAGCAAGCACAATAAAGCATCAGTAGAAACCTTTGAGGACATAACTGCTTTGCCTAAGGTAAACTAGAAGAGTCAGTACAGTGCTACCGCATGCAGCTTTAGCATGTTCTGGGGGAGAAAGCTTTCAAGAAAGCTAACAAAAAAGCGTGACAATACGCGCGAAAATAGCGCGAAACATCGAATTCTATGCGGCACTGCCTGCGACCTAAGCCCCACGTGTTTACATGGGACCGGATGACGAAACAGCGGAATACGCTTGATAAATACAGAGTGCAGCACAAAGCGTCACACAAATATCAAAGAGAGAGGCGGCGACTGCATTTAGACGATAGAACCATCCAACTGCGATAAAACGGAAGTGGATTCGGGCAGGTCATGCAATGCTTAATGCATGAGATGCGATGTGCTAGGCTGTGGAATAGGCCACAAGTAAAGGGATTACTCAATGCCCCTGGTAAATACAAAATTCATAACGTCGTCCTAATGGTGTGTAATAGCAGAAATACTCTCGATTAAGGCAGAATAGCTGAGAAGTCAATAACAACACTTCCGAAAAAACAATGTGATAATCGCACTCGTCATCCAATTATAGATGCCTTGAAGGCTGTACTTGAATGCACTTGAAGGCTGTAATGTTTTTTTTTCCTTAGCTAGAAAATGAAGTGGTCAGCATGACGCTTTTGATGAGAAAAAAAAGAGCACTGCGCCACCGCAAACCACGTGAGCGACAAGGACCCCGTTATTTTTCATCCTACGCGATCGTATCGGGCTTCTCCCTCATATTGTCTTCGAAGCTTAAAACAGATCAGGCATCGTCTTGCAGGATGCATTGTCAGTAGTGGTAATACGACAAAAAAAAGGTAAGACAGTAGGGTTTGGTAAGTGGTGAATTCCGTAAGTGGAACGTTTAACCATTTCGGCATATCGCACTGCCTGCCCAAACACATGTGCACCTTATCGAACAATTGTACCAACACGGAATAAAATGCAATGCGACAATCGTATAATTCGGTGCCCCTTTTACTCCGCTGCAAACAATATTCTGCAAATAAAACTGCCAAACCTGCGAACCAGTTTCAACATGACCGACGGCTTTTGAAAGTCTACTCGTTCGAATCTTAAGCGGGGTCAATTTACCTAGAAAGGAGCCAGCATACGTCTTCCTGCCTGCAGTGGTGGGCATGCACCTCCCTGCACGCTCGGATGAGGCCAGCTGCCGCTCGAGTCTTCTTGTGAACTGGCGCCAGACAGTGCGAGTCTTGCGGTAAGTCCGCATCCGAGACATGATGCAGTAAGCGTGCGGGTCATGCGAACAAAGAAGCCAAGTACATCCCGGTGCGATGCTCTTATATCCTAAAGGCGAGCATGCGCAGTTCGGTCATTCTGGCTGGGCGTTGCGCAGTTACTTGCAAATACGAGTCTAGCACAACCTGCCTGGCTGCGGGACATTCGAAATGAATACGCTGACAAGACACAAATCGGAACCCGCCGTGGTTGCTCAGTGGCCGTGGTGTTGGGCTGCTGAGCACGAGGTCGCGGGATCGAATCCCGGCCGTGGCGGCCGCATTTCGATGGGGGCGAAATGCGCAAACGCACGTGTACTTGGATTTAGGTGCACGTTAAAGAACCCCGCGTGGTCGAAATTTCCGGAGTCCTCCACTACGGCGTGCCTCATAATCAGAGAGTGGTTTTGGCACGTAAAACCCCATAATTTTAAGACACAAAGTGAAACAGCAAATAAAAGATCGCGGCCCCTTCAAGTTTGTGAAGATGGTTGAACAGCGAAGCTGTGTTAGTTACACCGAGCGTTAAACTGTGCAAGTGAAACTTCGCAAGCAGTCTGGATCTATTGTTTCGCGATTCTTTCACCTCATTTTCGCTTTTGCGTGCTTCGAGTGGCGAGTATGCCTTAGGAGTGCTCTTTCTTTTGCGGTTCTCCCAGTTGTTTCTTTTTGCGCCTAAGCTTCTCCGCCATTTCTCGCGCTGACGCTCGCGGTAGGAAGCTTCTTCCTCGGGAGTGCTCACTACTCGTGGTCTTCCCGTAGTTGTAGCTGGGATGGAATGTGCGGAACCACTAATACAAACTCCGTATGTTGGCGCAAGGCACACCACTCAAGATGCGGGCGCTGCAATCATTTTGACGTTCCGTCGCATGGGTCTGACGATTGACGTGGCTGCAAGAAGAGCGCCAGCAAGAAGTGCCGGCAGCCACGCGCTCCTAGCATCACGTTTCAATCGCCGGTCACTGTTCGTTGGCCGCAAACCGCCAGCATAACATTTGTTTCTCTCTTGGCAGGGTGGAGTCAGTCATCGATAAATTCGATGCCAATCTGGCTCGATTGAGCAAACGCACCGTGTGGCAACCGCGGAATCTCACACACGGAAAGGGGTCACTCAACTACTTTACCCGTGTTTCACTCTTCTTTTGCTCTCCCGCTAGGTCACGTGGTCCATTTTTTTAGTGAAGTCTTACAACGGCGGCCCAGCGTCCGCATGAACAGCTTCGCTGTAAACGAAGTTGGTTGAGATGACTTATGACAATGCCGAAGCATGCCAAATGCATAGCAATAAGTGGAAGCAAGCAAACCAGACGTGATTTGTATGCTTTGATTAGTATATTTGGCATCTTAACATACCGTTATACACACACAATAAAGAGCCAGTAATGTAGTTACCCAAGCCATACAATAACGCGGCAACAAGCAACATCGGGCTGGAAATCCGCCGTGTGCAGACAGCTGTACCAGCCGCTGCTTGGCGTCGACGCCATGCGGTCAGTTCATATTGTTCTCCGGAAAACGACGCGAATATAGTTCGCTGCGAAGACCTGTTGTGCGTGGTGCCGAAAATGAACTTCCTATGTAGTCGCTCCTCTAGCTTACGCTGTGAGGGTGCTGCATGCGCCACGCAGGCCTGTGACTTTTTTTCTTCGCCTGCTATCCCACGGTTTGGCCCACGAAGTAAAATTAACAGGAGCTCGCACACGCCTGATAAAGCGTCCTAACTTGTGTTCCGCGGGTCCGTTGCTTTGTGGCGTAAATCAGAGATGGCGCGCAGACTTGTTACTGTCACCCGGAGCTACGTCGCCTGTACTGGGGAGGAATTTCGTAAGAGCCCACCTAGTGGACATGCCCTCTTCGTCTGCCGCTGATGTGCTGATTGGCTGCGCTGGGTTGCGCATGCGCAGCAACCAGGTGCCACAGCCATTCAGCCCTCCAGCAGCAGGTGAAGTGAACGTGTCCACTAGGTGGGCTCTTACGGAATTCCTCCCATGGTTCAAGAGCGGCGTGTGGCGTTACGAGGCCTAGGGGTCTTTCTGTTGCTTGACACTCATTTGTTGTAGAGACATGCGCGCCTTTCCGGCTTTGCCTGCGTGGCGCTGTGTGTGTGCACGCGGTGCCAAGTAAAGCTAGGTCCTCTGCTGAAGTTCGCGGCATACTTCGTTGACTCCAAATACATCCAAGTTCATCTATGTTACTACTGCAAGTGCCAGTGTCACGAAAAGCGATTGTTAACAATTCATTTCTTTACGTTCTATGCGCTTACTAAGGTTGCATGTGTTAATAAAAAGCTGGAAGGCGATTCAAACTCCAATTGAAGTTGCCGAAAGACAGCCTCTCTTATCTGAGGGTAAGATAGGGGGGAGGAAGAAACAGTGATCCACGGCTCCCTTTGTGATCATCTTCAAGATCGTCCCACATTTTGACTTACGACGACACGTTAATCAATTTTAAATTATTTCTGGGATTTAGCGTGCAAAAACTACGATGCAATTCTGAGGCACGTGCGTCTTCATGAAGGAGAAATGTCCATGTCCTAATGGCTGCAGTATCAGGCTTCTGTGCTAGGCGTCCTGTGTTCGAATCCGGCCGTTCGATAATCTCACGTACTGGTTTATTTTCGCAAAATACGAGTTTCGGCATATGGACGAAGCGATGAGTGCAATAGCGCCATGTTGAAGCAATACACGAAGTAAGGCTCGTCGCTTTGGTGGCGGTAGGAATTGCAGCAATCACAAGCCGGCTACGTAAAGACGCGTAGCGTGACGTGCGCAGACGCACATGGGCAGGAAGGAGTTGATCACCGCGAGCACCATCGGCTAGAACAATGCCTCCTTTACTAGATGCCCGCCGCGTTGCTCGCTTTGCCATTGTAGCGGAGGTTCCCTTAGTTCAGCATGAATCCCGTCAGGCGGCGCTCGTTGCCTTTTCAACTTCCGGCGGAAGTGGCAGCGGCGGCTGAATGTTTACGCCGTCGCGATATATGCGCGGGCTTCTGTTAGCGAGCGTTATCGCGGGCCTCCGAGATTGTGACAGATATCATGGTAATCTCAGAGACCGCAGTAGGTGATCTAAGTTGCAGGCGTTCGCCATGAGAGACGCTCGCTGCCTTTTCGCGGAGACGAGAAAAAGGGGAGGGTACGGAACCGAGTTCACCGGACAACGCGGCAGGCATCTAGTAAAGGAGGCATTGTCTAGAAAGAGCTTCATGGCATTGTCTGCGTTACTTTACTGCGGCATGCTCACAGCGGGCCCGATATCTGCATGCCCTGCGACATGCGCCCAGGGGCATGCCCCTGTGAAAAGTGAACTTTGCATTGTAAAGCATAGGCGCATAACTATTCTACCAACTAAATCATACGTATTCCAGTTTAAACAGCTGCGTTCATGAACTTCGCATCTGTGAATGGTAAAAATGCGACCACGTCAATGCAGAATAAGCCACAATTTCGCGACAGAAAGAAGTAGAAAGTTTAATGTATTTACCGGCGGAATAACACCTCTCGCCAACAAAACTATGAGCGTATCCCAAAAGTATGTACGTCTGCGGGTGTTAAAGTTACTGGTGATGCTGCCATCAAATGTCAATCAAGGAGCAGCTGGAGCTTCTCGTATTTTCTTCCATGTCGTTTTTACTATAGTTTAATTTCATTGATATTCGTTCGTATATAGTACCTGTTTAGCAGGTAGTGCATATGAATTACCTGTGCGCGAAGTCATGTCCATACGTCTGTTATTCCTATTTTTGTAACTATTGTAAGTAAACATTTTTCCTAACAGGGAACGCAACCTGGGATGCAGGCTCCAATTTGTCTGCTAGCGCGCCTTTGCCAAGCAGTCGCAAGCCCGCTGTTGCTCGTTGTCTCGCTTGCCTGCCTCCTGCAATTATTTCACCTCTAGTACCATACTTTGCACGGCGCGTGCTGCAACAACAGCGCGTCAATGAAAAGAGCGGAGTCCTCATAAGTTGGAGTTGATGGTGTTCTTAAACTAGAACAAGAGCACCGATGGGACGTTCGGTACTGGCGTAGTGTCTACAGGCCTTCTAGAGGATTACGCGGCTAGGCCGAAGGGGCGCCAATGGGGAGGGTGTCGGCAGTGAGGGGGAGAAAGCTTGCTCGCCTACGTGCTCATGTGACAGAGGCGAATGAACGCTAAGTCCCCCTCATCTGAGAGACAGTTACTGCGCTGCACTTAACCCCATTTTTCTTCCTTCCCAAACAAGAATCTCTCTCTCTAACTGATCTCCCATTCTTTTATCTTCTTTCTTCCCACTTGCCTTTCCCTATAAAGACTGAGCTATGTTCTCATTGGGGCTGCAGAAACACGTGCGTGGTCCTCACATATACCCCAAGCCTTGGTCGATTTACTGGATTTTGCAGTCTTTATTTTGCTAGATTTTGCAGTCTATTTACTAGATTTTGCAGTGACTGGCGGATAAAACTTGAAGCATTCATTGACTGGCTTCGTTCAAATATTCTTTGAAACAGAGGAGTACTTGTTCATGGGATGCCAAGCTTTGAAGTGTCCCCGATCTCTGCTGTCGAGAATGGATTAATGAGAACTACTTTATTTTAAATCCGGCGAGAGAGAGAGAGAGAGGAGAGAAACAACTTTATCGGCCCATATTGAAATTGAGCGCGTTAAGCCCCTGATGGGGTGGCTTAACGACCCGGGCTCAGATCTCCTATGAGGGGCTTCGAGGCCTTGCCTCGTCACTGCCTCTCGGGCCTACTGGACTGCCCGGTCTTGTGCCTTGAGGTTGGAGCTGCGCTGAGCGGCGGCCCACTGCGATGCAAGAGCCTTCGGAGCTACTGCCATCTTAGCTTATATAACAGGACACTGTCACAACATGTGTGAGAGCGTCGCCCTAGTTTCCTGACATTACTTCCAAAGAGCACTCGGGTATTGCGCGGGGAAAATGTGCCGCAATCACACCAGACTGGGGATTGTTTGTGTCTGCAATTATGGCCACACGGCTGCCTGGCGACGTTTCAGTTTGGGGTGAGGTGGGGGCAACATCCGCTTGCCCAGCTGGTAGCTCTTGGAGATGTCGTTGCATCTAACTAAGCGTTCTCGCGTGTTTCGAACGAGATGTTGCGAACTTGAAGAGGGGGTGTCCGCTTCTGCCCGGCGGCTCAGTTCTCGCGGGGAGTCGTGTGCTACCTCGTTCAAGTCGCGAAAGCTTCCGTCGACGGAGATGGCGACGTGAACTGCGAACTACGTAATCGCGGTGCTATCGAAGTGCTGCCGACGAGCTTTCCTTAGGATCTGGAGAGCTACGGATGAAATGCGCCCCCGCGCGTAGTTACGAACTGCGGATTGTGAGTCGCTAAGAACTACCTCGCAGAGGTTGTCGGTAAGCAAGCGCAATCGCAACCACTTTAGCTGTTTGTGGGTATTAAGTGCTGACACTACACGCGTGCGTAAGCCGAGAGTTGAACCGGTGTACTCGTTTGTATTGTGCCGCATCTACGAAGCACGCAGCGGAAGCGGCAGCGAAAGCAAAGCTCACGGGAAAAAAAGGAGGGAAGAGAACGCAGGTTGCTCAGCACTGTCCTGAAACAGAAGGTTTCCAGCTTGGAACCTCTATGCCCTGCTGGCATCACTGTGCGCCGGAAACAAGGGCATACATTCGCAACAAAGCTGACAGGCTAGCTGCAACTGTTACGAACAAATTTTTCCGGTAAACTGAGGTACTTGATAAATATCTAGCCAAAGTAGCATGGAAGAACGTTAGCAGCACTTAGAAGCGAAAAGTTTCATTGGTTAGTTCCAAGATTCGCATTTATCCTGGTCCTTGGTCTTAATTCTGTGCGCGGCTACAATAGACCTTTCGCATATAATACTAAGAAACAACGCACTCACGTAGTCACGCGTTGCCACACATTGAAAGGAGAGTGGCGATTACCACTAGACCAATGTCAGAGAACTAAGGCTCAGTCTTTGTAGGCTTTGTCCGTTCGTCACCTGCCTGCCGATTTTGTTCGCACCCTCTATCGAGTGACCGCTCGCAAGAGGCTGCTTTACGTGGCGTAATGAATTTAGATGCGAACTGCCAGCTTGAGCAACGCCACTTCCTTCCCAGGGCTCACCGAAAGAAGCCCAAGGCAGCCTAACACTTCTTGTGGCCAGCACCATAAAATAAAAACACGTGGGATACACATCAAGCGTAACAATTCTGCGTTCTTGACTGAGTGAAAGACTGTGACCTCACCCCGATATCAGGGAAATTGATCGACCGTAACTGAAAAACGGCCATTTTTTATACACGCGACTTCGGTGTCCAGAGTGTTCACATTGACCCAGCCAAATTCCCATAAGAGCGCACACGAGCCCATATAGCTAAACTGCCGAAAACACCCGCCGCACTGGGGCCAGCGGCTACGGCATTTCACTGCTGACGGCAACGTCCCGGCTTGGACAGCTTCTATACATGGCATCGGTGGTCACATTAAAAAATGCAACTTGCACATTAATTTAGGTGAATGTTTAAAATTATTTCCGAGTTCCTCTCAGAATCATTCCTCACTGCCCACTCTACAGTTTTGTGGGAGAAGTCTTGGCGTGTAGGCATCGCTAAGCGCCAAACTAGTGCATCATAATGTGGATACTGTTATTTACAGAAAGACAAAATTACCTCTAAGGGCACTCTTACTTATTCGCAATATTTTGATCAAACAGATTAAATTTTGAGACAGTCTTATTAGGAATAGACGTGCGGGGAATACATACACACGTCTACACACACAAACACAAGTCATCATGTAGACATAAGCGGTCCTTGAAAAAAGTTGCTTGGAGGAATGCTGTTTAGGTTGTGGAACAGTGTTGAACTAATCGTACCAGTGGGGTTCCTGCTTAAGTGATAACAAAATCGTTGGTATTTAACGGTGGCATACAGCTTCGAAGCCAAATAAGTTAGAGGTAGGCTACTGGGACTTCGGGGTCGAGGACGAAAGACACTCTCGGAGCAGATGAAAAGTTTGTGTATATATATATATATACCTATAGCGAAAATAGCGTACAATTAGCGGCCAGAGCGCACGTGACCGATGAGGCGACTGGTGGTGACTCGCTTAACAATGAGCAGGCTCTGCCGGAAATCCCTTTGGCGACCCGTCGTCGGCAGGAACGAAGAACGGCGGAGGTGTAGTGACGTCAGCCTCGTCTCATACCGCTTGCCTCACGTCAGCAGTCTTGGTCAAGCGCACCATCGGATTCCTCAGTTCGGCCCACGGAAAGGGGTCCGCACTTTCGTGGGACTTTGTAGGTCAGTACACACACACACACTTGGGCTAGTTGCCCTCGTGTTAAGCTTCAGAATTCCTCTGGCAACCTTGACATGAAAATGTCAAGATCGCCGGAGGATGTTCGAAGCTTAGCAGAAGGGCAACCAGTTCAGAAGAACAAGGGGGTAAGGGGAAAGTCCGTTGCCTGTGTGATAGCCACGCAGTGTGGCACAAGGCGAACCGGAAGAAATGGTATTACGCATGAAATTCCCTTGAAGTTGTGTTTATTTGCCTATTGGGCCTACAGAATGCTGAAATGTGCGACCTCTTTCAAATGCAGTGCGAGGTTAAAAGCGTTGTGATCAGTGCATGCTAAAATTGGCTGAATTTCGTCCTTGTTTCTTGTGGCTGCAGGTAGGCTAGAACCTCTGGATGTCTTCGGTCGTTTCGGTTCGAGATGCGTTTCGCAGGAGATCCGGTGAGGAATCATAGACGACGCTGTGGCGAGTCATGGTGCGGCAGTGAACGAAGCCATGCCACGAAACACCGAATCCCATACCAAATGAGGCGACATTCCAGGCAGAACACAACATAGAGGACGCAGATGCATAAGCATAGGAAATCTGTGGGAAGAAACAGGCACATGGAAGCATCAGGAATAATACTGGGCATGACAACTATTACAATAAACAGAACTGGAAGAGACAGCTGTGCATCCGCCAACGTATGAAAAAGATACGGGAACAAGCGTGCAAATGGTAAGAACTATGCTCGATGTGAACCGACGCATTAGAAGAAGAGAGAACTTGGCGAATGCGAGGAGCGGTGCTGCCTGCAAGTCGAGTCAGGACCAATAATTCACAGTCCTACGGCACTTGCGTACGCTGAGAGGACGAAAAAGGAGAATGAGCGTAATTAAACACATCTAGGACATGACGCCACAGCAATATACGTTAGGATAATGACGAAAGCATACCGATGCTAATGCCCACGCTGGGCAAAACTTGGCGTTCATCTTGATACCGTTGCAGTTTCATTGCGTAGCCTTATATCGCGAGTTGGTCGAAAAATTAAATTTTAAACTAGAAGCCTCCTTTTCCATACAGGACGAGAACAGTGTGCAGTTTAAGCCCATTGTGTGTGCGTTGATAACTACGATCCGAAGCAGAGTGACTAACAACCATGTGCATCTATTGTCTGCGATAATAGGCGTATGCAAAACATGCTAGGAGCGCATGCGCTTTCGCCATTCCCCAAACGTAGACAGGATGCGTTAAACCTTGCCAGAAATGTGTAAGCCTACAGTAAAAGCGAACCGCAATCAGTGTGGGACGCCTTCGTAAACATGAGGCACAAGAGGAACGAGGCTGGCTATAGGGGACAGAAAACGAGAGCCCCTCGTTTATTAGGTGGTGGTGACGACACATAGGAAGCCAATTGGCATAGGTCATGTAATGAGTAATAGTGGATATGCGGTGTGATAAAGCAATGTGCCAAGCGAAGACAAGACGCACAAGCGCTAGAAAAGCAAAGAACGACTCAGATATTTTATGTAGTAACTGAGCCTAGCTCACTGACTAGTACATTAAATAACGCACTGTTCATGGCCATTGCAATCCTCATCCCTTTTAAAGAGGCTATTGTACCTCTGCTGTCTAGGTACGACTTCTTTCGACTGAACAGCGTTACCAACATGATATGGGAGCACCTTCATCGAGGCTACGGAATATCAAACATGTGCAGACAGCAGATTGCGACAACGTTACTTTCGTCGGCGGAAGTAAATGTTCAACTTGCGGCCTTTGCCCAGACGAATTGTGCAATGGGCTGCCACGGATAGGCAGAGATAAATTATTATGGGATGTGAGAGCATGTGGCAAACAGCATGTGCGCAGTGTTTAACCCAGATCGATGGAGAACAGACTTTATTTAAAGAAAATGCATCGCTCAAAGAAAGAAGAAGTTCTGTCGATGCATGTCCTTGCGCATTCTCGTCCCTTCATGTTAGTACACCTGCCCACAGGATGAGTTTTCAAATTCAAAGCATGTCTTCACACAAATTTACCATTTGAACAGTATCGATCCGACTATCTAGCCGCCTACGTCCTGGTACTGTCATGGTTGTTTCGTTAACTTTACATGTACCCAAATTGGCGTAGTATGACAAGAGTATGACGAACACAAATGATCGGCCATGACATGAATATGTTGACATGTGTGTCATGTAGCTCATGAAGCAGTCGCCTACACCTTTGTGCTCTCATGGTCGCTTTGTTACATTGGCAGGCTCCCCGCAGACTGCCTCGCACAACATCGATTTCCACAGAGCGTGGGCTCTGCCGCGTTTTTTTTTTCCTTGTGTTCAAATCGACATTATAGCAAAAGAGAGCCGTCCTCCTCGGCGGGTGGAGTACGTAGTGCATTGTCAGTGAGCCCATTTAACGGACGAAATACACACCGCTGTAATAGCGTAACCCGAAGTAGTGCCCTCGATTGTAATGTAGTATAGCAAACAAACTTGCACGTCCCGTGAGTCCTAGCGCGCAGTGGCCGCTGTGGGAATATTTTGTAGGCGCCGACGAGAGGCTCGGCCAAACCTGCCTCCAGCACTACAGGGAGATTGAGTAAAGCTCCCTAATTATCTTCAAAGCTTAAAATCGAAGTTGCGCTGGCAAGAAAATAAAGTAAAAGAAAGCACTGGTTGCACGGCTCGTACGGCCCTATTAAGCTGCCAAGCCCTTCTGCAACCTACATGTCCAGTCCCATGCAAGTCACACATCAAATTATATGCCCCAACAAATAAAAATAACGAAATAAAGATACTGTGGAGTGTCTTATGGCGCAAGGACTAAGTATGAATAAAGACCGCCAGGACAGTCTAACGAAATACGTTCTGACAAGCACATATTTCGGTGTCCCTATTACATTGCCCTAGCCATCAAGGCTTCGAGTAAGCAACGAACCAGTGGCTGTATAACCCACAGCCTCGACACTATTCACGCCAGAACAGCATTAGCGTCAAGAAAGTAAATTTACCGGTAAAGCTCAGGACGCCGACCCATTTTTCCTGAGGCAAAGAAGACCTGGATTTCCCACGGATCGGCGGCACCGCCCGCTGATTTGGCATTCTTTTAGGTGGCGTGTGGCTTCCCCTGGGACGCCTGCTCAAAGACTGAAGTTGCTCTCCGAAGAGTTACCTGTACGAGTTATGCGAAGGAAGCAGCCAAGTGCATCCAGCTCCTCAGTTGTTATATCATGAAGGCCGAGCATGCGCACTTAAAACAGCTCTGGCTTGGCAGGGTGCAGTTCCTGCAGTGACGGGTAAAACCAGTGCACCCGCGTGACATACGAGATGAGTAAGTAGAGAAGATAACAAACAAAAGGAAGGCTGAAATATTTGACGACACAATATAGGGCGATATTGAAGCACACCAGGCTTCGTAGAAGTAAGCCGCAAGTGCAGCGCGCGTGTTCTCTAGCTAATCATGAGAGACCATAGTAGACACGGAATAAAGTGACAGCGATATGAGCACGTGAATCGTGCATTCAGAGCAGATTCATTTACGAATGTTTTTTTCGCGATCTGTGTATTATTTCTAAAAGGAGCAGCCGAGGCAGAAAGCAGTGATTACAGCCGGAGAGGGGCGGTGGCCACCTAAGAAAGTGCGGCAGGAGCAGCAATGCAGTCATTACGTACAGAGCATACAGTACAAATTCTATTATAAATGCGTCCTTTTGCGTAAGAAAATGTGCAGAGATTGTGTACAAATGTAGATTCACTGCTTTTCCTCTCGACTCCTTCTGAAGAATAAATGCATTTAAACTAAAGTTTAAAGAAACTACTAAGTGAATCAGCTGAGTTCCTATTGTGTGCGGACGCTGCAACCGCATTAACATGTGTACAATATTATGTGCTGCAATGTTTGTAAATTACTGAACTGTATACTGAAATGTATACTGAACATATGGGGTTTTCGCGTGCTTTGTTTGCTTCTTGAAGCTTCGAAACGTTTAGTTTCTGCGCTCACAAGCCCTTGTGTATGTGTGCGGTGCTGTCTGTTGTTTTGGAAGTTTCTGTGCTAAGAAATAGAAAACAAAATTGTAAATTATGTCCAGTAAAAATGGCCCCTATTCTTGGGACAATTCGAAGCTTTCTACAATTGCGAATGTCCTCACTGTTTCAACTTGTCGTGTGAGCTCCGATTCTTTTTGTAAAGGGAATACCTTCGCTCCCGGAGCCATCTAAGTGCTAAATTTCGGTCTCTTTCGTTGAAATGAAAACAAAAATCAGCAAAGATCTTAAAGTCAGAACGAGACTGAAAGCCGGAATGCATGGGCAACTGCTGGTTCCCCTGCTCTTCTCTACTTGTATGTACAACGGGCAGAACGCCGGCCCCGGAAAATTTTTCACCTCATTGACCAGTAAGTGTTTCCCTATGTCTCCTCTGCCGTCTCTTGTTTTAGACGTTTCCGCAGTAAATACTGGAAAATACGGTACATTAAGTGTTTTGCTTGAGTATCGTACTTGAGACACGCCATATGGGACCTTGGTTTACTCTGTTTCTTCGTCACCACATCCAACTTAGGTATGTCAACTACTGAACGAAGGCTTCCAGCCGAAGTATAATGGCCGTCACCTACGTCCACAATCAACAGAACTATATCAGATCAATGCAACGCCTTCTTAAAATTACCAAATTAGTTATCTCATTCCTTTAACTAATCAGCTTGTACCCTCGACTACGTTTCGCTTCCTTCGTCCCTCATTGCGCTGCATTAGTTGCCAACCTGCAATTCTACGCACCACGTGATCTGTCCAGATCAATGTGTTCTTGCTATGAACCCAATACACTCCACCCTGTTTGCTTCATGCGGCATTCGTAGGTTTTGCAGCTGTCGCTACAGGAAAGCGTAAAGCGAAGCGTTCTTTGCTGTTGCTGCCCACATTACGTGTGCTGGGCCCGGTTGCGTTGCTGATTAATGAACTAGGGTAATTGGGTATCAACAACTGGAAAGGTGCCATTGGTTATGTGTCTGAATCGGCAACTTGCGCCACGTGTTATGTGCAGCTGATTATGCGCCACGGGACGTTTGAAATTCCCTGCCCAGTCTCCCGGAATGGGTGTGTGCTACGTGATAGGTACCCGGATCGACAAGTATCAAAAGCGAGATGCGTAAACTTTATTTTTGAACGACAAATAGCCCGAGTTGTCGTTGTCGAACGGAGTTTCCGGTCTTAGTGATTCGTCCATTTCTCTGGACCACGGTGTCAAAACAATTCAGGTTTGGGTCTGGGTGGTCTGAGCTACCAGATAGTGTTCGCAGCTTCTCCCAACGCTTCTGGAAGGTGGACGTTACCTGCGGGTCTCGCTGGGTCCTGGCTCTCAATTACAACGAGTCCAGTCGTTCCCGGGCTTTGCTTCCAGCACACACAAGCCTCATCCTGAGTTGCATTTTTCGACCGGCGTGCCTCTCGCTACGGTGCCAGAATGCACCGATTGCCCAGAGTCGGCTTCTGGATCTGGTTGGCATTCACAGGTCTGCCGAGGTGACAATCATCCCATTACCCAAGCCAGGCACATCTCGGTGACAACCGTACGCAGGTACCCCTCGCGCAATCCCTGAACCTTGCGTAGCCAACATCACGATGACAAACTGCGACACGGATGCCCATAGCAGCAGAAAAATAAGTATAAAGGAAATGAAGAAAAATATATGTGCACGACACCCTCCACAACGCAGAAAGCAAAAAGCTGAAACTGACGTATCGAGGTCCACTGTGGCAGCAAAAAAACAAATAAAACAATTGCAAACGCCACCTTAAGTCGAACCCGCGGCATTTTTCTTGGGTGTGTTCGTCATATTTTTCTGATCTCGCACTTGCACACTATAGAACGAGTCAGTGCAAAGTCGGTGGCCTCAGGTCGCCGCAGACCGGTACCGGTGCAGATCGCGGGCCGCTGCAGCACATGTCAGCATACGCAACAGCGCAGCTGCGAACACGATGACGACATGTCATATCGTCATAGGCCATAGCGACCGGCGAATGTCAGCACAAAAACTTCTTCAACCATGGTCTGGACTCATTCTGGTGCTGGATATGGACTGCCAGCAGCGACTATATTGCAGGACGCGGCTCAATACGCCGAAGAAAAGAAAACACATAAAGGGATCAAATTTGCGCAAGGCCATGCTTTGAGCGAGCAGTGTTGACCTACATAGCAATCGAGTTCATTACAAAACGAACATTAAAAAATCAGCTACAGACAAGCAAAGTGGGTAAAAGAAGTAGCCGAGTGTGAAGTTAGGTGAACAAAATGGAACAAAGGCCTGCACTGGACGCGAACACAAAGGATTTGAGCTACATAGAAAGGAAGTGAGAAAGCTTCATCCAGAGTGGTAGCTTTGCTGATGTTAGCTTTGCTAACATTGCCTACCTCGAAGACAAGGGTACGATCCCGACCGCATTCCAAGGTGTGCAGAATGCAAAAACGCTCGTATACCGCGCTTCGGCTGGAACCTAAAGTATACCAGTTGGTCAAATTTGCACCGGAGTTCACAATTACTGCGTTCCTTATACCCTATGTAAAGTACGTATACCTGGTAGCGAAGCTTCCATAGGAGCCCATACGTTCAAAACATGACGGTTCATTGGTAGTTCATGGGGCTTATACAGCTCCAACCTCGAGGACCAGCGAGTGCTTCTTGAAAGAGCTAGGGTGGCGGCCTTGGCCAACGGAATTCCGGAATAAGAATCCGACCACCCTTCCCCTAACTCCCCTCCCATTTTCCTTTAAATAAAACGTTTTCACCATCATCATGGGGCTTAGCGCTATCTGTATGTGAAGGGAGCACTTCCGGCGGAAGAAAAATAATGTGACTCCATATCCATTAAAAACGGAGTTGACATTTTATTTTTGAAGACGCGAAATTTGTTGTGTAGGCCTGCCTTTAGAGCTATATATTCAAGTGTCCCGCCATTCGACTTGATGGGCGTATTGAGCGTTCACCGCGGTAAGCGATGCAGGAGAAGGCCAGCCGTACTGTTGTCGGAATCACACCCCTGCACAGAACATACTTTTTTTTAGAGGCCGACGAAAGTTTTAGGCGTAGAGGGCTGGTCCTATCGTCGGACGCGAAGCCCGTCGGCCAGCGCAGTCGCACGAAAACAACTGAACAAAAATATGGTGGTCTTAACTCACTTTTGACAAAACAGGTTGAAAAGCGATGAAGCTACCCGCGTCACTACATTCAGACAAACGTCAACACGCAAAAAAGCACGACGTGTGACGGGGGCGTATTTCAACGGGTGAACTTTACGGGCGCACCTTCCTGCGCAGTTCCAGAGCTGCATCGCATTGCGATTGATAGCGGCGTCAACGCCCCCTGTAACGATGGTCACTGAAAAGGAATGCATTTATTATTGAGAATGAAAGTGAACAAGCCTGTATTTTCTTAAGTCGTCACGAATGCAAACTTGACCACGAATTTTATTTTCATTGAATGAATCTGTCTCGCTTCCATAAAAACGCTTTCTTCTTTCCCAATATTTGTTCCCTCTTAACATATTGGCGCTTCAATCGCTGCTCTCTTGCCGATGTCGGCGACAACTTGTAGTGAACCGCTCTTCGCTTGAAGCTTCGCGACCCATTTGAATCAACCTTGGCCTATGTACTTGGAAGTTTTGTGGGAGAAACAGCCGTGGGTATTGGCCGCTAAGAACGAACTAGCGCATTATAAAACGGAAGAAAGCAATGCTACATTTGCTTTCTTATGAGGTCAAAATACCCTCGAACGATATTTCACTGTTTTTGGCAATTCGATCAACTACTTGCATCATTTTTTTTTTCGAATAGCCTTTTATATATAATTCCTTGAGACTGAACTGTGAGGATACGGAAACGATGTTCACTTTGCCATAAACACCTCTGCGGTAAAATTCTTGAGGCCAGCACTGCACGCAGGCGGAGCAGGCCTAAAGCACACGAATCGCAGCAGTGGGGTAATTGGTTCCGCAATACATAGCGATTTGTGTTATTGCTTTGACGCGCAGCTTCGAGGCCGTACAGTAATTCAGACCTAGAGAACTGGGTGAGGCAGGCACGTACCCAGGGGGGGGCCCGGGGGGGCCCGGGCCCCCCCCGAAATCAAGTGGCATATCCCCCCCCCCTCCCCATGTGCACCCACGCCACCACTCCTCACACATTCCTAAAGCGCCGCCAGATAAATGTTGAGACTTGGCAGCTGTTCATCGTTCAGCATTATGCTGCCTTTTTCACTCCTTTTAGATGGTGGTAGTTATCGGCATCTCTTGTAATGTGAAGGACCGTTTTCTCATAGATTCTGCGTCCGCGCGATTAACTCGAGATGCGTTCAGTTGTCAGCATCTATTCAACCATCACGCGCATAGCTGTTGCTTTTGTTAGTTCAACCTTCTTTGTCTAGGCTGATCTTGGGACCAGGAGAGGGATGCGGCTGTTACTCAGCTGGTCTGTACTCTCATGGAACGAGTTGCGGCCGGAGAAAACGCCAATTGCATTTAACTTTTCCCTTTGTTTCATTATTTCCTTGAGTTACAGCTCGCCGCGACGCTGGCAGATGCCCGGAACCATATACACGTGACATGGGTTAGATAAGGTGGGAAATAAAATAATGTGATAGAGCGTCCATCATGAAACCCTGCAATAACCCTTAAACCCATAAGCAAGATGGCTGTCTTCCGTTACCTCGTCTGTTTTTTTCTAACTGTATAGCACTTTTCGTGCAAAATTGACAACTGGAAACAAAAATCGCAAGGAGTTGAGAAATTAAGCGATCTACTAAGGGAGAGAGTCAAGGCAACAACCAAACTGCAAGCAAAAGCGAATAATAAAAACGTTAACCATTGTTTGTGAGAATATTTATGGATCAACATCTTTTTATTTAAAAAGGAAGTAGGGAAAACGACGCCGGAAGTGGAGAACAATTACTTGTTTTGAATGACGCTTCTACAGTTATCGGTGGAACCGCCTCACGTAGCCACTTCTCTGCTGTGCTTATGTGGGTGTTTTTCTAACCTTTCGCGGTGAGCGCAGTACGTCTAAAATCGCAGAGTCCTGCGCTCTACGCGGTTGTATGGGACTGGCGGCCGCACAGCGTTACGCAATTCGCGGAACTGTCAAAACTGATCAACAAGGCGAAAGTAACTGTTATTCGAAATTATAACATGAGAAAGACTGAAGAAGCACTAAGAAATGAACGCAGCCTGAAATCAGTAGAAAAGAAACCTGGCATAGGACAAACCATGATGTATGGACTAAAAGATAAGAAGGATAATATCATCAGCAATCTCGAAGATACAGTAAAAGCAGGGAAAAAATTCTAAGCGGACCTGTATACAGTACCCAGAGGAGTCACGATACTTCAATTAGAAACAGTAGTGAACAGGATACAGAAACTCTCCTACAACTAGCGATGAGGTCAGAAGGGCCCTGCAAGACATGAAACGATGAAGAGCGGGAGGAGAAGGTGGAATAACAGTTGATTTAATCAAAGATGGAGAAGACATAATGCTTGGAAAACTGGCGGATCTTTATACGAAGTGTCTATCGACTGCAAAGGTCCCAGAAAACTGGAAGAATGCAGACATTATACTAATCCACAAAAGAGGAGACGTTAAAGAATTGAAAAAATTATGGGACCATTAGCTTGCTCCCAGTATTTTATAAAATATTTACCAAAGTAATATACGATAGAATAAGGGCAACACTAGATTTTGACAACCAAGGGAACAGGCTGGCTTCAGGAAGACATACTTTACAATGGATCACATCCATGTCATCAATCAGGTTATCGCGAAATCTGCAGAGTACAATAAGCCTCTCTATGTGGCTTATATAGATTACGAAAATGCATTTGATTCAGTAGAGATACCAGCAATCATAGAGGCACTACGTAATCAAGGAGTACAGAACGCTTACGTAAAAAGCTTGGAAAATATTGCTACATGCATGTGGTATTTGTTTGAAGGAGGCGCGTAGGCGCCATCACCCCAGAAAAGAGGAGGAAGAACGAACTGGGCTCGCGCTGTGAATCTAACCGGTCAGCGCTGCAACCGTTGTTGTAAATATATTCTGTAAATGGTTTCTCGTCTTACTGACTCGTCCTTCGCGTAAGAATATCGACAGAGGTTCTACAGCTACCTTAATTCTACACAAGAAAAGCAGGGAGATACCTACAGAGAAAAGGGTCAAACAGAGAGACAATTTCTCCAAAGCTGTTCACTGCGTGCTTAGAAGAATTCAAGCTATTAAACTGGGAAGGCTTAGGAGTAAATATCGACGGCAAATATCTCAGCAACCTTCGGTTTGCCGATGACATTGTTCTATTCAACAACAATGCAGACGAGTTACAACAAATGATTGGAGACCTTAACAGAGAGAGTGTAAGAGTGGGGTTGAATATTAATATGCAGAAGATGACGATAATGATAAATTGCCGGGCAAAGGAACAAGAGATCAGGATAGCCAGCCAGTCGGCCACTAGAGACTGTGAAGGAATACGTTTACCTAGGTCAATTAATCACAGGGAACCCTGGTCATGAGAAGGAAATTCTCAGAAGAATAAAAATAGGTTGGATCGCATACGGCAGACATTGCCAGCTCCTGACTGGACGCTTACCATTATTATTAAAAAGTAAGGTGTGCAATCAGTGCATTTTACCAGTGCAATATGTCCAGTGCCAATGCATTTGCCAGTGCATTTCCCAGTGCATTTTGCCAGTGCATATGTGGCAGAGACTTGAGAGCAAGTGAAGGGCCACGCAAAGAGCGATCGAACGAAGATTGCTAGGCATAACGTTAAGAGAGAGAAAGAGAGCGGTTTGGATCAGAGAGCGAACGGGTATAGACGATATTCTCATTGACATCAAGAGGAAAAAATGTAGCTGGGCAGGTCATGTAATGCGCTGGTTAGATAACCGTTGGGTCATTAGGGTTACAGAATGGGTACCAAGAGAAGGGAAACGCAATTGAGGACGACAGAACATTAGGTGGAGCGATGAAATTAGGAAATTCGTGGGCGCTAGTTGGAATCGGTTGGCGCAGGACAGGGGTAATTGGAGATCGCAGGGACAGGCCTTCGTCCTGCAGTGGAAATAAAACCGGCTGATGATGATGGTGGTGGTGATGATGGAGGTGGTGGGCCCCCCCCCCGAAAAAAAATCCTGGGTACGTGCCTGGGGTGAGGATTAGCAGAAAGATGGCATCGATTGTGGAATTCCCATGAAATGACCTTTATTGCTTCATGTGGTCTACAAGAATGGGTGAATGCTGAAGTGAAGTCAATGTGCTGAAAGTTTAAAACCAGAATGATTGGCGCATGGTAAAAATGGTTCAGTCGAGTTTGTCAAAAGTGCAGGTCAGCGGGACCCTCTGGGTGTCCTTGGTAGTTTTTTACAGGTGCATTTCACAGGAAAATTCATTGGCTCGTCAGTGACGGCGCTGTTACAAGTCTGCCTGCAGGATCACCCACGAGCGGTTGTAGAATGACAGCATGGCCACGAGAAATTTCTTCAGCATGTCTGACATGAAGCGCAGAGGCACCATCAGGGCATCAAGGAAGAGTCGCACAGGTGCCATGGCCATATCTGCGGGAGGAAGCAGGCACAAGAAAGCGTCAGAATCGTTCCTCGACCGGGCAAATAACTTTACTAAGCCGCGTCTGCGTGAACGTGACCGAAGCGTGTGGCACTGCTTAGCGCACCGCGGTAACACCATGTGACGCTGTTTGCATGTGGCGCATATTCGGTCATCCCAAATATGGTTGAAATACGTTTGCAGCGAGATTGTTTTGGCGGCGAATCCGTGAGAGCCACATGCCGGCAGCGTTCAGGTTTCCTTCTTTCCGCGATGAGCATTTTAGATGCACCGCGTGAGTCCGCAAGCTCGTTTCAGCTGCCCTCTCCTGGTCCATTATTGCCATTACTCGTCCTAGCACATTATCGTCGTTCACATGGATGCGAGGCCCTGTAGATGCGATTATCCACTGTCGCGTTTCTGTAAGCAGGCAATAAAGTAAAATAAGCTCCGAGTGCAAAGAAAGCGCCTGGAAGGAGTGCTTTTAAACATGTGGGAGCACGAACGCAAATTCCACAAAGGTCTAGGTGATAAGAACGCAAGCATTGAAGGGAAATATTTGGTGTATGCAAAAGGTGGCAGGAAGGGTCAGATAATGAACGCGGGGGGACACTGCGTTAATCTGAAGGAAACAAAAATGGGTTGAAGCAGATAAGTCACCCGTCATGGTTGCTTAATGACATAGGTGTCGCGCTGCAAAGCACGAGTTCACGGTATGAAAGCAAGGCAATTGCGGCCGCATGCTACGGGTGCCAAAAGCAAAAAAAAACCAATGTACTTAGATTTAGGTCCACAAGGAAACCGAGGCGGTCAGAATTAGTACGGCGTGCCTTATAAGCAGAACGAGATTTAGGCACATACACGCCCTAATTAAAAAGACATAATTCAATGCGTAATACACGAGAGGTGGTGTGTTCAATGAACGGACAACGTTCTAAGGAACGTCGCAACCGCACTGGAATGATGAAATTGGGGAACGAAATGCCCATGGCATGGAACGACCTCAGGACTCTGAAAGAAACGAGCGAAGCTGGCAGGAATAGAACTGAGAAGACCTTGCGCGGGACCATTGCGCTGGTCGCGCTTTCATAGTGGTGGCCACGGGCGTTCGATGCAGTTCTGCCACGATAAAGCCCAGCACGGTTCATAAAAGTACAGCATTACAGAGCATGCGCAGAACAGCTCATTGCAAAAGTGCTTCGCCTTAGCGGCAGGAGCAAGTGTTCAGCCATTTCTGTTTGCAGGGTGGAACAATGCACTGCTCTACTGGTTACCGCGAGCGTTAACGCCCTCGCCCCCTTTTAGGCCTTCACGAGTGCTGAAGTGAAAAAAATAGTCTTCTTGCGGCATGCAGTCTTGCGCGCAGGTTAGCACGTGCTAAGGCTGCGGGGCATATGGTGCTCACTGTAAGAACCACTAGAGGGAAATGTGGTGCAGAGATCGTTTTGCTGTCACGCGTATAACGTTAAGTCGCTATCTCAGTAGCTTCGTACAGCACAACGGAAGCCGCATGGCTTCATCAGAAAGGCCAGAGATACTCGGGATGTGTTCGTCCGTTCATAGTGCGCTCGCCGTCCTGTGAACGCGTGCTCCCCAAAGCAGTGGGCGAGTCCACGCAAGAAATGTTTTGGCGCTTTAATCAGTAACAGCGTACACACAAATATGACGGTGGGGCATTGTTCCAACTCTCAGCCTATGCATATCCTCGCCGCCCCCTTAGTGAAGCGTAAAGCGAATGCCTCTTAATATGTTTACCCGCGCCACATAGTCTGCCCGGTGTCTAGTGGGCGTTTGGCCGTCATCATGTACACACGTCGTACTACAGCGGAGTAAAGAAAAATAGGCAGTGAACAACTTGGAGTTCAGAACCCTCCGGGCGCCAACATATAACCACGGCCATATTATAAGTGACCATGAAACCAGTTCTATATACGGCTCGGCGCTGTCTCTAGGCTTAATTGCTAAAGAAAAACCAGCTAGTCTCACTGGCAAAATATACCTAATGGTGTGCCCTCAGCGCAATACGAAAATAAGCGATGGCAGATTTCAACACTTTCAGGACGAAGGTAATGGAATAATCGCAAATCCTTACCAAAGCGATTGATCTAGGCTGCTATTATGATCGCGGCCATGCATCTACGTAATCACGCTTGCCTGCATGTATACAGTAGAAGAAATCGCAGTATACGACGTGAATGTACGCCGAGGGCCTAACGGAAACCATGTTGCTGTCATGGATGATGTACGGAGCAAAGTGCAAAATCTCCAGTGCCGCCAGTTACGAAGCAGTAACGCCCAAAACTATTCCGAGCTAGGACATGACCCCTGTACACGTCTTCCGTTAAGTAGTGCTTTAACTCACTTGCTATATAGAACAGAGTAAGCAAAGTTGCCTTACCCTGCATGAGATATCTGTTACGAAAGTTTATTTGGCTTGACCCGTTGGAAATCTGTAAGTACATGGTCCCTAACAAAGCAAGGCCGTTATCTGCGCACATGACAATGCGCTGCAACGTTTTGTATTTGTTACCCAGTGTATTTTTAAGAACGAACAACTTGGGAAAGTTGCAAAGCCGTCGGAAGGCAGTGGGATGAAGTTTAGGCGAATAAGTATTCCAGTGTTGGCCGAACCGCCATCTCTGCAGTACCCATAAATTTGCGCTGTACTATGTTTCTTTACATATATTGATGAAAGATACCCATTGCAGCACGTGAGATACAAGGCCCACCCCTCATCTTCAAGGATTACGTCGGCGGACAGCACACCCGGTAGGCGCCGGCAGTGGACGCAAAGAAAAAGAAAGAGGAAGTGTTACATAATGGTTTCCCAAGTGGAAAGAACTTATAGGTACTATGGCAGTTTCAGACAAATTTTAAACAGGTCTGCCCACTGCATGCCTTGACAGAAGCTATTTCCACTTGAATAAAAAAATTTCAACCCCGAGAAAACGGTACAAAACTCAGTACGACAAGCATATACTTCGATACGCCTCACGCTTTGCGGAGCCAATATTTCATCGTATGAGACATACACGCCAATGAACTAGTTCCATTATAATCTGACGCCGCTAATGGACTGGGCACTAGACCATAAATTTAAAGACAGTAACCTTACCGAGGTAGGAGAAAGCAGGTGCCGGCCTGGCTGCACCGTTAGCGTTCCCCTGCATCCGGAGCCTGTTCTCCCTTTGCCGGGCAATTCTCAAAGCAGCATTCCGCCGGTTCATTCTTCTGCCTTCCATTTAGCAATCGCTGGGACGCTAGCAGCAGGAACGTAGTCGCCGCTTGAAGTGGAACGGTGCGGTTTCTGAAAAGGAAGTAGCCGAGTCCATCGTGCGGCGAGCTTCTTATATCGTCATGGCCTAGTGTGCGCAGCTGCCGCACTTCTGGATTGGATCTGTACTGTTCAGTGCGATAACGCGTTCAGCGCATCTTGCATGACTGCGGGGCGTGAGACGGATACGCGGGCAAGATAAGGCGCCATATGAAGACAAAAATTTTAAAGTTGGCAGGCAATTCAATTTTCAGTTGACAGCGATGAAAGCGCGATGAGTCCGTGGGGGCGAGATAGGGTCGGTGTCACTGCGCATCGTGCTTTATCGTTTCACTCCTCACGTGAGGGTGGTAGGAGCAGCGTCCGTCATGCAAATTTCTTTACTGCACTACCTTGGGGATCAGCGTATACATTTAAATTTGCATAACCTTCCAGAGCGGTCCACAATTTGACGTAATCATGACGTGTTAATTTTAAATAATTTCTATTGTTTACATACCAAAACTACGATTTCACCATTAGGCGTGCCATTATGCGGGAGACGCGTCCGCGCCCTAAGGGTTTCAGAATCGGGCTTCTGTGCTAGGTGTCCTCTGCTCAAATCGAGCCGTTAGACAACTTTTTATTTATTTATTTTAAAAATTACAATTTCGTCAAAGTGGCGAAGCAATCAATGTGACATCAGTATGTTAGAATAATACGCGAAGTAAGGCTCGTAGCTTTGTTGTCAGTATGAATTGCAGCAAACAAAAATTAGATAAGTAAACACGTGTGACGTGATGTGCACAGCTACACATGGACAGAAAAAATTCGATCACCGCGAGTAGCATCGGCTAGAAAGCACTTCAGGGTATTGTCGCCGTTGTTACCGCTGCGTCGCCCTCGCGTTCCTGTACTTCGGCATGTTCACGGCGGCCATGATGTGTTCGTCCGCTTCACGCTTTCGAAATGCAGGGTTTTGAAGGCGTTCTCGCAGCCTAAGCCACCTGTTTCCTCAGTGCAGCGTTTGGGCGTCACGGTGTAGAACTGCATAAAGTGTCTGGACGTCCACCTCACCCGGTGGAGACAGCCGCCGTATCTACTGTGGTGTTGGACACGGAAATGGCGGATGCACACGAGCACCGGCAACAAGTCTACTACGGTATCCGCCATTCGCGCGCCCAACTCTACAGTAGGCGCCGCGGTTGTCTGCGCCCTGTACGGAGCGGCGGGCTGGGAATACATCGAGCCAATATAGAGATGGAGCACGCGCCCGGTATTGCACTATATTTGGGATAGGCCTACGTATGGGGAGGGATTAACCCCTGCTTCATGTCCGCCGTGGGTAGGCCCGGTATTGCACTATATTCGGGATTGGCCCTTGGGTGGGGAAGGATTATCACCTGCTTCACATCCGCCGCGAGCAGGCCCAGCATTGCGCTATCTTCGGGAGCGGCCCACGTAAGGGAAGTTTTGTGTCTACAGACGGACACGATGCTGGGGGAACTAGCCCTTCACAGCTTCGCTGTAATTGGCGGTCACATTTGTTACGTCTTTGTGTTTGTTGATTAATCAATGCCGACGACGAACGTGGAAGCAGTGGCACGAGCGCGTTCACGCGGTAGCGCCGAGGGGCGCAAACGAGCCAGCTGTGGAATAAAACGACGACGCTGCAGTCAATCTTGATGAATGTTTTGTGTCTACACACGGATACGACCCTGGGAGAACTGGCCCTTAAAAGCTTCACTGTAAATTGCATGACCGTCGCGTCGTCGCTGGGGCCGTTGTGTCGCTTCAGTGTGACAACAAATTTGTCTGACTGACGACTCCACTCCTGCTGACAAAGACGTAGGCGCAACACAGCTGTCGCAGGATGTTGCCAGTCTAGTGCGATTGGGCCTAAAGCTGTTTCAAGCAGCCAAAGCAAGCGGATGACACCAGCGATTGTAGCCTCTACAAAAGCAATGGCGCCCCTGGTGGTAGGTGCTATTCCTATATCAAACTCTGCCTGGAGGTTGGAGACCAGTATAAAATTACATATGACTGTGGCAAGATCTTACTGGGAGAATATAAATTGGATCAACTTATAGATGCACGCGTTAGTACGTCAGGCTCTCACTCTTAGTTCTTCTTTCTTGTGATGTGTGCATTCTAGAAAGACTGAAATTTAAAGATATCTAGACGGCTCATGCTACCTGCAGCGAACTGCTGAAATACTGAATTTTGGTCAAACCGTATATCAATATATTTAAGACACCACAATTTCATATAAACTTAATCGCATGGAGGGTATGTCGAAAAGTATTTCGTACCATATGAACAGCGCTCTATATTATTTTAAAATCAATTGTCAATTAATAAGTCTAACTTTGATAGGGAGCTTTAACTCTGTCATACGCAATACGATAGCACAGCAGGTGGTCCGTTACGTCCATCGCACATGCGAGTTATCTGCCTCGCCCTATCTTGGAGACAGCAGCTGGTGAATTTGTAACATGGCAGAGTACAAAAGGCTAAGGTCACCCGCTTCCATCCTAGTTCATGCTCACAGTTTGCTCTTTGTTCTTAAAGCAAGTACACATGGCTAAATTAGCTTTCGCATCGTCCAATATACCGTTCTGGTCAAAGTACTATAGCGCCGTTTTGGTGTTATTATTCAGATCAGTTGTTCGTTACGCTTGTAGGTTTGTCGAGACGACACCGAGCCGAGAAAGAAGGTTGGTTTCCACTCAGCTCGAGCGCAGTCGACGATGACACTATGATAAAACTGACTTTTTGGACATGTATATAGTGTGAAAAACAATAGCCGGCGCATGCGCAATAGGCATACCATACTACTCAAGGATCTAGCTCTCCATCGTATCCAACAGCCAGCTTTGCCAGCAACGCATCATTAGAAATCGCTGTTCATGTGCCACAGTAGTTGCACCTCAAACGCTCTACCAACACACGATGGCCACGAAATACACGTGGTATACCTCCCTACATCATATTGCCAAACTCTGTTTTATTTTTAAAGTTGCCACCTTATCTTGTCTACGTGTACGTTTCGTATTCCTCGCAGTCACACAGCTTCTGCTAGGCCGCCCCATGGAACGACACCGCACAGATCCAGCCCCGCAATGTGCAAACTGCGCACGCTCTGCCTTCAGGATATAAGTGTCCCGCCGCCGGATACACTTGGCTATTACCTCACCAAAACCCGCGTTCTTCGTACTTCAAGCGACGACTTCCTCCTAGACGCTAGCGTGCCAGTGCATGCCGCAAGTGACTAAAAAAAATGGAACAGCCGATGGTATCGTCCATTCCCAGTACTGTTACTCCTGCAGGCAAGGCCGCACCAGGCGTCTCTTCTACGGGTAAGGTTATTTCTATGAAATATAGTTTTACAGACGTCCAGATGACGAAGGCCTCCGGTCATAATGAAACTAGTGCGTTGGTATGGCAGTTACACTTGAAGAATTGATGGCTACAGAAGGGCCATCCTAGGATGACCTTGTCACGTTGTGCGTCGAGGTCACGTGGTCAAATATCGATACAACGGTGGCGTTTCGATTGGGGCGAAAAGTAAAAAAAACGCCCGTGTACTTAGATGTAGGTGCACGTTAAAGAACTCCAGGTAGCCAATATTGATCAGGAGTCCCCCACTACATCGTGCCTCATATTCAATTGGTGGTTTTGGCCCGCAAAACCCCCCTAATGTAATTGGTAAACATTTTGTGTTTCTTATGTTTTCGCCCACTAGTTCACTTAATTTATTCAAGTGCAAATAGCTTTTTGCGGGGGCACGAAATGCGAAAAACTGCATCACCTTTGTCGAACAAGTCAGAGAAACCTGTAAGCTTCTTGCACTTGCAAGACCATGCTATGACTTCAATGCTTTTTGCCATCGTTGCCGATGCCTATGGCATAGGGTGCCTGCTCTAACTTGAGCTCTGAAGGTAATCAGGCAGCTTTACTAGATTCATGTGCACAAAAAATGATTTTCTACGCACTTGGATAAATATATTTCCCTGGTATTTATAAAATTACTGCGCCAAACTCCGGCACTCATGTTCCCGGGGGGCTGCAAGTGAGGTAGCTGAAATAGTTTACATGTAGCATGCCACGCACTAGATGAATGTTCTAGCATTGCGTCATGCTGGCTTGTTTCACTTTACAAATTGTTCGCTTTAGAAAGAACGCCCAGTTCTAACTGGAAAAATTCGCAGTAGTTGCCTTGCTAATTGCCTTGCTGTGTTAGGAAAACAAGTGCTTGAAGGTCCGGAATGATACACTATTAAAGTCCTGCAAGAAAAGATGTAAGAGGTTAGGCAAATCCACGAATTGGGCAGTCCGTCCAACTTGTAATTTTCAGCACTGCCGAAAATACGAGGTGTACACAGACAATATCCTCGCGCAGCAGAATTAAGTGCCAATCGTAACCGTCACCAGCTATGGATTGTGCAGATTACCGCCGGTAACCATGATTAAGCAGCAGAACGACCGTTCGCTTCGATCACAATTCGCGATTGCTACCCACTGTTCGCCCTGACAACAACAAAGGAAGTGGCGAAATCGGCCGTCACTTATTCCTTGCATGCCATGTGTTTGCTGAATTTTATGTATCACGATATGCTCGTCATGGTCACGACCATGGCCAGACAGAAGTATTCGTACCTGTGCTACACGCACACAATTTCCTCTATAAAGAGGAAGACCAGTTCAATAATTCTGCTATCAGAACTTCTATATCGACCTGCCTGGTAGGCTACTTCCTTGAAGCGAGCACTTGTGTTGTTTCATGCCTAGCGATTGTGGTTTTCAATTTCCTCTCTCCACTGCGCTTGCGTCATTCCTTCGCATGCCAATTTTTCACTAAACCAACCCATTGCTTCTCGAAAATGTACTAAATGATTTGCTTGTTTCATATAGTCTGGGACAATGGTTGCCCACATTCACTTTCTAAACCTCCCTGCTCTCGTTCTGTCGAAGTTCCTCATGAGTTATCATCTTGTCTTCAAGTGCTGGTCACTGGGGCACCTTCATTGAGATGCACTTCATTGACTCTGTCCCTCTGATTTGCTGATTTTCATGCGTTTACTCACACGCACATTTATTTTGTCGTTGGGCACTTTGTCACAAATTGGCGTACTAGCCTAAGACAGCTCTTCAGAGCTCCCTGCTCTTGGCTGGAAGCCTTGCCTCTTGCATACGCTAAATATGTCATTTCAGTGCTTATGTTTATATCGCCACCAGTTTCGAACCCCTCATTTGCATGCGTCCTCCGACATTTTCTGAAAGCATGGCTTCCATGCAGATGTGCTACACTTGAAGCCTATTCCACTTTTGTTTATGTCAAACATTGTTGTCCTGTCAAGACATGGTGCTGATGCTTCAGTGTACCTGCTTCTTCCCGCAGATAAGACGAGGATGCGAATCCTGTACGATGCGCTGATGCCTCCTTGCCACATCACATTGCAATGGCTGCAGACTTTTCTTGCGGTCATGCTGCCTTCCTATCCCCGTTCATGGGTAATCCTGTAGGGAGGCGTGTGACAGCTTCGTCTCCGATGACCTCGTTTTTCCTGTGAAGTGGACCTGAAATCCAACCACCAACGACATCCAGAGAGTCTTGCGTACCTGCCAACTAGAAAAGACGAAATTGAGCCATTTTAGCATGCAGCGAACATGATTGCTTTACCCTCACAGTGCATTGGCTTCACTTCAGCATTCCGCCTATAATCGTGTATACACCATATAAAGAAATAAAAGCGATTGGACAGGGAAAATGTACGAGATGTCATTCCTGTGTGCACCACCACCTTCTTTTGTGGGTTCTTACTAGCTATCAGGCCTCAAAGCTGTAAACCAGCGACAGATCAGAAGAAAAACTTATCAGATCAGAAGAGGATAAATTTAGCCAAGTGGTTTTGAACTAAATCTAAGCAGTGTGTTTACAAGCTAGTGTACTGGTCCCATAAGGCTGAAGTGTACTCAAGTTTAGAACGCACGAGTGTTCCTTATTGTAGAAAGTTGAATCGAACGGCAGCGGAAAAAAAAATCCGACGAAGAAAACTAAGAGTAAGGATAATGGCATTTTATTATTAGACATATTGAGGTCATTTTAGGCCCACTTACAGCCATGCTACCTGCACCATCTTACATGGCATTCTCTCGCAGGATTATTATCATTGTTCTGGCGCTCTTTGGCCACAATTAGACCTTGCCCCATTGAACACCACATATCATCATCAGCTTTGTTAAAAAAGGAGGATATGTTTTTGCCCCAACAGCTCGCGACATGAACGAGTAGATAGTCAAAGCTGTTGATGAACTGAAGAGGGCGGCAGTTAAGATCATAGTCCACAGATGTGTACTGGTCAATTTTTCCTAGACACTCGCATTGTTTTACATTCGCTAATCTTTAGTTTTAGTTATAACGTTTATAGTTATAATGCAATATTGCGATTGCAATATTGCATTATTATGCAATAATATTGTGCTAACTTTTAGTAATTGTGGTCGATGTGACACAGTGCCAGAAGCTTTCGTGAAGCCAAGGAAATTGCAGTCAATCACTGATCCTCCATCTAACGCGGAAGACAAATTATTAGTTAGAGGTTAATATTTGACCATCACAAGAATATCAGGTTCAAGAGGGGGAACTTTCGGCCAGTTGGCCCGACATGTTTAAAGAGGAAAAGAACCATCCCTTCAGACGCGACGGGACGAAGGAGCGGAAAGGATGAGCGGTACCGCTCGTCCTGTTGGCCTTTAGGAAAAGCATGCGATGTGACGCGAAAAAGCTTTTCGACTCGAGAAAACCAATAAGGCTCCAGTATATTACGTGCTCGAGTAGCTTGCATGGAACAGAGTTGCCGATTTACATAGAAGATAAAAGTTGTTGTACCTGAATTTGAATGCAGCGTCATTTATTACACAGGCATGCACAGAAACTACCACGAGCCGATATATATATATGCATATATATCACCTCCCCCGTCCACTTCAAGCACAAAGTGACCCTAAGCTCCGTCAGTATCTACTTATTATTGCAGAAGAAAACACTGAGCAGTTGTGTCACTTATCCTCAAGGAACAAACTTGTGAATACGCAATGGCATTGCATTTTCAGGGCATTATAATTTGAAAGCAGCGTTGTTGTCCACCCTCTTCCGATCTATCATGAAGATGACCTTACGAACAGAAGTCTTACCCCGGGGCTTGTTTTAATTTCGTTTCCTGCACAAACATAGCTAATATCAAATAACCTAATGATCCCCCTTTTTAATCTGATCAGCATTCTTAAGAACTTCACCTAGTTTACGGTCTTTCCATACGTGTTTGCTTGTCCGTGCCTACGCTTATTCCATGAAACTTGGCTCAGTGGAAGTCCATGTTCCTATGTGCAGGCTATGGCCTGCTGAGCTGAGGAAGCCGGTTTCGAAAGCAACCGTCGTGCCAATATTGGTCAATCGGTATGGACACTGCGTTTGTGCCGCTCTTGAACGAACCTCTGTCACGCCAGATTGGGTCACTAGGTGTTTGTCCTTAGGTATGTGTAGCTTACAATGATGAAAAAATACTTTGAAAAGTTTCAGTGCCGGCGTGGGCGGGCGGGGGCTGTAATCAAAACCGCATTATGTATACTATGGTAATATTGTTTGAATAAATATTCAGACACGCGCCACGCACAGACTTTGCGACAACGCCACCAGATGGCGCAGCATGTGCATACGGAAGCTAATTACTTGTCGAAGCGAGATTGGGATGCCTTAGAACACGCACCTACAAAGCGAGATATAGGAAGGAAGAAGAAGCATGTGCTTGCTGAGGTAAAGCTAGGGAAACAATTGAGCATGTTTTATTAGAATGTGAAGACGTCTGCCCAGCGGTCGATTTAGGCACCACTGGCCTCCTTGAAGCCCTTGTTTTCAGCGAGCGCAGTGGAAAAGTAAGCACGTCCGCAATAGGGATCAGTAAGAGGCGATTGGAGGATTGGTGGAAGAAAAGTAGGGAAACGACAAAAAACGGAGACCTACAGAAGCACAGTTCGCAATAGGGGATCAGAAAACTTGGCTGTGGGAGTTCATAGTGGTTTTTTCTTGTTTAACCTAGGTAGGACATTAGGCAGTATAATAACAAGAGCTTGATGGTGCAACCCACCACCCCGTTCAAAGGGGACGCTCATAACATCCATCCATCCATTGAAGCGCGATAGACAGTCCCGGCTGCAGCACACACCGCTTACGGGCCAACGTTTCAGAAATGGCAATACAGTTTGTCTCTACGTTTCTCCTACGCTAACGGCAGAATATTAATGGATTTAGCGCCGGAACTAAATTACAAAGAGGGGCGGACATCATGCGTTCATGTCCCCTGCTGTATTTCATCATGTTTGTGGCATTATATACACTATTATTTTATTAGATTTCCTTCTCGAGGACAGGCTTGATCCATTTACATAAGATTTTTTGAGAACTGTGATGTGCGCGCCATGCTTCACGGCAACCTAGCCTTGTTTAAAAGCAAATGTGCACTTGCTCCTTGAAAAACATAGTTAAAGAAACACCACTTCGTTATGGGATATGACTGTACGTAATCTGGTGCTTTTGTGTGCCTGCATTTCTGTGCACAGCCATAAGGGAAGAGCCTATGCAACTTGTTTTCGAAATTCTGCCTGTATTGTACTAAAATGTAGGTATACTAATTACATTTTTTCTTTAATTAATTCCTAAATTTTAACAAATGTGTTTTCACCAATGTATTTCTTTAAATACAACCTGCTACTCTGGATTTTCTTTCATTTGCTTTATATTTCTTGTGTTATTTTGACATACTCTGTTAATCGCCAATCCCTCCGAGTAGATAAGTTGCACTCGCTTAACGGCTGCACATGCGCCTCAACCGTCCTCAACGCGCGGGGACTGCTTTGTCCCCCCCCCCCTCTACCTGCGTGTAGGTTAAGAGGCGGACACCCCAGCTCGGTGGAATAATAAAGTTTTCACTCAATGCACATGCGCATCAAGAAACCATGTGTGCCGACTGAAGGAAGAAAGAGAAGAAGAACAAGATGTCTGAAGCAAAGCACGATGCTACCGAGGAATCGACTACGGAGTCCGCCTGTTCGTGCTGCAGCAGACAGTCCATCAGCGACGTTCACGTCATGACAGACGGCGCCCTGCAGCAGATGGGCGTCCACAATCGAAAGCTGGAAGAACTCGTCGGCCTGAACGGCGGCGAGTTCCGGGCACCAGCAAAGGCCGTCGGAAGCTCGTCCGCGGGAAACTCAGCGTCGTCAGCTGTAGGGACGCCAGTTGAGCCGAAGCGAGTGGTATCGTTCAGCGAGCCTCCCAAGGACCCTGAGATCACGTCGCTGAGCAGTGCTGCCTCAATACGGGGCGAAAGGTCCAAGTCCAGGAGGCGTGCGGTGGGCGTCTACGTCAGCCGTTTGCACCTGAGCGGACGACCGTCATCTGCCCGCAAAGGTATTCGCACCTCGGGCTTTGGTGCTAGAGAACCCCACGGGTCGCTTTAGGGATACATGGAGAATTTCACCTGTACTAACTTCAGTCAGAAGATGCATGGTAGATCTCAGAGCAGAATATGCACACGGGTGCAAAAAAACTGAAAAGCGATTCAAGGTTTAAGAGGAATTCAAGCAAATACAATGTTTTCCTGAGGTAGTTGAGGCCCAGAAAAGGGCGGAGTCACACCCTTGAATAAGGGTGTAGGAGGAGCATCACAAGTCGCGGGATTCGATACCGTGAACTCGTGCTTAGCAGCCCAACACCAAAGCCACGAATCAGTCGTGGCGGGTGCAATTTCTTTTCGTACTAAAGTTCACATTTCTGACAAATGATTTTCCGTGGTTTCGCTTTATATGATGATCACACTCATTCGCACGCCAAAAAAGGCCCCTCTTTGTTGCAAGTACTCTGAATTGTTATATGGTTCAAATAGTCTGAACTAAAAGTAGTCTTTTTCATGTTCGTAGCATACCTGTCACTACTAAGAAGCGACTTGAACAGCAGTTACGTCATTGGGCTGTTTTCAGGCTTTAGGAGAATACCGGAGTTGAAACTGCTACGGAAAATACCGCTTGTCTTCGCCTTTTTTCCATCGTTTACTCGTGTATATTTCTCGGCGTTACACAGCCAAGTATCCATACCAACTATGCTGCACGTATTGCATCCCTGCTATTCGGCGGGGCTTGTGATTCGGGAAGTTGTTCGCTCCCCACAGTGGCCGGGACGCTTCCTGGATACGACAGTCTTGACAGTGCAGTGTTTCTGAAATGGCAGACAACGTGGTAATTGAATAGCAGGATGTATGTAGTCAATGAGCGGTCTACGCTCTAGCTACCGGTTGGGGAACCTAGGCCCACTGTTCATAGAGCAGTGTGAAGAAGAATCAGTGTAGCTGTGCTTAAATTAGCCTTCTGCAATATCAATTGAAATCCTCATTCGCCGTGACAGGAGGCTTTATAGGCAAGAAAAGACAACAAAAACAAAAGGCGTGTAGCTACGTTTCCTTGAAGTTTCCGCATCGGCTAACCATGACGTCATGGATTTTGACGTCGTTAGCTAGGGCCTAATTAATTTTCCATCAATAAAGCTGCAATGCACTGTATTTTGAAAGAAGCAAAGATTGATTTTTCTTCTTGCAAGTTTGAAAAACGTTTACACAACATGCAAAATACGCAAAGATACGTAAAGATACGCAATTCTGTCGGGACACACTGCGGCATCTGGAGTGCAAATCGGGGCATGAACATATTCTGCCATATAGTCAAATGTGCCATCTTGACAGCTGTGATTGCCCGATGGCACTGCTACGGTCTCTCTCATTCTCCCCCAAGTTTATGTGTCAGTGAAGGAAAGGCTATGGAGAATTGCATAGTTTTGTACAATATCGGCCTGTCATCTCCCATTCGCTTGGGTTATGAGGAACGTCCTAATTGGGTGCTCTGGATTAACTTGGACAACCTTGGTCTTTTTAGCGAGCACGCAGTGCATATTACACGAGCGCTTTTTTTCATTACGTTCCCCTGGGGACATGGCCGTCACGGCCGGTATTCAGCAGTGCAATGCTGTAGCCACTACATGTCTTGATTATTACTACAGCCATGATAGTAGGAGTGAGAATACCCCTATGAGTCTTACATTTCAACGTTATGTTTTTCTCTACTAAATGCGAAACTTTCACAAGCAGCAAAATGCTACGTCAATTCAATATAAGCTGCACGAAACCGAAACTGCTACATGCTCGGCCTGACTGCTTGGCGAAGCAGCACTTCTGCATAAGCTCTGTCTCTTCCATACATCCAACTTCCTTGCAGCAAAAAGTTCTCTGCATACACATTTCGGTTCACAAGCCAAACAGGGAGTTCTGCCGTCTTTCTTTTCTGCGCAGCTGTTAAAAAGGTGAGGCGGAAAAGGAAGAAGAAGAATGAAATCCTGGAGGCTTCGCCAGCGTCGTCCAACCAACGATTGCGCACTGCCCTTGGCCCATCACTGGGCTCGTTCGGCTTCTTCGTGCTCTTTGTAGTCGGCATGGCCCTGGTGTTCGCCTACGCAATCGCTTTCCGCGGCGGTCGGGAAATTCGGCGACAGGAAAGTGTCGCAGAGGAGCCTGTCAACGGGACTGTGGCACCTGGATTGTTACCGATTGTGGCTCGCGCGGTATATTCGAAGAAAATCACAAAATAAATTCGAAATAGTGTTCTGCTTGCTGCCACTGTGAACACTGCTGAAGTTGTGCTTTGCTCGTTAATGAACAGAAATCTGTGCCGTTGCATAGGGCCGAAGAAAACAAAGTATGACCTATACTGTAACATATAGCACAAAAAAATTATATAAGGGCAGGACTGGCTAACCCCCAAAACATGAATAAGAGTAGAAAAAGAAAATGATTGGCACTCGAAATGCGATGAATGAATTGGTAATTTATTATAATGGCTGGCTCATTAGGCCAAGGTGGAGAAGTGGTCGTGGGAGTATGAACTCCTTTCACTATGATTGTCAACAATAATGCACTATCTTCAGGATGGGCCCACCATTGGGGAGTGCTTAACGCCTGCTTTACGTCCGTCGCGGGTCGGCCCGGCATTGAAATTTATTTGGAATCGGTCCATGTATGGGGATTGTTTAACGCCTGGTTCCCCTCCGTCGCGGGTCGGGCCGGTATTGCACTGTCTTCGGGATGGGACCACGTATGGGGAGGGCTTAACGCCTGCTTCACCTGTGCCGTGGGTCGGCCGGGCATTGCACTATCGTCGGGATGGGCCCACATATGGAGAGTTTTTTGCTTACAACGACGCGAAAATTTCCTTGCACTGTAGAAATATACAGCTTCGCTGTAAAACAGAGAAAGTTTCTTGAGAGCTACTGATGAGAGTTGTGCCTCCTTTCGTATTTATGGTCCTATTAGTCAAACGTGCGGTTTAGCTAAGCACCAAGGGGGAACCAGAACTCTCCGAGCCACTGTATAATCTGATGAAAAATGCACACGATTCAGACCATGTCTGACAAAAGGGGACGCGCGGTCGGTCTTCTGGCATCTAGGCACAAACAAGGTGGCTGGCGTGTGTTCTGAGCGCTTCCGTGACAATGGGAGTCGTAGCTTGGTAATTGTGCGCTTTTTAAATGGTTTCTACTGTTGGTGCACGTCATGACAATAGGTTATTCACATGAATTAAACTGTTCCTATCCTAGTGCACACAATACACTTCTACAAACAATGAGTGCAAACCTGTTATGCGTTAATAATTTATTAATTTTTATATACGGGAACTACTACCTGCCAGCACACGTTGTAAACTAAATCTTTTTTTGTAGACGACTGCGTAGTTTAGGACGCCGTTATCGGAAGTAACGAAGTTGTTTGTCTGCTTCATGGTTTCGATACCATGTCAGCAATATGCGCAAGATGGTACATGCCCCTTATTTTTTTTTTAAATGTAAGTCAACACTTTTACCCGAAAGCACAGTGCCCTTCAGCCTTGTAGGGGTTGGAGGTCGTAGGGAGGAATTTGGGAGGAACTATGCGTACACGTTTTATTTACAGATATTTTTACGTTAGAACAAAAGATACATCCGACAGTCTAGCGTGGCTCCCAAATAGAGCACGCAAGACGAAGCATACAGCGTACGAGCACGAAGCTCCAAACACACTGCTTGTCGAGCAATAGCACATAGCTCACGAGCACGATCACAGAGCACACTCTAGCAGCCGACAAACAGCTGCTTATAAACACTCCGTTGTCCCTAGATCCCTAGGTGAGGGAAAACGGTAGTTCACCGCCAATTCGTAGCGTCCAACGACATCGTGGAAGATCCGCCTTATTTTGGAGGAGGAGGGCTCACACACACACGTATGCACTTTGGTTTCCCAGAACCCGATTAGAGCGAGTCTCTTATAAGAGGTGCCTCTTATTCCCCGAGCTGACCCCCGCAGCGGTTCTGCGGTTCTCCATTGTCTTGCGTCCTGAAGTGCTCGTGGGACGTTGCCGCCAGATACATTCCCTCGGGAACTCCCTCGCTCCCGAAAGACCGGGTCGCTGGGGGCAAGTTCGCTAACAATAGCTGGTCCGCCGATCGCGTTTAGCCATAGTGGCGCCGAGGGGGTATTGACACGGCACCTCGAGGTCCCTAAGAAACGCGTCACCGCAGAGGGTGTTGAACGCTTCCATGGTCTCTTCCGGCAAGCTCGTCACGCTCGCAGCTGGCTGAGAAAACGTTGCATGTCGGCACCTCTGCAGGCCGTTCCTAACAGCCTGCTTATCGTATTGACTCTGCCAACATCTATACAAGGGACAAGTCATCCACAAATAAATAATTTATTATTTTAGAAACGTTGTTCTTAACAAGATCACATAACTAAAGAACATTATATAAGCAAGTAGGCAAAGAAAACACACCAACTGTTGATTACCTAAACTTCAATGCACAGAATGAAAAAGAGCCTGGCATCAAAGTGTCAAGTTTCGTATTACCTGAGCCCTGCGAAAAAATTTAGCAAGAGGAGGATTGGTTCAATAACACACCTATGCAAAGTTTCTTTCTTAATTGTTTCAGGAATTTTTCTTGCTGCATTTCAGGTATAGTGCTGCCATCTTTGACTAAAGCAGGGATCGAAAACTTAAATTGTTGTCTGCCATAACTTCTCCTTAATTGTGGCAATTGATAGCACATTCTCAGTTGAAAGATTTTGTTGGATCTGACATAAGTATTTTTCTTTTTGCAATTTTCACAGATCAGTGTTAGGTTGCGTATAAGTATATGTCGTGTGTCTGCGCGTGTGTAGTTCGCTTACTAATAGCCATTTGTAACGATCAGAGGAGCTCCTAGCACAGTTTATGTTTCGCAATCTTTCGAATCAGCGGATATAATTTTATTGCGACATCGCTAGTCTTTTGATGTTAGTACCAGTTGTGCCACATATAAGTGTACAATGCAGCATCTGTGATTGTATCAAATGATAATATAAGCTTGGCCTATTAGCTGTTTGATTTCTCATGTTTCGCAATGCAACTATTATGCGTGACAGGAATCACCGTCACCATGAAAGATTGCGGTCTCTTCGCAAGGCCCAGCACTAGATGCAACTACGTCACTTGAGTTTTTAATTTAGCGTGAAAACGGAAAAAATTCGAGGCTGAAGTTTAAGCAGTTCTGGACATGACGAAGCCTGAGGATTCAGTCTTAAAAACGCGTTGTAAAGAACTGCTAAGGAAGGTACACGTGGAATTGGATGTCATACGTGTGTACCACTGAAAACCTCCAATAGCTAATGTAGGGGCAGACGTTAGAACATCTATTTTGCTGCGCCGAGCCTGCTACATAAAGGCGCTTGCTTTATAGGGGCATTTATATTATTTGTTTATATTCCTACAATAAAAGTCTTATCAAGAATCCCGTCGCAGAATGCGAACGTGTACTATTTTTTTCTGCGCACACCATCTCAAGGGCCTGCATTTATAGTTTCAGCAAACTAAATTACACCCGCACTATTCTTAATTTTTTTCTATTCAAACGACTGTCTAACAAAGACACATGAGAGAATAGCCTCCTTCAAGCAAGGCCTATTTACAATACATTTTCTTCAAGAAAACTTAATTGTTCGCTTGCTTGTTCCCAAGGCGAATGAAAGCGGGGGCTTGGGAGGGGGAGGGGGAAACGTTTACTGAAGAACCGCAGGCGTCCATATATTCTTTAACTATATTGGCGGCTATTACACCGATTACTTATCCCCGTCCTCTTTTCTTTAATAAATTTTGCGTTAAACATCCTCAATACTTATTGCAGTCATCGCACATAGCACTGCTATTATGCATTCACAGTGAACCGATGCTCCCAACCGTGGTCGAAGAATTCAGCGAATAAACAGGTATGAGATCAAATTCCTTGCATATAAACTATATCTCATGTCGACTAACCCAAGGACAGCTAAATTAGAACAATGAATACCAGAAACATTTCTAGCACAGGAATGGGCTCTGAAAGATAATACCTTATCTTGTCAAAAATGAAGGTATCCGATACTACTCACCCGCCTTCGTTCCGCTTTAAGCAGAGGAATTTTTTGCCGTCTGATGCTGGCATTGGCAACCCTCTTCAATTGATTGTTAGATAATGCACGACAAGAAAAAAATGTAAGAAAGAAATATACATAAACTTTTTAGTTATTATTCAAATAGAACGAAAATAAATGCATTACTTTAGTCTGGACGTGTGCAGCTAAGTGTTGCCAAAGTGTGTGGATGTCACAGGTACACAAGCGTGTTGGACGGAAGCACGAATGAGGCACTCACAGGGAAAAAACAGATCGATGCACTGAATATGCATCATTTGCGTCACTGTTTTAAAGAAGTGTTGACGTGCACTTATTGCTTCACGATGCACTTATTTCAGCGGCCATGGCTCTAAGGCCTCGGCAAGTGTAACAAGTCGATGTGAGAAAAGTCAGAGACGCTCTTGTCCGAGTCACTATTTACGCGTGATGTGCTTCAGACAGTCGATAAAAAGATTTATCTATTTTCAGTGTGGTCGCACAGATATGGCATAGACGAGGTCCACCTCATTCTAAACTGAAATTGCTCGCTACAAATAGTTCTGACTTGCTGAGGATGTAACAGGGTATATAAGTGCGGTGGAAGCTGATGATCCTGCTTGTTCTCAAGACGCAGGACCTCTGTGGTTATAACACTGGGGTCTCTGAAATTGTCCTTCAGACAGGGTTATATCCTCAGGCCTTATGAGTTGCACCACCTGTGGGACTGCGGACACTGGTATGAGGCGGCGTACTGACGTCATGAGCCGCATTTGCTGGAGCTTCTGCAATATGTCACCTGTGTTGATTCTGCATTGACTCCACTGGAACGCCACACGTTAGTTTCACTCGCGCTCTTAACGGGAAAATTAAGAACCGTATCGTGTTGCAGACATTTCGTCGTTTCTGCGTACTCTCTGCGAACATTGCTTAACCATTTTTTCATGAACACGCGTGCCAAAGAACATGAGCTAGTGGTTATTCGCACTGGAGAACAAGACACAAAAGAGGTCATTCGACTTGCTCGCACGAATCATGATCGAGCATTGGTAAAATGTACGCTACCTTTTCTTCTATTCAAAGAATGCGATTTCGATCTTCCGATCTACCAGTATCATGCCTCATTATCAGCGTCATTTAACTAGCACACATGTACATTGCGAAATCAGGAGCATCTATGTGCACCTCATCCAAACTGGTCATGCAGAAACATATGTGATTCTGCTAGACTGTCATGCCTGCATGCGCCACATGGATACAAATATTTGTGTGTTCTTTTCATTGCTAAACAATTTTTAATCGTTTATTTCCCTTCGTCAAATCAAACTTTCTTTTTTTCAGTTGCCTAATTTCAAACCCTATGCACCTTTCCACCTGCAGGCAACCATAGCAACCGAGAACTCCGTGGGCGCAGACTTCCCGATGCAACGACGCACAATTCACCGAATGTTAAATGAGCTGCTTATCTTCAAAGCACTATTGCTGATTTCTGTCCTGGGAGCCTTGATTTACATCATCGTATCACTCCGAAGCCGAAGTGCCCCGCCAAATACAACGTCCGCGCCACCGACCACTGTAACTACCGAGTCTAGGGCTGACCATGGCAGTATCACGGGCAGTGAAACAGTTTATGCGTACGCTTTTTTGTAGTTTGAGCATGGTTTGACAAAAAAAATTGTCGCCAGACGTTCGTATGCCTTTCCAATTTAGCTGTATTTATTTCTTCCTGTATATGGAGCCCGGCGCCCTATATCAGAGCCTATGGCGTTACGTTATAGACCATGAATTCATGGGTTCGTTCACTGCCTCCTTTGCCATATTCTAATGGGGAGCAGAATGCAAATAAGCTCGTGCACCATACATATAGTGCTCGTTAAAAACAGAGCTAACTTGGTTCAATAACAATGCTTAGTTTCCCACTGCTGCATCACTCATGCTCAGCTCACCGTTTTTGGCAGATATAGATGCAGAAAATTCTGTATATTAAATCTTCATGCTCAATTACAGGCTTGTTGGAATGCATCTGAAGAAACGTTTGCCTTTCTTTTTTGCACATTTCAGATTGGGCATACGTTTTAAGCCTGTAATGCTTAAGATGCCTCGGATTTAAACGCTGGAAAGGCGATAGGCTCACAGTGGAGTTTTTTTTCTGTTAAATTGGAATGGACTTCCTGTCGTGAATACTCTGACAAACTACTTGCTTTTACAGTTAACACACTATTGAAGGTATAGCTCAAATAAACATGCCTAGCTATGTTTTCACAAACGCGTTCTGCATGTCCAAAAATAAATCTGAACAAGTTTCTCAAATTTTGAAACAGGTAAAGATGTGTTTGGGTATTACACAGTTAAGTATTAGACAGCAAAGCACACATTATTACTAAAGAGTTGATTTACGCTCTTTCGTTAACTAAATAGAAACTGGTTTTGAATTACCTTTCATGTGGCACCAGCCCCAAAACAGATGACCTTTCGTCTGAGTACCATTAAATTGTGTAGGGCAATTTCTTTTTTTTTCTCCCTCTCTTTTAAGTAGGGGTGCAGGATTGAATTCTGTAGCACAACTGGTTTTTCTTGTTTCTCTTTTGTGGAGTGGTGGAGGTTGGAGGGGGCTGTGCAATTTTTTGTTAATAACTGTATTACAATTTTATAATTGTCGCATACACTATAGAGAATATTTTGCTTATCATTTCATGCTTTTCTTAAGCCTCTCTCGAACATGTACGCTTCAGATGCAGTGCCAAACAAACGTGCCTTCACCGAATAAAACTCAGTTGGAAGACCGAACATCCCAGTTGGCTGCCCAGTTCTCTTTTTTTTTTACTTTCCACTCTAAGCGAAAGAATTGGTCATTGGTATAAGAATTTACGCAACTTGTCGCACACAACTTACTCAACTATACAGCGTAGACATATCTCAACCAACTCACAAAATTTGTCCTATTCTAGCGTTCGGTAATGTTTGTAAGAGAGTGATTTCACAATGCTTTGGCGTGCAGGGACATGGGTCACGTTTGCGTGTAGCTGCACTAAGGCACATTTTTTTTGACCGGCAGACGCTGTTTTTCCCACTTCGCTGCTATGTTATCGTACCACGTAGGGTGAGCTGTTCAGTGAGCGTGCAGGTTGGGTATTTCGCATCTGTACCGAATGTGTACGCATGTCCGAGTCGTGCATCAATGCAGGAATGCGCGGGAATTAAATCGTTGACGCGGACGTAACTTCGCATCTTGAAGCAAATTAATCAGTTTGTTTAGCCTAGGATCATATTCTCTTTCATCATAAATACCTCACTCATCGCCATGCTTGTAGTGCCGGCCGTCTCGTCAAAGCCATTGTTTAGTGCGCCATCTTAGCAAAAGCTGAGAAACAAGAAAGTTAAAGATAATATTGAAGCGCATAAAAAGATTAAAATAAAGGTACAATAGGGTTAGCTTAAGGTGTTTCTAGAGGTTTATTTTGCCACCACGTTAAGTTTCTGGACCGAAATCTAGGCGGTCGTATTTGGTGGCTGCACGCTGCGAATTCTGTTAAATAGAGAGGAAAATAGTTAGTCTGAAGCGCAAACGCATCATCAGAAAGGAGTGAGGGTGAACGCTCAGCACAACAAAGAGCTTTTAATGACGCGATCGCACTAGCTTACTGGCTTAATACTGTCACCAGCCGTCACCCTCGACATCACCCAAATTTTCTGACTTTTCAGCGTTTACAAGCTGTCAGTCTGTGTACTATTCTCCAGTACTGCAAAATAGAAGTTCCTATAAAGCGATAGTTGTCACGCTGCAACACCAGACTGCAACAAAGCATAACCTTCTTACATGCGATGGCTACAGCAGCGGCTCACGTAAGGTAGAGTGCGGTCGTTTCTACTGCCAAGCAGCAGCCGGTGGTGACGTGTTTTATCGTACATTTGACGGGTCCGTTTCGAGCACTCCAGAACGCCATGGCAGGGTGCATTAAATTCGGCTGATCGAAATTGACCAGTAGGAACACATTCGGCTGCTTTTCTCTGAGCGCCGCGCTGTTTGTAAAGGCGCTGGGAGGCACTTTCACTTTCAACCTAAGACCTGACGGAGGTTCGGTCACGTGGACCCTGAAGCTTGCTCATGCATGCGCAAGCTGCCGCGCGCCTGACGTGTTTCCTGTTCCGGCCTTCAATTGCTTTGGCGAGCTGTTGCACGTTCGATTCGGTCACGCTTCTCTGGCTCAGACCAAGATCAGGCTTGTTATACTTGAAACCCGAGTCAGAGCGTGGTAGGGACCAGCTGATTGCAAGTTTGTGTTATCCAGACTCTATCATCGAACGTAACGGTACTATGATCTTAATATTGTTCATGTTGAAGCGAAACGTTATGGGCTGCGATTGGGACGGAAAAGCAGATATATTGATAAATAGCTGTAATAGTTATAAGCTGGAATACATGCTGCATTAGGCGACCTCACTCCGAATGGCGAAAGCAGCGTGGCACTTAATGCAATCGTTTTTCGCCAGCTGTGATTCGGGAATTACAAAAAAAAATTTAAAAACTTTGTTGCACCTGCTGGGCTACAATCGTTGTACTTTATTGTTTTTTCCGCAATAATTGACTGACGTAAGCAACATCAAGCACGCTGAACAATACCACCATATGCGCGTCCCTTTTCTCCTAATTCAATCATTTCGCAGAAGAAAGAAATAAGTATCGTGAGGCACCCAAACCTTTCTTTCACGCTATTTGCCCACTTTGCGTTCACCCGCAACATTATTTAGACGTGCTGAAATTTAAAATGCGCATTGAGAGAAGTGATCGTATAGGGATGGCGGAAAACAGTTCTTCGTTCTACCTTCTGAAGACCGTTCTCTCGTGGCTAATGACACTATGTTACGTATTATCGCTACACTCTTCTAAGGCAAGTCAAGTCTCACTGCGTTAACGCAGAATTTCAAATCAGTCGGAAGTGTTCAATGGGCTGTAGGTTGTCAGTTTTAGCCGCATCCAATCATAGATGTCAATTGTTTTGTCTGTTTTACTTTCTTGAAGGAGTAACAGACGCACGCATCGGCTTTCAGTTTCCCAACGGGGAGCTCTCGATAAATTCAGATGGTGAGTCTATTGTCATGAAGTACATCCTAGAATTCTCATTTTCGAGCTGAAATCAGATAACACATTCAATTCCTTCTACGACCGTTACAGCTTCTTAACCTATTACGCTTTACACAAAAACGCCACTGCGGATTTGTTTCATTGCGGCGGCAAGAAGAATCAGTACGAAAACATTGTGGCCTAATGTGCTCATCAACATAGCATGGCTAAATCAAAGATATTGCATATAATAATGGACGCAAGCATGGTTGAAGAAGTGCCAAAATAAACGAAGCTACGTACCTGTAGACGTAGCGAAGCAGGAACATTATTTAGTATCTGGTAAATAAAAGTGGAATAGCGGCGCTGTCATCAGGAATGTCACACCATAGATGCCTTTCTTTATTAATAATGAGTTTTCGCTACAAATGATGTTACTCACATTTGAGCAAACGAATGTGTTTATCCGATAATGGCAAAGATGCAAAAAAAGGTTGGCGCCAATCACGAGGCGTCACAATGCAACATCATCAAAAGCAATTTAGGTTCTATTTGCTGCATTGCTCTAGTTTTGAGGGGATGTAAGCGTTCTTTTAAAATACTAAGGAATAATATGCGCGGTCTCGCGCATATTAATTTCGTTATATTTCGATATATTCCTTGACTTCCTTGGTTATAATTGTATTCAGAGAATAATTACAATTATCACTCTTAAACACAGAGTGCGGTATAGCCGGTCCTACGGCAAGAATCGTCAATGGTCTTCTGGCTGCTCGAAGTCAGCTCCCTTGGATGGTAAGTTGCCTTTGACCGGGCTCATTTCCCCATAAGTAGACTATTTTTCTGGAAGTCACCTGCTTGTAATGTTTTCCGGGGAGCCGTGGTCGGCGCATCGACGTCTTGTGAGCGTTTTGATGCCATAGCATCAAATGACCCATTGGGCAAGAAAGCCGGCGGCGTCTGTAGCACCGAAACGGCGCGTGAATTCCAATTGGCTGCGAGGCCACGTCACGAGCTTGCGGGCTAGGGCAACACATACCGCTGCGTAATCTGAAGCATCTACATCATCGGCGGCCGCAACCTCGGCAGTAGTGAAACGTGGTCGACTACACCAGCACACCGCAGACGAAGTAAGGGAGCGGAGGCAAGTAGCGAAATCCTCCATCGTCGCCAGCTCTACCAATACACGGCGGGTGGAACGAGCATTAGCGCAAACACTACTGCCAGTGCGAAACTCGACGGACCGCTCAAATGCGCGCCATTGCTACATTAGTGCTTTCGCATTCGCAACTCACAAGAGGCGTTTAGGTGTCCTGGGACTTTTTCACCGTGCTGTAAAGATTAGTGAATTGCCCCACAGGAGCAGTTGCCAGGTTAAATGCTCATGCGCACGTTTGAATTGTTGCACAAAGGCCTCAACAGGACCTAAGGCGGCGTAAAAAGGAATTTTCAGTGGAAATAAGACTACGCGACCTGACAACCTCCGCTAGGGATCGTAGCTGTGCCTTGCTAAGATAAGACCCCTTGCCATAAAGAATTTGCCTCGACCGTGCTCATGGCACTCGAATAGCAGTCTGTGTGATCTTGCTCTCTCTATGTATCTGTCTCTCGTTGCTCGTGGTACTGGTGCTGCATGTTGAACAGCAGCGCCTGCGCGTTTTGAGAAACAGGATTCTGTAGGCTACACTGACATTTACGAGAAACTGTCTGACACAGAGTACCTTCATTTTCGCCATTGAACGCCAAGAAAGGTGAGCGTCCGTTGTGGTTGTCATTTAGGGCAGTGAACAAAATATGGGCGTAAGACGCAATAAGAAAAGCCACGCATGCTTCGCGCGTCAGCGACAAGGTCTTTCCCAACACCAATTTTCTGTTATACTCCAATTCAATACAACTGTATCCACCGGGCCTAAAGTGTACGGAAAAAGAGAGTACTGTTAATCTCTTTCCGACTGCAATTCACAGCAGAGGAAGCCACCCTCAGAATTGTGTGAAACAAAAGCGAGTACCAATTATTTCTTTCGGATGAAAAGCACCCTACTTACATTACTGTGGTGGTGCTGAGTGGCATTCATTTTTTTTTCTGGGGGGGGGGGGGGTAGGTACATCTATATGCGGAACATCACTTATTTTTTGGGCTAGCCTGCCGCAGAAATATGGTATTGATGTTTTGTGAAACCAATTTCAATGGCATTGTACGCAGTGATCCCACGTCCTACCCCACCAGGCATATTAAGAAGGGAGCTGCATCACAGACATTTTTGTTGTACTATTCTAAGGTCGATAGGAGCTCAGGAAAAAGGAAACGTTTAGCAGCTCAAATTCCTGATCTAGCTAGTCCAAAAGCGCTTAGCATCACTTAGTAGGCTAACAGCGTACTTAAACGAATAATAAAAAAAATGACGGCGACGTGCAAACATAATTGCAAAGACTTGCAAAGGCCTTTGATAATCGAATGAATGTAGTGCATAATGATAAAACAGTGCCTACTGTTTAAACTACTAGACCTCTCGCTCTGATTCTTGGCCACGTCATAAGCTCCGACAGTAAGGGTAGAATTCCGGGAAAACAGGCATGAGATCTGCCCTTTTGAATGCTGCTGAATCTTGCTGTCACTATCACCTTGTTTCGGAAGGTTGATATTGTGCACCTAACCATGCCAATGTTTCGCACCAGCTGGTCCTGCGGCGCACTTCTTCCTTAAAGGGGGCAGCATTCAGTGAAGGTGCCGCGTGTAGGAAGCTTACGAAAATTTATCACTCATTACGTATGGGCCAAACGACGCGGAATAAAAGAAGAGATGCGAGCGCAAAAAAGATGCGCAGTATGACTTTGTGTACAGTGATTTCTTGTTTACAGGTACTTTTCTCAGCTGCGAATTTTCCTGAAATATCCAGTTTCACGGGCAATTTCACCCTCTTTTTCGCGTTCGCGAGTTTGTTGTGCCACTGAACGATCCAAGATTTCAGCGGCGACTTAGCCGGAAATGCGAGAAAAACGCGTTAGCATAACGTCGCACCTATTTGAGGTCCCAAATCCATCATTTTAAAACCGCGTTCCCCACGATGCAAAGTGTTGCTCAGGAGCTCCCTCAACACACGTCCTTCCCCTCCAAGGAGCGAAGTGCAACTGATGGTGGTCCAAAGCAGACAACCGTCACTACTGCTCACGCATACTATAAGCGTTTCTGCTGAGCTGCAGCGTGTATAGGTTACGGTACGAGTGAAACAGGCAGTAAGCATAAAACTAACCTTACCTCATATTTTGTTGGGCACTCACTGAGGCCAACGCTTTTCCTTCTGTCTCCATCCTGGAAGAACAATAAATTTTCAGTTCCCATTTACAAGAATTTTAGCAAGCAAAGCACCCCCTAAATTTGTCGCCTAGTCGTATTCGGTGCCAGTGCCTGTACATAATAGTTGTTGCAATGAAGCATTTACTGACAGTTGCGATTACCGAGCGTCCCGCAGTGACCTTACTATTTCTCTATGAAGTTGAAGATAAAGTTTGAGTTTATTGATACACAAAACAAATACACAATTGAACGAAAAAAACAGTCAAAAACACAAAGGACAGGAGGAGAGGTTCACACCTCTCCTTTGTCCTTTGTGTTTTCGACTGGTTTTTTCGTTCAAGTATGTACCAACTGGCCCAGATTTGAACCCTTCTGGAAATACACAAATCAGTGTACAGACGAGGGCCCCAAAGTAATAATACTGAAAACCGGATACTATGTTTGAAACTGCAACAGGATTATACACTTGTTGGCAGCATAATAGTGGATGATGTTAAATATTATATACAACATACCCAAATGTTAATAAACAAAGAAAGCTAACAAACAATGCTTTAATACCGTGCGGTGTAACAGAAATAACAACGGAAGTGTACAAGATATGCTATTTTTAAGGTAGAAGAACAAACAAGAATCAATGAAGAAAACCGAACGTGGTGCAGTGCGAACATTGCAATGAAAAGAAAGAAAAAACAATTAGTAGACTGGGGTTCGGCGCAAAATAACGTTACCTACTTGACAATATAAATATTTATTGAGGAAACTAATCAGACGTTAGCAAGGTAAGAAATTTAGCGGGAGCAAGTCCGAGTTCCGCTAGTGCGAATCGGCTGGCTAACGTTTCGTGTGACTGCTTCACCTTTCAGAATCGTCATTTGTTGCCTCAAAGGCAAAGCTTATTGAGTCTTGTGTCATGTTTGCAACCTCAATCATTCACGAGATTCCATCGATGTTATATATAACACAATGACATGTTCTAATATACAGTCACAAATCAAGGAGTGGACGCTTAAAATATCGTTTTTGTTTTCAAATGCAATTGTGCTTCAGAACATAATCACCACAATATTGGAACATTCATTAAACACAATGTCCTTTGAGCTTCCTATACATTTGAGAACCATCATTGTTGCTACAGGTTACAATAGAGCTATTGTTGATATATTTATTCAATTCATAGGAGAAACGCGGAATGTTCGAGAACTTACAGACAATATCTAATTTCACATGTGCCTTTTAGTAGTATTTGTCTGCGTATTAGAACGTACGCAATGTATCCTTTAACGGAAAGGTCTTGCTCACTGTACCTTCCAAAATACATGCCCAGACGCCATCATTTTCAAAGCCGTCATCACCATCCGCGACTTGAACCATGTCTGCTGTTCCTGCAACGCACCATAGATGTTATAAACGTTACAAATGAACTTTATTTGGCCTGATACCTAGGTAATGTTTTCATGTAGCAGCACTGCTCCAGAATTCTTGAGCAGAATCCACACGTCCGAGTGATTCGAAGAGTACAATCGACAAGGCATTATGTTCGCCCTGTAATTTCTACAGCTCACTGTTTCTGTCGGAATTTATTTGGCAAGTCGACACTGTTTTCGCGAAGTGAATTAGGTCTCGTGAAAATATAACCGTTCCCTACAACGTCGCCATGCCTTGGCGATGGTGTCCGCCGTGCAATTGAATGTTCATTGACTTGAAGATGCGGTAGTGCTCTCGAGCAACAGTACGCGTTTAAACAGGAGTATACGCTGTTCTTTATGCAGGAATTGCGATCATTAGAAATATTATTAGTATCATTTTTATGATGACACAAACTGTCACAAAAAAAAAAATATTCGAGAGTTTCCCACATATTCTCGCGCGTATACAAGCCTGCCGAAATCTAATCAGGTGAAGTGTTACGTTGAAGCTCGTTTACAAACTTTTGACTGAAAACGTCAACTGAATCGGTTCTACAAGAAACTGTTTTGGTGTGGAAAACCTTCGGAAAGTATTGCCGGTAAAAACGGCACGCTGTTCGCGAAGAAATCGCAAGACATTCCAGTTTTCTCAAAAATACAGTCGATGAAAGCCTTTCAATTGATGAGAATTCTGACAAGCTTTGTGCTTCACATTCTGGCTCACCGATTGTCAGAAGGTCCCCATTGCGCATTTACAGCTTTAAAAAGGACTCGCCATATTAGCGAAATAAATTGTAACTGGACACTCGTCACAAAACGGCCAAACGCACATTGAAGTGTGGCACCCGCAACCCCACTGTGGTTGCCCTTCATCAACCCAGCATTGTAAGACGCCTGGTAGTTGCCAGGGCGTTGTTCCTTCTGCACAGCGAGGGCTGCGCACTGCGCTACGCTTACTCGTCCCACCCGCATATAGCTGGAAGATCACGACATTGAACCTTAACACTGCTGACGATGGTGCGAATATCGCGAGAAGCTTGCCATTTTATTTATTTATTTATTTATTTATTTATTTATTTATTTATTTATTTATTTATTTATTTATTTATTTATTTATTTATTTATTTATTTATAATATCATCAAGTGCATACGTAATGCAGAGAGAAGTAGTTAATAATATTAGCGCTAATAAATATGTAGACAGAAAATAATAAAAACATAAAAATAACGAATGTTGTCTAACTCCAAAAAGTTCTATGAAAAATTTTCATTGGATGCGAAAATATTGCACTTAAAAAGCATTGCTATCCTGATACTTCCAAAAAGGTTCAACAGGCTAGCTCGCTAAAAAGCATGGCTCAGGATTTATTCAATGTATGAGGTCCGTAGTTTTTCTTACGTACATTGGAAGGAAATTGCAATTTGAAAGAGCGTAGGTTATGGCGTGCTGGTATTCCATAACCATAGCGCTGGTATTCCATAGCGCTGTGTCCGCGTCTTGCCAATGTCTTCGTTCCTTTTCGTGCGCTAAAAAACCTCAGTTATAAAGTTGCAATGTTTAGATGCTTTAAAAAATTAGTGGCCGTTTCATCTTTGCGCGAAGGCCTTCTGAGCATGATCACTGTAGAAAATAGGATACGGAGGAGAAATCTACGTGAACACAAAGTGGAGTTGTCGTAGTGTTTTTTGTGAAATGGGTAAATCAGAAAATGCTCTTTTATGGGAACGCCACGTTATGGAACGGCTGTAGTGGCCCTTTGAAGGAATTTGCGCTATACTTACGACATTCATTAGATCAAACTAAACAGACTGTGCAGGGAACTTTCGAGCGTAAGATGCTAGAGTACTGATGCAGGATAAATTTTTCGCTCCCAGTTTTGCATGCTGAAAATTGTAGTTGACGTGAAAGATAAACTGAAGCCTTCCTTTACTTATTCCTGCAGGTATTCTTGGCAGTAAAGATCAACGGAGAATACACAACTTGTTCTGGGACTATCCTAACTCAAAGGAATATTCTAACGGCCGCACACTGTATAAAACAGTGAGTTCAGTTCTCTACTTTCTTTATCGGTAATACGATATATGCCTGAATTCTGGCATTCCTAGGGAATTGGGTGCAAGATCACGTACTCTGAATCCGGCACGCATTGAACGTGGTAATCGGCGCAAAACAAAGGAGTTAGAATTGAGTGAATCGTGCATGATTGGTTTGAGATTATGATATGAAATAAAATTTTCCGTTATGATGAAGGCCAGACAAGAGTGGGCCACACGAGTGCTTCCACAACAAATCTTTTGTTCCGATCTACCAAGACTACGTGTACAGAAACAAACAAATGGTAACAAAAACAAGAAAACAAAAAGAAAACTTGTGCACAACGCAGAGAAAGGGCAACGCCTCTCGCCTGACACTCTGTCACATACGATTTTATTTGCATATTGTAAAGGCCTATTCGAGACGTTTGGTGCACTGTTTTGATTGCTGCAGTTTTCTTCTACGTTTGCAATTTCTTTTTTAGTTTTTCGCTTCTCCACCCGCCTGTGATTTAGGTATATTTGAATAAAATTTCATATTTGGCCGGGATCGCCTAGTACACTCTCATCTTTGTCATTGACCTTAGCACTTAATTTTGATGTTACGAAAATATCTCGTTCTCTTGGACTTTTTCAACCAAACGTAACAAATAAACACGCCTTAGTTTATCGTTCAAAAAGGCTCACCAAAAGGCGCTCAAAGCCGAGATAAATAATTTCGTTCGATACTGACGTTCATTTTTTTCTCATTGGAACTGATTTCTCCTTGCGAACTCATTGTGGTACTCGGCTGTAACACCCGAACGCCGCTTGCGATGCATAGCACATTCTAGCTTACTAGTCGCGAAGGCAGAAATGAACATAACAAGTTGTACCTTTAACTTTGTAGAAAGAGATAAAAAAAATTTTATAAAATTTTAGGGATGTGATTAAGTGCCTTCCCTGTTGCTTCTACCATCTGGATGCAGAGGAGGAGCAGGGAGCGAGCCAGACGGGAGTGGGGAACAGGCGGGGGCAGAATAGAGGGGATGGGTACAAAGAGGAGGCTGGTTACATAGGAAGCATTCGTGAAACTTACTTTTGAGACTGTGGTAAATTGTCAAACTGGCTGTGCTGTATTGTTGACGAGATCAGCCGTGAGTCGCCATTACTGTCAGGGCAAAACAAGGGTCTTCAACTCGTACGAATACATGCAATGGGTTTGATAAGCATCTGTAACAATATCCAATCAAGCCTCCCAATTGAATAAATTTTGAAGTACGTCACGCCAAAAACTGGTTATGTTTGACGCAACTCAGAATTTTTCGACAATATAGCACAATTCCTTTATTCAATCTGACACAGTTTCTTGTTTCGATTGTACGAATTCGGGAGGCACAATTTATGCTTGAATATTAGGCACAGGTAGGCCAAATGAAGCCGTAAGGGGGTTTCTGCAAGTGAAAAATATTTCAATTCTAGACACCGTCATGTCTAAATTCTAACTTTGTATGTAGAAATTGTCGGGCTAATTCGTCATCGTCTAACCAGTCATACTTGGAGGCCTGTAGTTCAAAAAAATTTATCGGGTGCAATATGAAATAAAAATGGAGTGCAAAAGAGTACGCATTTGGGCTGGTTGGTTCATGATTACGAGCAATAAAAAACAGCGCTAAACAACGGGACGAGTGAAGGGACACAGACAACAGCGCTGACTAACAACCATGACCGCGCACGCCTTATATCCGTAGCCTTCCACGTTCACGTTAGTGGCGAAGCATGTGTAAGCCTTCCGTCCATGTCTCTCCTTCCGAAGGAGATTGCCTCCTTATCACATTAATTGCAATTCCCCCTGCGCATGCCCAATTCTGTAGATTCTGTGGTTTCAGATAGCGGCGGAGCATATATATGCTGACTGAAGGAATAAAGACACTTTGGTTGTTAGTCAGCGCTGTTGTCTGTGTCCCTTCACTCTTCCCGTCGTTTAGCGCTGTTTTTTATTGCTCGTAAAAATGGAGTGTTATAAAAATTGTGGTCAATGTGCCCGTTCAACCAGCTGACCGAGATGTTGTCGTCGTTGCTTCTAATTGCCATGTGCCTTCTTCCACACATTGCATTGAACTCTCATTGATTATATTCTAGAAGCATTACTGCAACCAACCACACGAGGAACTTAGTGCTTGTCGCTCCTCTTTGCACTCAGAAATGACACGTATCCGACGAGAATTGTGGCCTTCTACAACAGTACAGAAAAACTGGAAGGTGCGTTTTGGAGAGTAGACCGTATGAAAGTGCACCCAGATTTTAATGAAACAACGTTTGTCAACGACATCGCTATTCTACGGGTGAGAACATCGTTTTCGATAATTGATGCTCCAGTGTAGTGGGCGTTCATTAAGGAAGTGTTACATTCCCCACTGGAATAATGCTAACGGTTAATGCAAAACAGCGAAACCTTTCGCTGCATATTCGCATAGAATAAGGGCTGCAATAAAAGTAAAAGCTTTACAGAATGCCTATCTCTTCTCATCTTTTACCTCCCCCTCACCTGTTTTGCCGTTTAGCGTAGCAAACCATATTTAGCCTTCTGGCTAAACTTCCCGCCTGTTCTTTTTCTTCTCTCTCTCTCTCTCTAAACTGCAAGAAGTGGCGAAATCTGCGATAGTATGAAGAAGTCAATTGCGCTGTTTGCTGAAGCAGTGGACACATCCTACCTTTTCTTTCCGCGAGGTACTATCGTACACCACGGCAAATAGCCAGGCTACTCACCAACAAGTATTTCCTGTGATCACTTAACCTTATTTATGACATTGTATACATTGGACACGCTAAGTTATTTTCTTTTGCATATTTTTACCCTAATGCTCTGGCACATACGCCGGTGTCAGTAATACACTAGAGAAATGCAACACACATTGTGGGTGACAGATCTTAGTCGCACACATCCCATTTGTACAAACAATTTTTGTAAACAGGACTGTGCAGATAACACAGGCAGGGCGTGTGTCCTGAAATGAACATCAGTGCGTTATTCTAGCAAGTGAGGGTGCTTTCGCCGTTCGCGCATACCCTTTGCCGTCTCGCTGACATGCCATGCGATAAATCCTTGCTCGCTAATGTTAAAATCTTGTAGGCTGCACAGACTAAGTAAGCCTATATAACAGCATTCACCAACGATTACGATACTCCCTAATGCCAATTTTGAGCGCTACTGTATAGGTGTTTTGAATTCGCGGTATATTGTGGCAAAGAATTTGATTCTGAACAACAGGGTCCTCTCGGTGGTGGCGCTTAGCCTCTGCTCGGGCAGCGCGTTTAGCACCCTCGGCAGGCGAAGCATTTTCACCGGCTGCGTCCCTCATTGTTCGGAAAAAAAGCGAGAACACGGAGCGTGAGGCTCCCGCCGAGCGCATTCTCTAGTAGCGGCAGCGCAGGCAAAGTAGCGCATGCGCAGTGGGTGCGAACCCCGTACAATCGCTTTCTTTTCCCACGTGGTGTCGGTGGGCACGCTCGCCGCATGCCTGGTCGCCACCCTGAAGCACCTCTCGTGCCCCACTCCACCTTCCTCCTCACCCTTTCGCTATATACCCTTCTTTACTTGCCTCCACATGCTTACGCTGTACCCTCCTCTGCTTTCCTCCTCGCTCTGTATTTGCTCTCGCCGTCTTTCATTCCCCGCTGCGCTCTGCGTTCGCTCTTTCATCCTTCTCTGTGCTCGTTCACTCGGTTACGCCGAGGGACGCCGACACGGACACTCACCGCAGGAACGGGCGCCTAATAGATCACCCTAAAACATTTTGCCCATTGACGAAAGTCTTTCAAACGCGTTCTGTGACTTCTATATGTTACTTACTGGCCTTGACGTCGGGTTGTGGCCGTATAGTTTTAGGCCGTCAGATTTCGCTTTCTCACATTAGGTGTTTTGTAAACATGGTTATTAAATACATTGAATGGCTACTTCGGTGCATAGGCATGGTTACTAAGTAATTGGATTTGGTTTGATTTGCTGGAGTACGACTTCGCCCACCGACTCAACTATAAGGCAACGGGTTACGTAATGGTTGCGTGAGTTCAAGGAAGCCCACAAAGTCGGTAACAAAGAAGCCCAGAAAGGTTGCTCGAACCAGATAATTACGTAAATACGTGCCCAGGTGAACCAAACTTGCGACAAGATATTAAAAATTAATTCACAAATAACCTAATTGTATTATTTCACTTCCTCATTATAAACGCTATCGCATATACTTATATTGGAAAATTAAAGAAAATCGTCATAGTAGTCTAGTTCCATGTCGCAACGTTTTAGAACAGTCATGTTCTAAAACGTTTTTAAAATTTCTAAATCTAGTTGGCCACAAAAAGTGTTTTTTTTTATTTTTACCTGACTGCCCACAGCACTGCCAAGCACGGATCGCGGTGCAACTTTCGTGCGACGTACCAAGAAGGCGTAAAACTAAGCTAGGCCATAAGGCTCGACAAAGCGGTCACATCACCCGTGCTCCTGCAGTGAACATGTATCTTCTCGGGTCGAGATTGAAACGTGATCGTCGACTACCCCCGCACGCCTTCACTCGCACATACAGTGTAGGGCGCTCGGTGACGGTGCTATTGCCCTTGTACTTTATACGTAACTTCACGGTGACGGCGATGGTGATGGCGACGGTGATGCCGTCGCCGACGCCGTGAAGTTTCGTATAAATTACAGGGGCGATAACACGTCACAGCGCTCCCTACGCTGCATGTGCGAGTGAAGCCGTGCGGGGTAGTCGACGATCCCGTTTCAATCTCGCCGCCGACGCTGACGCCCACGCCGACGTCGACGTTGGACATGCGCTTGAAGTGTCCATATAATTTCAATAAAACACAGACCGCCTTCTGCATCCAGGGAGGTTTGGTCTCAATTTTAGTTGGTTTCTGCACTCGGAAACACCATTTGGGAGATTCAGTGCTGTATATTCTTCTAGAATTGATGTAACCCAAAAACATAGAGCAATACTCAAACGCACAAGTCTATATGGTTTAAAATGTAGAACTTATTTTCCATCTTCTCAATTTAAAGATCACTTACAATAAGGCAAGCAATAATTGCATAGATGTTTTGCCACACTGCTCTGCCCTATCAGTATCTCCATACATTTCAGGTAGAACAGCCCTTCACATTCACGATTACCACGCGCCCTATCTGCATCTCTCTGGAACCCGTGGACATTTTCCACAAACATGTGCGTGTTGCTGGCTGGGGCCGTCTCAAGCAATGTAAGATCACTTACCAGCACTTTTTTTATTCCACACCCTCAGACAATAGCTCATATTTGCTGAGCAATTTGTTTATCCTGTATACAGTGGTAACATGAACAGTAAAATACGCAAAGTTTCTGTAGTCATGCAGGAAGGCTAAAGTGCATTCTATACAACATTCGATGAGGCGCTTCGCTTTGTTTGTACTTATATGTCGTTATACTCACAATTGGTACTTATTTTTTTTTACTTTTGCTTTACCACTACCTGATCTGGACACATCCTATTTGATGCAGAAAAACCTTGCATGCAGCAGGATTCACGTTTCCAACTTCTGGCAATGTCTATTCTTGCCTTCGAAAATGTAAAATAAATGCTTCGACTATATACATCAGCCGTTATGGACATGGTATATCTCGAAATAGAAAAGATTTACATATGAATGTCATAAAGATCTCACAGAATGCTCGACAACATACCTTCGAGACTTCATTTATTTCAGGTGCCATTGGGCCACCGGAACACTTACCCCTTTCACTGCTGGGTATATATTTATATTACTGATGGTCAGCTCCGCGTGGGCTCTCCTTCCGTATTGCTTTGCCAAGCATTTCACGCTCCTTAAAACTAAGCTCTTCGTCGTTTCTATCTCCGCAATAAGAGTTCGTCAATACTTCATCAACTCCTTCGTGTAAATGTGCGGCCAGACCCACCAAACTGGTTCGTAATGCCGGCCCGGCCGAGTTTGAGGGACAGAGCATCGAGACATTTGCTCCATCGGCTGTCCGAAATGCAACTTACAAGTTCTTTGCTGTTTCATTTACCTCTGCGCCGATGACACATCAAACACATAATGCATAGTGGTCTTCTTTGCACGACTCGATTCGGGAGAGGGAGGGTATGTGCTTAAAACACAAAACGAGTAGGCTCGAGAGTGAGAGGATTTGTGTGATAGTCGGTCCCCGAGTTATGTCGAGAGTAGCAGTCAAAGGGCTAAGTATTTACATTACTTCCACTTCGATGATTATCCTGTTATCATACTGTAAACCATTGCAAGCATATATTCAGTACTAAAAGGTGTTTGCCACAACGAAGCTCATATGCTGCAATATTTTTCTTTACTTGCAAATTTTTGGATGAACCTTGATGTTCATAGTTTGACCCTTGCTTTGCAGTTGGACCTCCTCAGCGACTCCTCTACTACACAAGTTTACGTGTCCTGTCCGACGAGGTGTGCATGAGAAAATTTGGCAGCAACGGCTACAACATAACGCTGCAGTTCTGCGCGTATGAAGATACAACAGACGCATGCGAGGTATGAGGCAATACGGCTTTTTTCGAGACTTTACAGCACTATCGTTGTAACTGCGCGGGTTGACATCCTGAATTGATTTGTTTACTTGACGGTACTGGAAATGTTGGCTGGTTTTCAGAATCTACCGTAATAAAACTAATCTACGTAACATCTTAAGTATGCGAATTAACAATCGCAGACCTACGTACACCCACGCACCCACACAAAGTGGATTTCTCGTCGACGCGCTTGTACAAATGAGCAATGTACGCGAGTAGCTAGAGTATGACATTTGCTCAACGGTCCAGAGGGAAAGAGAAGACAGGAAAGATAATCAAAAGCAGCGTTCACTTCGCTGCCCTAAGCTAGAGAAGAACATGGACAGAGGAGAATGAGAGAAATCAAAAGTAAGATAACACTAAGCTCTCAAAGATTCTGCTACCGCCGCTACAACATTGCGTAAAAAGTCCGCCAATCCTTCCTTTTAGGTCTCGGAACAATTTCATGAAGCCCACCATGCTCAAAAGCTTTCTGAAGTCGGAGGTTGGGCCGTAGTTTTACAAAGGGAGGGAAAGAGAGAGTCTCGATAAATCTCGCAACACACCCTCGCAATCAGGCAAGATACCCTCACTTACGCCCGTACCTTCGAAGAAATTAGAGAAGCAAATATCCATTAATGATTGTCAGGGTCGAGCGATAACTTCGAACAGGTATGGGGCATCTAAGTGCTGTCACGTTGCACTACCTCAAGAACTCGCCGCCTTACAAACCACATTTAAACTACTGCAAAGAGGCATATCATGCACTGGCAACAGGATCGGCCCACCTATTGACCACCTTTACTTACACTGTCTCTGCGGTGATACCACTTTACTCCCAGAAACAGACGTTAGACAAGGCGGACTGAGTAAAAATATAGGCAGAAGAGCCGAAGAAAGCTTCGAATGCAAAAAAAAAACGTGCAATTGAGCGCCGTACTAACTACTGCTACCCCTGTATTAAAGACAACCGAGTTGTTTCACTTGAAGCAAGTCATTGTACAACGCGGCATATTTAGGTAAATGTTCTCCTACAGGTAGTTTGAGACATTGTAGTTTCTTATCTCCCGCTCCTACATTAATGGTACTCACCGGCAACATCATTGTCACCACTCTTAAATTTTCTCATCCCTCCGTACGTGACTTTACAGCATTTGTCAGGTATAGCGCTTTACCGCTGCATGTAATGGTGTCTCGATTACAGCCCATCATTTGCCTGATGATATTATTTATATTACAGACTAAGCGCTTTGTCTGCCATTGCTATATCATTTTACGCTGACATTTATAGTCATCTATTTCTCTTCGATACATGTAAATTTATGGAACGAACTGTTACTATTTTACCCACGTGCCTTAAGTGTCCTCAAAGTTAATCTAACACTACGCTTAATAAAAACGCGACGCTAGTTATGCTATAAACCTGCTTTTATAGGCAGCTTGTGGGCTTTGGTTCCCCTCAATTTTTTGGAACTATTCAGTCATAAGGCGCATAAAGACAATCACTACGTAAATAATGCATTACTATCAAGATAATTGTACATGTTTATATTTGAAGCGTTAAGAATATCATAGTGTAAGACGACTTCACTTCCATTGATTCTCCTGGAGCGCTTCTGTTCTGAGATAATCATCACTAAATTTGAAATTCATCAGCTGATTTCGCATTCAGGGTTAGGGATCTCGACACAACGTGAAGCCTAACAATTGCAACGAAGAGCACTCGTGGGAAAAGGTGAGTCGTTGGTTGTTTTCGCCAGCCAAGAGCAAGTCAATAAATATAAGTTGTCTGCAAATACGACAGTAAAAACGTTTCAAATATAACCATATACCATAACCACGGCAGTGAAAAAGTAAAGAAATTGTTGTTTATAAGACGACCTGATGGCTCTAATTATATCCACCAAAGTGCATAAACAGTCTGTGCAAGATTTCGCCTAGCTAGCAGTAATCTTTCATTAATATTACTATCAGTTTAAGTTTGAAGACCCTGTATATATAGGCACAATGGTTGTGTTGCGTCACTGCGAAAGATTGTAATAGAGCAATAAAACTCATTGCCCAAAATTAAAGCAATTCTCCTTACACTTGCGCTGCATAATACGCAGGTCATCTTGGGGTTGCGCGGGACACAGCAACCTATAAAGAGTTTTAGGAACAAAACAACTGTTTTGCAGCGCAAAGGGAAACGCAAATCACTTGGAGTGCGACACAAAACAGAGCAGTCTACTAGCAAGGTTGTGGGAAATTAGGATAAAGCCTTATATACAAGTGTAGACACTAAACATTTTTAAAAATGTTCAACAAATATTTCAGAAATCTTTGTTGCCCTTTGGCGCGCGCGCTGCCGGCTTTCCGTGTGCCACTTTCGGTGGCTTGTGCACTGTCTTGCGCTCCAGCAGCGTGTCTGTTCTGTAAATGTGTGTCCAACTAGCGAGATTGTGTACAACTAAAAACATGCGCTATGGTGCCTTCCGCGTGCATGATTGCTTTTCTTTATTATGTTAGCATCAGGAGTGTCAAAGTGAAAGAAGTGTATGCGTGCAAGCGTGGGAATCCGGTCCCGTGGTAAAGGTAGAGAAGGAATAATACTTTGCAATGCAGCTAATGTCGTTTATAGCATTGATCCTGTGGTGCCTCAAGGATGTGCGACGTATCTCAACACATATCTCTTGCCATTGCCGCTAAATTGCCACAGATATTTTGCTTTCCTTTTATTCTACAACCCTTTCTTTCATCTCTCGTCGTCTGATGCATCCATAGAGAGGCACGTCAAGCTTTTCGCTTGAAGAGCCTTCCCTCTTTTCAACAAGATTTCTCTCTGTCTCGATTGCTCCCCTAAAGGGTGATTCCGGAGGACCCGCCATTGCACGCGCGGGCAACCACCGCTTCCTGCAAGTGGGCATCGTCTCCTACGGCGCTGCCTGTGCGGGCAAAGTTCCGGGCGTCTATACTCGACTCGATGCGCTGGTGCCCTGGATACTTGACAACATACTGTACGGCACGTGGCAGATCTTGTACCCGCGAGGTGAAGACAAGTGAACAACACCTAACTGGTTTACTCAAGCCAGTAAAAAGTAACGTTAAAGTCCGGCACGCGAATAAACGTATTTCACAACACGTTCTATTGTTTTCCTTCACTCTTCAATTTCCTCCCGAATGATTCAAGTATTACTGTATAGCTTGCTCGTGTGCCCTTACCGGTTCTGCCATGTCAACGCGGCCGGAGATAGGAAAAAAATTAAACAATACGAGTCTGCTCAGTTAAAGTGGGCAAGAGCCCTGGTGTGAAAATATATTAAACATGACTGCGTACCATATCACGAAGAAGTGGCACGTTAAAGTTTAGGTGCTTAACCAAGTGTTTTATCTTTTATTGTAGTCTCACTAAACAAGTACATGTCAAAACGCAAGTGAAAATTTCAGTAAAAGGGTCAGACCCCCATGACTCTTCAGAAGACCGGAATCAGTTTTTCTAATATCCTGACTTATGAGAGTCAAGTCACCGCGCACCTTTTCTGCTAGTAATTAAAATACGAAATTGCAACATGAAATTGCCAAATAGCGGTATTCTTACTTGATAAAGTACTTCCTTTGGTGACGTACAAAATCTTGCACATCACAATTATAACATGGGATCGGTTACAGATAGCTTTTTTCTTGGGGGACGTTTAGCCTAGGGGCAGCAGACGAAGAGGTCATGAATAATCGTTTTCAATTAAGAATACGTTTATTTGGAAAACAGGGCAAACATATTCGTCTGAAGTACCCAGATAATTATGATTCTTATAGAAGCCACAATGCCGCATAAAGTGTTTGCTGATGGTTCTCCAGACCTATGCACAAAAACATAGGTTGCTATTATTAGTGCGCTAGTAACATGGTGTAATCTGGTCCCAAATTCACACCAACACCTTCACCAGGTCGGCAATGATTTTTAGAATGGTGGCCGTACGAAAGAGACGACCAGAAATAACGGCAGATAAACACATCTGCTATGCTCTAGCGTGCGATGATCACATTGTGAGCCTCCGATACCGCACCCTTTCGGTCTTTCCCTGAAAGTTTGCACTGCAAGCTGCCACGCCTCCTGACCTTCGCAAACTTTGCTCCGTGAATCGTCAACGCCTCTTTCGCAAATACTGTTAGTCGGCACTTTTAAAGATAAGCGCAACCGTCCATCTTCTCTTTTGTGTTAAAGCACCCACCCGTTCCTCGCCATGCAATGGCCTTCCGGTCGAGATCAATATAACAGACACCAATATGCTTAGCTCTTTTCGCACTATGTTCCTTTAAACCACTGGTCGCGTTTTAGAGGCGTTTTTTTTTTGTTTAGCGATTCGTTTTGCCTCATTGTTATTTAGTTGCACTAGATTTCCTGGTAAACGGTAAATATGTGATTTCCCGGTTGCCAGCTCACCTACACTGCCTCTAATACTGGAAACGCTCCACATTGTGGAAAAACGGAAACAAGCAAGTGCATGTGGTTTGTCAAGTTTTGTTTTCAGCTTTGACGTTTCTTCTTTTACGGCGCTCCCCGAGGCCAGAATACGTGTACAGCAGAACTACGAGAAGCACGAGGTGGGACGGTTACTTCTTGAATATTCTGTGGCCTTGCACGAAGCAACGCTCTCAGCGTTAGTGTCCAGCATTTCACCGCATCCATGTTTTGGTGAGTACCTGCACATTTTCTCTTTGTCTGCAGGGGGCCTTCGTTCGTGCCTCACGTTGATTACGGCATGTTTCAAACCCGCATTTCCAGAACGGTTCGCGCCAGCGGTCATACTTTCAGGCTTATATGCGCTGTATGAAAAGGGTGTACCATGATTACTTTTATAACAATAATGCAATGTATAAAATTAAACCGGTTACAAAGTGTTATCTGCTTTTAGGGGAGCAGAAGTCTGGAACAGCGTGATGATTGAGAAGTGTCTTGAACCTTGCTTCACTCAATAATGTTATTTTTAATTACGTGCACTCTATACGCGTGTGAAATCGCCTTGGGTAATGCTACAATAGCTAAGGTGTGGCTAGCTGGCTGTAAACGTTATAAGGTTGCAGCACTGTGAAGTAAGGCGCAAAGATTCAGGGAAATATTTATGCGCTTATCTAGCTGTCGTTAGCCCTCTTTCTTTGAGTCTTTGCGTCTTATTTCACAGTGCTTGTTGAGATGGTGTAAATTTGCTTGTAATGTCTGCTACCTCAGCATGTTATCCACAATTCAACCAACTGAGCATGGCCTATCCGTTCTAGAAATGACTCAAGAAAACGCTGTGGTTCAGGTACAGTTTAATTTGCGCGCAATTTCCGCGTCATTAGCCTTCATATCTATAAAATAATAGAGCTCCGAATTTTTATGATGACCTTTCAGTCACATTCTTGGTTGTTTCAGGAAATCCTACGCACCAGCATTCTTCATCCTTTTGGTGACTGTGCCAATCTGCGCAGACATTCAGAGAAATTTTGAGGTTCCAAATTTGACGCCTCGTCGTTCGCCAAGATGTGAGTGAAGGAAACCGTCTTCTTTTTTTTATTTATTGTCAATGTCTGTAAGTGTAGTTGGAGACTGAAATCCTATTTAATTTATTTTAGCCTGAACACTTGAAAAAAGGCGTTTTATGTGTTCGTAGAAATGTTTCGTTTACTTCGTATAGTGTTTTTTTTTATGCAAGCGGCCCATACCTCGTCATTGAGGACACCGCATCCCCTTGTTCCACATATACATTGCGAAACATTGTTACGTGAAATATATACGGTGAGGTTCATATCACTTGAAATTGTCCGAGTGTCCGAGTGTCCGAGTGTCCCCAGAAAGAACCCTCGTCTGTGAGTGAGTCCTATTCCAAGTAGTCACTGTCATTGTCCAGTTTGGCACCCCGTCGTGATATTCATTCTCATTGTCTCGATCCGATGACGTGTTATGGTATAGCAATAAAAAAGCAAATATTAGGTGATACGACGGCAAAAATTTTAATTTTGAACAAACTACATAAAAATTAGCAGTGCTTCAATATTTAAAAATGATTGGTGGCGGCAATATGATTAGCAGTCTTTCCCTTGACGGAGGTACCATTGCTGATGACATGTTTTATATGATATGATGTTGGAAGTAATAAGAGAGGCAGACTTGCAACAAGTACAAGGGAAGCGTGTGTTTATTAAAGACGTGAACATATACATTTTCTCTGTATGTGTATTTATGTTGGTATAGATTTTACTTACACCCGCATTTGTGCACACACATTATAGCGAGTGTCCATCGATTTCGCCAAGCGCTGGTTAAATTTAAAATACTTTTGGTACAATTTGAGAGGGAATTATGCCCAATTCCAAATACCAAGTGATCCAAGTTGGTGTCAAAGAGGTTCATTGAGCAGTGGCACCTACCAAATTGCACATAAAAGTGACCCGATGTGCCCTCGAAGAGCTTCATTGAGGAGTGACACATAAGCAGTGGCACATACTCAGTTATCCAAGTTGGTGTGAAAAGCGTTCGTTGAAGAGCTGTACATGCCCAGCGTCACATATACATTGACCAATGTTGGTCCGATGGTTGGTTTCGAACCCTGTTCGTTAACGACAGCAGCCGGATGTTCGACCCACTTGGAATGAACGACCCAGTGGCTGAAGTTGGTGGGAAAATGGCTAGCTGAAGTCAAACTTGCCTAGTGACAACTGGGTGAAGTTCCTGAATAATGCTAATTGCATTAAAACAAAGCTGCAGAGCGATTTTCTGGTCTATCGTTGCAACATTCCGGACGCATTGCTGAAAATTGTGCAACGTTGCTGTATGGCACCCGTACGTTGCTTGCACCCAACAAGATTTCCCAAGCAAAAATAGAATAAATGTCGACCAAGTTAAACCGAGATTACTTATGGCATACTAGATGAACATTCCTATGAAGCAGAAGCAGTGGCAGGGTTGAATAATATGACCAACGCTCTCATGTTTTTTCTTTTACAAAAAAAATACCTTCGTACATGTTTCACAATCCAAGCATCTCGTAAATCGAACACAGCGGAAACTTGGGAGGGAGCTACTGCTTTTTAGGCGAGTTGGAATTGCATACTGCGGCGGGGTGCGCTTTTAAAACAGGAACAGATCAAGGCACCGAAATTGGTTTGTTTCTTGAGCACTCCCGTTTATTACTTTACCTTGCTTTGTCCCTGTCCGAAAAGCGCACTCCGCCGCACCTTACGAGGGAGTTCTTTCACCATTTTAAAGTCCTAGAGATAAGCTTTGCCAATTTCCGAAATCTACCGAAGACTATGCAAACACTTGATGTGGAACAAGGAGACACCTAAATATATCCTGTGTACTTCTTTCATTATATCCAAATTTTTTTAAATTAATGATATAATGAATGGTAGGCCCAAACGTACCCATAAAAAGCAGAGGGAAGTTTATTCATTCTTCACTTGTATGATACGCACATATCACTGATACTTCTAATGCACACTGGTAAATAAATGCTGAGTGAGTGGTGAAACACGTGAGTGGTGAAAAGGTGACCTCAGCCAAAAGTCGCAGAAGTGATACATTTTATTAGCAGGTCTGGGCCCCATCCAGCTGAGGTCCTATGTGGCGGCGGTAAAAGGCGGCGTGAGAAACAGAAGTATTAAATTACTTGCTAAAGTATACCACAAAAAGGAATTCATGCATGTCCGAGAGCAAAAAAACACCTATTTTGATAACCGTTAATAATTAGGTTTCAAAGCAAATTCGGTGCTCCGACATAGGCTGCCTACCTGGCATTTCCCTGATTGACGTTCGATATTGACTACAGCGCCACACACCGGCCTTCATCGCAGGATTGCAGTGTTGCTGCCAGAAAACTGTTACCAAAACTCACCTGAACGCGTTCAGGGCAGAACCGAGTTTAGTTATAGAAATAAACGAGATTTGTGTAAGGTTGAACAGCCATGTCACCTTGGCAGTGCATGCACCAGGAATCTCGCCACCTTGTTTTGTCTACAGGAGAAATGTGAAACAACGGCAGCGATTCCACGTAATTCGGATTCATATGCCATGTGTGGGTTGCGCGGCGTGATGTCATTTGCAGGGGGATTCTTCAACTGGGTAGAATTTGCCAACGAGCCTTGCATATCAAGAAACGGCTTCAGCGGCGTCTGCCTCACAAGCTCCGAGTGCAGCTTACACGGTGGCATCGTGAACGGACGCTGCGCCCAAGGCTACGGCGTTTGCTGCCAAGGTACCGACGTAGTCGGGGGCTCGACTAAAACTGGTTGTGTCACCTGACATGTTGGCCAAAAAAAATGCGGTCACTGGTTGAAGTCACGGGGAAAAGAAAAACAAAAACTAACGCTTCGGTGCCTGAAGGACCCCTTGGTGACCATTCGAGCGTGGCGATATAGGCCGTACGGGCTCCGAAATGTGTGTGCTTCACTTTTAATTTTCACTTGATCAGTGAAAGCAACTTCTTATTGAGAAGATGTAGATGCTTGTGACTTTTGTGCACCTGCGGTAGACTAAGTGCTAGTTCCACGGAGCACTACGGGATAAAATTCGCGCTGTCATCGTTCAACAACGATAGAAGTCCCAAAAACTGCGCTTTACGCTACATTCTTGCAGTCCCTATTGTAAATCACCAATACGTTGTCACTTTCTTTGCCTCACTTCTTTGTGGAAGTCTTTTTGGCAGTATATGTAGGTTGCCCTGTGGGGATATTATTGCGCATTTACAATACTGGGTGATTTTCCCAATTCACCTTTTGTCGCATACCTTAACGTAAGTTAACCTTACCTAACGCAATTACAAAGCTTACCGAATGACATTCCTAGAAAGGTTTCTTGTATTTTGCCTACTGTTTCGCACTTATTGCACTCTCCTGTACTGAATATAGTTGATCAGTGAAGCCTGAATGGGTCAGCTAGGCTTTCTGCTAATTCAAAATGCTTTTTTTATCATGCGATTGAGCCATTCATGCGCTAGTTGTTCCTTTCAATTATTTATTTTATACTTGCCTGGGGGACGAATTGCTTTTGTGTTAAAAATAATTACATTATGGGGTTTCCCATGCCAAAATCACGATCTCATTATGAGGCACGCCGTAGTGGGGCACTCTAGAATACGTTGGACTATCTCGGGTTCTTTAACAGGCACTAAATCTAAGTACACGGGAGTCACGGGTGTTCTTGAGGACCTCAAGGACTGTGGGAAGCAGCATACAAACTTATTCTTTTCTTTTTTTTTTCTTCTCAAACCCAGTTTTTCCCCGCCTGCGTGCCGGTTACCAAACCAGAAACTCGCATTGATTTACCTTAATTCCTGCCGTTTTTGTTTTCTTTCCTTCGCTCTAAATCAATGGTTAGTGCTTTGTCAGAATGTCAACCGTGCGCTCATGTATGCAATAGGTTTAGTGTCCAGTTATTAGGCTGGATCAGTGCAGTTACGCGCCGTGTCGATGCCGTTCACGATATGACACTTATAAAATGTTCACCCACTTTTTCACGCCTTGGACAGTGTCAAGGACTTGCGGCCAGATTATATCGCGGAACAACAGCTACTTCGTAGACCCTGCCTCCGTTGGTGGGTCCTTGGCTCCTGGTCCAAACGGCGTGCTCTGCTCAGTTACCGTCCACAAGGTAAATACGACAAACTGCTCTATTTCGCACCTCTGCCTGGCGCAGCAGTTACGCGTGCATCAGAGACGTATCTCTATACGTGGGTAGAACGCTCAAAAGCTCAAAGCATCGCCTTCGAGATTGTTGGCACGGAGTGCACATAGTCAAGTGTTCGACGAAAACTCGTCTGGCGAGGAAACATAATGGTGCCAAAAAACGTGCACTCGCCAAGAATGAAATAAAAATAAAAAGAAAAAGAAAAATAAAAAAATAAAAAGAGAAAAAAGAAAAAGTGCACATGCATCACGCCTTCTATCTGCAGTCTCTGAGACCATGCTTTCCAGCTTTCGGTGAGAGTCAGAGCGGTGCGAAAACGGAGCAGTCTACGTGCATCGTAAGTCCGCAAACAATGCTGATAAATCAGCGTACAGCTTGAATGCTGAAGTCTTCTGTACAAAAATCCAAAAAAAAACGCCTTGAAATTGATGTTTTCGTTCGTGCTCACATTCAAACCGTTTGCTTCCTAATATGGAACGCTACTTACAACTAAATAGATAGTTCCATGGATGACATGCGATTATGGGGTAAAAAAAATATGCTTCGCCAATGTATATCAGTCTGGCAATCTGATACATGAAAGAGAACGTAGCTGTGTAAGCGATTTCTCACACCCTTCTGATGTACTAGGGCTCTATAACCTTTTCTTAATGGGCCTCCTTGAATATTTGTCCCTGACAGTCCCGGGCTGTCTGACACGCCGTATACGCAACGTTCATTGGCTCAAAACACAGCCTCTGGCAGTCCGGGAAGGTCATGGACGGATAATCGAGCAGGCCCACTGATGATTCATCACCAACCTCTGCGTGCTTTCATGAACACCTCCTTGTTAAAAAAACGTTTATACTCACAAAACACGACACTAACGATCACACAGTATGGCGTGCAGTGAATGGCTGGGGTGAAGAAAGACTTGACAGGACAGATGCTCACTCGCATCTGATGTTTATTGGTAAGTTGTTCACGAAAGCAGTTAACCTACTTTCCTTCCTTTCTACTTTCTCTCTCTCTCTTTGTAATAAAATATTTCCGATAAAAGTATCCTTGGCCTGTCATTGCGCAATTTCGAATTAAGTGACGACCCACACACTCTTGTGTATGTTTTGCTTTCGCAATGCTTCACACGTCTGTGGTTAAAAATGATGAAGAGGGTAATTTTCATCAAGTCAAACAAACATAACCTATATTGCTGTTCCCCTGTTTTAATTTATAGGCATATCCTAATTAAATTGAAACTTTTTGCAACTTTTGCACTGACGGCTCCGCCAGGAAGGAACGGAGTGCTCATAATTCATGATTAAAAACATCAGGTTATTGAAAAGGTAATATGACTTACTAAGGGGTGTAGTGGTTAACAGATGGATAGCAAACTTGCCTTTTCATGCTCTATACACATGAGAATTTGAAATATATATATATATATATATAACAAAGGGAACAAGATTTTTTCAATCAGGCATCCAGCCTATCCAGTGTGATCTACTGTTCGCGCCTTGCTGTTTAAGCTCAAGCATGAACCCAGAACTATGTTACACACGAGCACACGGTCAGAACAAATTACAAGATCTGCTGCTTCCTGAACCACCATACAGCTAATATCTCCTTTATCATCAACACTAGGCATTCCCATCGTCATGATAAATATACACATCATGTTTCGCCAAATGTAAGTCTGTTAGCATAATTATGCATCAGCTTGCTCGCTTTGTTCCGTTTCTAGCAACCTTCTGCATAAATTCTAAGGCATCTCAAGTACAATTCTCCAAATTTAACGAAAGTGGTAAATTATTGATATACCTTCCACTGTGACCCTTGGCCATCCACTCTCACCAGGCAGACCCGTCAGTATGCCAGCTGAGGCTGAACCTGGAGCGCTTCGATGTGATTGGCCCCGACGTGTCCCACTTGTCTGGGACATGCAGCCATGATGCCTTCCACATCAGCGGCCAAGATGAAAACAGCGTGGTACCCTTAATATGCGGAGTAAACCATGGACAACATGGTAATTCATTTTCAGTACGTTGTGCCAGGAAACTAACCGCGTTTCTTTCAAAGGCTAGCCTCGTTTGCCTTTTGCCTCCCTCGACTCCCCTCCTCCTCTGCGGGAGTTAGCGGCTGCGGTCTTGCTGAGTAAACAACTTTCGCCAATGAGTTTTTGCCCGAATAGAACACTTGCTGCTGTCTTCTAGCATGCTAGGGCATTTGACTATGTGCGACTGCGTATGGGGCTGAATAAACAACTCGGGCCACAGGTTTACACGCATCGCTCAGTACGTATCCGAAAAGCGTGATGTGCCACTGCGCATCCGCGACCGGGTATTTGCCACTTGACACGTAGCCGTAACTGCAGCATGTAATTGAAGCTCATAGTTGCATAGCAAAATTGCAAAATAAAAATTTCTCTACTTGATAAGTGCTTGAGAAGCGTTTTTTGGCATCGGTTTCACTACAAAACGTTCGCCCAATCATTGGACCAATGCAGTTGTGACTGCCAGCTGAACAATGAATGAAGCAACGCAACACGCTGAAATCAAGTGGCGTAAGGGGCATTCCTGACACTTATTTTGATAGTAACTCCAAATATTAAGAGTGCATCAAGTGCATAAGCAGCAAAATCCGTTCACTGCTGATGCTTCGAAAGTGCCGTTCTGCGGACAAATTTTCTACGTGAGCGAGCATATTTTAAATGCTTAAGCATTTCTACGTTTATCCAACGAGGAAAGCCATCCATCCATCCGTCGCTTCCTCCATCCTTCCATCCGTTACGTAATGCCTGACGATCGCTTTCAAGATAGGGTCCGGAGTCGAGAACAACTTCGCCTTCGTGTCACCTCTCGTTTCAACGCAAACTAAACTGCGATGACACAGTGCTCACAAAGCTATCAGCATTCGCCACACTTTGCTCCAATCGTAGATAACTTTAAAAAATTACCGACGATTACGTTACTTCCTAATGCGAAATTTGAGCGCAGCAAATAAGCTGTTTCACCTTTTCGATAGATTGAGGCAAAGAAATCGAGCAACACATGTATGCGCTATCACAGAATTTTTTTTTTCACACGTATTCCTTTAACAAAGACTCCACTAACAGTTCTTGACAGTCATGAAGGAAGCTTTGTGGTCGGAGAAATAGACTGATATATGTTCGACTTGGTACACCAATGCTTGATTCTCAAAGACGAGATCTATACAAGTGCCTCGCGAGGTTGTCACAGCCGTGGGACGCGTTACGAGCGAGAGGAACGGGATGTTCTCCCACATAAGTGTTAGGAAATTGCTGTTTGTCTTTATGTCAACATTAAAGTCCCCCACTACTAACATCGGTGTGGATCGATGGACGGTTAATGCGAGTTGCAGGAAGTGCACGACGTCTTTCGTGAGTGCGGTAGCGGACTCACGAAAGCGGTATCAGTCGGTCGCTGCTAGCGCTGGGGGGATGAAAGGGGGGCGGAGCTGGTTACGAGGCCGACGATAACGCCGACGACGACGCGAAACCCAGGAACGGACGCCAAAGAGCCATTTGTGTAGCCAGCCCTCCTCCACAGTCTCTCCTCCTCCCTTCCATCATCCTCCCTCGCCCGGAGAGCCGACAGCGCGCATGCGCGGCGGCAGAGCAGATTCGTCGGCGAGGTGGTTACGAGGCCGACGACAACGCCGACGACGACGCGAAACCCAGGAACGGACGCCAAAGAACCATTTGTGTAGCCAGCCCTCCTCCACACCTCCTCCCTTCCATCATCCTCCCTCGCCCGGAGAGCCGACAGCGCGCATGCGCGGCGGCGGAGCAGCAGATTCGTCGGCGAGCTGGTTACGAGGCCGACGCCGACAACGCCGACGACGACGACGACGCGAAACCCAGGAACGGACGCCAAAGAGCTGCGCTCTAAAATAGGAGCTGCGCGGCCGCGCCATATGCAGCCGCTGCCAGAGTACAACGCCTGTCCCCCCCCCCTCCCCTCCCTCCCCCCAACGGTGCACTACATCCTCGCTTTCGTCCCTTGCGTGCCCGCGCCCTACGCAACCACTGGCAGAGTACGGTTCCTGACGGTTGACAATAATTCGACGAGGATGGGTAATGTGCTCAAGAGCGATAACAGATCATAATGATTGGAACGTCATCAGTCCACCTGGTACCGCCACCTGCAGTAGTTTCCTGGCGCCATCAATTGACCTTGTGCCACCATCCGCAACAGTTTGTGTCGCCCCAGGGTTGTCGATTATATGGGTCGGATAAGGTTTCGTAACATTGATAATGACACTGGGCTGTGTGGAGATCAGCAACTGGCACAATGCTTACGCATAATTAGACAACTCCCAGATGAGTTTTTTTGCGTAAATATTTGTTTGTTTTGATTTGTTTTGCGAAAGCAAAAAACTGCTTGGGTCTCCGTTGGTCCATGTGCCTCCAATAAGTGGGTGCTAGTGGCGTGTGGTTTTCTGTGAGAAAATGGTATGCCATAAATATCTCATTCACACTCGTGCGAAGTGCTTTAACAAACTTCGAGCTTCCATGCATTGTATTAAAAACGTTCGTCTTCCTAAACAGTATCTGAATTGTATACTGTTCTTTGTAATGACAGAATTCAACCAATCGTAAAAGGGAAAGTGACTACCCGATGTCTAATACTATCAAAAAACGAGATGCGTAATCAAAGTGTGCTTTCGGTTGCTACAGCCAAGTTAGATAGCAGGCTGGCGAAGCTCCCGACAGAAAGCATGTTACAAAATTTAAGCGCTAGTTCTTGAAGCGCCCGTTACCCCACTTGTAGCGCTTGATTCACTGATATTATTAAAGCATTCTGCCATACAAGAAAGCCAAAACAAGCTTTTTTCAAGCGTCTTATTGTTATCGCGACATACATAGCATGCAGTGGATGAGAGAAGTTGGGAAGCGTAAATGAGATCGACTAACCTCAGTGCAATAGCTATGCCCACTAAAAAGGTGCGCCATCTGACGCATATGATCTTGTGGATTTAATATATTCATTACAGTCTACGTGAGCGTAAGTCAATCAAGTGGCCCCGTGAGATTGTCCATGTTCCTGGCTCCCAACGCTACCCAGCGAAACTGGAAGGTTAGGGTCATCCAGCTGCCGTGCAGCGCTTGATTCACTGATATTATTAAAGCATTCTGCCATACAATAAAGCCAAAACAAGCTTTTTTCAAGCGTCTTATTGTTATCGCGACATACATAGCATGCAGTGGATGAGAGAAGTTGGGAAGCGTAAATGAGATCGACTAACCTCTGTGCAATAGCTATGCCCACTAAAAAGGTGCGCCATCTGACGCATATGATCTTGTGGATTTAATATATTCTTTACAGTCTACGTGAGCGTAAGTCAATCAAGTGGCCCCGTGAGATTGTCCATGTTCCTGGCTCCCAACGCTACCCAGCGAAACTGGAAGGTTAGGGTCATCCAGCTGCCGTGCAGCAGCAGGAGATTAGGTAAGCAGTTTTATTCGCAATGTGTTTGTTTTCATATTGTCTCTCTACTTGATTTTCAGAAAGCTCTTGATGCATGTTGAACTCTAGCACCAGCATCATCACGATCATGAGCCCATTATATGTCTGCAGCTGGACGTAGTCCTTTCCCAGAGATTTCCAGTGAGTTCTGTGAACCTCATTCACGACGAATATTTCGACGCCGTCAACGACTGTTATACATTCCTTTAGCACTCATTCGGTTGCTCCATCAGGCTACAGATTATGGGTTCCATAGTTATTGTAATTGTTACAAGATCATGACCACCATGAAATCTTAGCTGTATACGCTTTCTCTCTCATTCCTACTGCCACTTCCTGCTTCTTAACTAATACATTGAATACGATTAGCATTATTTGAATGGTTCAAGCACTGACAGCCCATCTGTCAATAAATCAGCCGATTGAGCTATTTGTTGGCCTCTCTATCTATCCTCTCACGCCGATCCCATTGCCCAAGTAGTCTACCAGCTTGTTCCACTAGGTATGTGGTCGTTGACGCGATGCTGTTGTGGTTGTTTCATCCGACTGTCTTCAAGCCATCGTTATCAAATGCACCGTTGTGATCATACAATTGTCAGGCCTTCTTAGTCATACCTAATCCATGATGTTGTCATGGTCATTCTATTGCCTTCATTCCCACTTCGTCATTCGACTCTCGCCATGCTGTCGCCGTCACGTCATCACTCTCATATGGTGTTCGAGATGCAGTGGTCCCACTGTCGTCGCATACGCTCAACGTCATGTCATTGTCTTCATTCCACTTCCGTGACATCATCGTCATTGCATCGTCGCCAAGGTGTCCCATCATCATCACTTTAGAGACGACATATCATTGTCGTCATGTTGTCATAGTTATACTGCCTCCATCGTTCCATCTACGTCATTCCAGCTGTCGCCATTCAGTCGTGAATGTGTCACCCTTTTCACGCCGCCGTCGTCGTCACCTAATCATCGTTATCCAATATTCGTATTCGTCATACAGTAGTCTTTATGCCATCGTCATCATACACTCGTTGTCATCTGAATCTTCTTATACCGTTAGCATGACATTCTTGTCATTGCATTGTCGTCATGCTTTCGTCTTCATATCGCGGTTACCATGTATTAGTTTACGTACCGTTGTCCCGATTCCTACTTCATCTATCCCTCGTTGTCATTGTAACTTGGTTCCCCTACTTTCATGGCCTTGCAACCCACAATCTTTGAGACTCTTAAGAACTTGCCAATAACCTTTGTAGATGGCAACCGCCACAATGCTTGACTTCACGTCTTGTTTGGTCATTGCAAGGTTTGGCACATCTAACGCGGTTTCCTTCCTTAGAGGAATTCCTTAGTGTGGGTCTGGACGCCCGTCCGTCGCCGTGGACTCTCGGAAAAGTTGATCCGCCGGTATTTCGGTCCCTACAAGGTTACGCGCCGCCTCAGTGACGGGACCTACGAAGTCGTGCCCTGCAGTTCTGACCGTGGTTCGCTCCGTCGTCCTCCTCGCACTGAAGTCGTTCATGCAGTGCGCATGAAACCATACTATGCGCGTACGTGAACCCCGAGATGCACCTGAGGAGCTCCATTTCCTATACCGCTGAAAGAACTTTTTGACGCGACCGAGACGGCCGCTTTTCGCATGGACGGGGCAATTGACACAAAGATGTGGGGCTCCCGCACCGCACGACAGCGCGCGCAATGGTCGGTGCCATGAAAGACGGTGAAGTGCGTAAGCTGCACGCTCTTCTTCTGTCTCGTCATTAAAGAGATACGTCTATTTTGTAACACTCCGTCTCCAATCTAGGTTACAATATCTAAACTGGAAAGCATCCAGAGAAAGTCAATTAGGTTTATCCACCGAAAATACCGGAACATCGATTCCGCTACTCTTCTTCTAACACAGTCAGGGCTTGCAACTTTGGCTGTACGAGCAAAACGAGCGCGTCTAAAATTTCTGCATCAAATACTACACAGCAGACTAAAAATAAATGCCTCTGCATACGTTACCTTTCCAAATACCGCGTGCTTCTTCATAGTCATCCCTATACACTAAACTAGTTCCTTTGTAATAACGATACTTCTCAGCCTTCCTTTTCCCCCCGTGTGGCTCGCGAGTGGTATACCCTAGATGCACCTATAACTAACATAGTATCGATTCTGATTTTGTTAGGTTATTAGAAGAGGAAATAAGTAGTTAGGAAAAAATAGTTCTTATGCGCATATTATCGTCAGAACTCCAATTTTCTGAACTATAGCTGAACATTTGCCTCCTTTGTTTCTTTTTTGTTCTTAGAACATTGTAACAATCTTTACGTACATGTAACTTGAAGTGTATTATTTATGTGAGTTGCTCTTGTTATTCATATTAGTAGTGTTGTAAAGTTGTACGTTGAACCTGTTTGATGTATTTCCATATAGATGTTTTGATTCCCTTACCATTCGGTATATAAAACATGCACTGTATGTATAATCATATGCCCACCTGCTATGGTCTCGATATGAGACTGGAAGTATTGTAAATAAATAAATAAATAAATGTTGCGGTGATTTCTTCAGCCATTAAGCTTCAGAAATGTCTGTTTCGAGGTGTTATTGAAAGAAAAAAATTACGACTGCAGTCATTAGTATTAGTATATTGCTGCTGACGCCTATACATCATGCAGCCATGTTAGACTTAACCTAGTCGAAGAAATAGTATTACGCACTCTGGTTTACCTCAATCTCAGAAGAGGGAACCACAAACACTTCTGCTCGCATCTGTATTTCCAGTATTCTATAAATGGTAATGCACATACAGTGAAGGTAAAAGGCACCAATAAATAGGATATCTAATGAGAATGAATCTTTTCTGTTTTCTTTTTTTGGCGTAGCCCCTTCCGGCTGTCTGCAATACCACGAAGACCCCACGGGTATCATATCGAGCTTCAACTACGGCAGTGACAGCACTTCCGCTGGTAGCGGAAGCGGGCGCCTCGAGAGGGGCTACCCCAGCTTTAACCGCTACTCTATTTGCTTCCGGTTGGCTGCTGGAACGTGTTCTCTCCGCCTTGCCAAAGACGGTCCGTTTGGGGTCTACGCCGAACCGGCGCAAGGGAACATCCCGGACAGGGGAAGAGGGCGGTCGGTGGTTAACCGCTGTGAAGAATTCACCTTCCGGTCACCGCTTCAGGCAGACTTTCTGATGCTTGGCGTGCAGCCCTTCTGCGGTGACGACTTCCCAGACTCCTTAGAAACAGGTAATATATGTATTGCCAAAACCAGCGGTTATCTGCGGTAGTGAAAAATGAGTTGCGTCATCTGACACATGTGATCTAGCAGGTCTAATCTCTTCATTGCAGTTTACGTGAGCGTAAGTCAATCCAGTGGCCCTGTGACATTGTCCATGTTCCTGGAAACCTAACACAAGCTTTTCTTTCAAGCCTTTTATTGTTATCAATACATACATAAAATTCAGTGTATGAGAGAAGCTGGGAAGCGTAAATGAGATCCACTAACCAATATGAATTCCTGAGAACCACTTCAGACCCAGAGCCTCATCTCAAAAAATGGCATAGATTATGTCTTTCCTTTTCGTCCCGTGTCATGAAATTGGTTTACTAGATCGGAAGTGGCCGAAATGATGAGAAACTAAAGAGCATGAACTCTTTCACGAAATAAGCGAGGCTTGGGGCAAATTCTCGGCAAAATTCCTTTTACGATCACTAGGCAGATATTAGGGGACTAGCGACCAATTCATGTTCATCAATTGTTTGGTGGGGCATCACTATTCTTATCCTGGTTATGCTTTCTACAACCAGAATGCAAAAATTAATTATGCTCATGAGCTGCTATGATGTGCTTCTTTTATGCATTTTGTGTTCGTGAAGGTACAGAGAAAAAATAGCATTATTTGCAAACCTATGAAGCATACGTTCTCGTTCAAATGAAACAAATATTTTTGAAGTGCAGGCGCTAGGAATTACTCGATTACAGCTTTCTGGAGAACGCTGTGTTTACGCAATCGGTGCATTGTTTACAGATATTGGCCGCAGCGAGCTCAATGAAATACGCGTTGAAAAGATTCATGAAAGTAACCACAGTGTCTCAAGCACGAACAGTATACTTAAGAGGAAAGAGTTACTTTTTCCGCGTTTTATTTTTACTACTTGTAGTGATGCTGAATAGTCGCGCTGCCTAAAGCCCGTGTTAACAATTTTACTTTTTACCGGGCGAACTTAGGCACACAAAAAGAAGCAACAGTCAAAGGGTATGATAGCGTGAAGCACAGCGCTCATTTTTCGAAATCCAATCAACGCCTCCATTGAATCCGCTATTTACGCCTGAGTCACCCTACATTCCAGAATAATCGCTCGAGTTCACATACATTCTAGAATGTACCACAGTCATCACATCGCACGTGCAGTGTGATTAGATAAGGCTATTTTTGGCTACAGAATCTGCGATGGCACCGGAGATTTTTCAGATGTACTAAACGCGTCTTGCCCCTAGTGAAAAGTGGATAACAGTGACAGTTGGCAAAAAAAAAAAACATTCACCGTCAGAAGGCAAAATAATGTACGCGGTATAATATATTGACATTCTGCAAAAGACAAAGACCCCTCAATTCAGAATATGCAATCGTGTACTACCTTCTCAACAAGCAGCTTAGTCAAGAAGCTTGCTGTCTTTTTTCTTTTTTTCACAGTGGACAGCGGGGCCATGATCATCACTTTTGTTAGCAACGGAACACATCGCCCGGAGTACGCTGGCTTCAGACTTCGCTACCAGATGGTGCCATGCGGTAAGATTCGTTAGCGTGTAATTTGTTCATATCTTTCAGGCAGGCTCAGTACAAACTTAATTTTCATTTAAAATATGTAAGGACAATGTCCAGCGTAACTGCAGAAGCAAATAAAAACATCAAGGTATTTGCATTACGAACAATGGCGGAGAGTCTTGAGTTACAAATTTCTTGCCAATAATATTCCAGATAAAAAGAACTCAATGTATATATGAGCATAGGAAGTAATTTGGGAAGCAGGCGTTGTTGTATGCTAAGTACGTCTGCTGGGCTTGCACAATTTTATGAAATGAGTAGCTGCTAAGCGAGCATAAAGTTCACTATTCCCGCAATTCAAATGAAATAATCTTCAATAATCTGATAACCTCATCATTCTATCTCGTTTTTGCGCCAACTTTGCTTACACGTACTGAGAATCGCCCTACAAGCCCTTTGCGAATATCACATAATACGTATAATAGTGTAATATGCAATATCCGAATACTTTTTTTGTCCGCAAGAATGGTGCAAAATAATGTGCCTACACATATTGCAGAGAAAAACAGTAAAACTGCATGAAAGTATAAAAATTTCGCTAGCATTACAATACTCCTTAATGCGAAAATGAGCGCAGCTCTATATGTGTTTTCAGTTCGCAATATATTGGCTGACGTGGATAATCTATCTCTTGTGGTACGTTGCAAACGGATCGAAAGGTGGCGCGACTGGCTCCTTGACCAGGAGATCGCGAGAGGCAGCGCGTGGGTGACACGCATGCGCGATTCACAGCAGCCGCCGCAAACAGATATCCGCTCATGCAATGCTTTGTTTGCACATATGGTATCGCCGCATGCCATCGGCGAACAGATGACGGCGCGCTACTCTGGCTCCATCTCGTAGCGTTCGTCGCCGCAGCGCCCGTCTTGCGCGGCACTACGCTTGTCTTCTCTCGCTCCGCCATACCCTCCTCCGCTTTTCTCCTGGCGCTATCGTGGCTGTCGCCATTTTTCATCCCCCGCTGCGCTCTGTGTTTGATCTTTCATCCTTCGCAGTGCTCGTTCGCTTGGTTATGCCGACGCTGACGCCAACGCTGCAACAGGCACCTCAGAGCTGTGCTCTAAAAATCCAGTACATCTCGAATACTCTTGAGAGTTACAAGAAAGTATATCAAATTTTTTTGGTTCAGAATGACAACCCTTCAGAGGTTATAAACAATTTCACGAAAAAAAATGACGGAATAAGATAAGACTTTCCTTTAACGGAGCAAACATTCAAAATTATGGATCATGAGTTACACAAACATCGGTAAAGTGAAAGTGGAGAAAGAAAAAATTGTTTTTACACTAAAGAAAGTGTTCCATGCTTGCTACAAGCACAATAACATAGCCCATGAAAACTCAAAATGGCATCAGAACAAGGTGTCGCAGGAAAACGGTGCACCTTACACAATACCTATGGGAAAGGGAGGTGGGCGCTTGAAGGCATCTGTCAAATATAAAAGGCAGTTTCTCTGCGGGATAGACGGGTACTAAATAACTTCGAGCAATGAACTCATTCCCTCATGACCAGCGGTAAGAGATTCGCATACATTTTTTCATCTCCTTTCGGACATGTACTGAATGTGGGATCCTGTTTCTTGACCTTCCTCATTATCACTAGCAGCTGTTCCTCGAACTATCAATCGCAGTGGTAAGAAAAACAATGCAATACTTTTGTCAGCGCACTCTATTTTGTGCATTACATTTTTTTTAAATTTCTGGAACAATTGCCCTAATACACATTCTATGGTCTATTCACGTCAACACTATCACACTTGTCTCGCCTGAACATGTCATCGTCAAATATTTTCCTGAAAACTAAAGGCTGGCATAAAATTAAGTGTAACGTGGGGACCACTGAAACGCATTTGAAATCGTCGTGTTTTGCTATGCATTTCAGTTCGTCATCGCCACGGTCTCGACAGCGATTCAGCGACACGAAGACCTGACAATGGTTTATTGTCTCAAGACTTCCCTACACGGATGCCATATGTATCAGCTTTTCACGCCAGTAATGGTCTCACAAGCGCTCCGAGCGGAAGCCTTCAACATGACTTTCCTTCAATTTCGGAGCCGGAAGTACACACTGAATCCGGCTACTTCCCCGAGCCTGATTCCCATAACACCGGTGGCCAAATCGTTCTATATCACAAGGGCGTGTACAAAGACATCGCCATGAAGATCATGAGGAACCTTGTCTCTGTTGTGCAAAGTTGACTGCGCAAGATTGTGGAACACGTATTGCGTTGATAATGCTGCCGCTTTCATTGATAATTGATTATGCTGCGTAGTTTTATAACATATAGATTCTGGTTCTAACAAGCTTTTTGTCTTCCTTCTATTGAAAATATCTGATAGCCGTGAGATGATATTACACATTTTAAATAAATTGTTTTTTTTATGAACTGGTGTGCGACTTGGATAAAGAACACAACACAATCGTAGTCGCACTCTTAGTTCACTATTGGAGGCAACGCATGTTCACTGCTGAAGTTCATGAGATTCACTGGTTTGTATAGAAGTTTAAAAATGTGGTGTTCTCGCTTGTGCCTGTCCTGAAATCTCTTTCTCACACTTTTGTCTTTCCGCTCTGCTAACACATTTCCCCAGTGCCTGGTAGAACATGTGTGCATATTTGAACTCGCACAAGTTTGTCTCTTTTTTTTCCTCATAGGTAACAACTTCTCTTGCGTGCTATTTCCTTTTGGGAAAGAATCGGCTTTGAAAAATTGCAGTGATTTCTTTAGTAGGACGCGTTACACTGAGGCGGCTGTATGCAATACAGCAAACGCTGAATGATATGAAGAAGCGGAATTGGGGAAACTCACGTCAGTGAAGATAACCCATTGTCAACCAGGGATGCGCGATCAGTGACAAAGATTGCTAGACAAAGTATAATGCTGCACAAAACTCGATGGCGTCAATAGGAAAGCTTACTCGCGATCCTGGCCCTGCGTAAGTGAATGCTCAGCGAAGCTGTTGCAAAACCACCTCTACCACTGCTGAAGGGTGCATGCAATGCTTCATTGATGGTTCGGATGCTTGTTTTGAGCTTGATCTTTATTGATATGTGTGCTGTTCTTTGTGTTGTATAAATGTGTTCAATGAATGTATGCACTCTTCGCTTCACATTACAGAGGGCTTGTTGCCTCTACCTTACGAGGGAGATGAGCCACTGCATTTTGGCTTGCTTGGGGGGATATCAGCCATTGCTGATGATGATAATTTTGGCTCTTGAACGGACGCGAAAAATGGCGACCGCCGAGAGACTAACAACTTCGTTTCAAAATTTGCAGATGTAGAGTAGGGTCAGCTGAAAATACGGTAATTAGACACATCTGGGAGCAAGCTTGCGGCTGTAGTCGGCATAAAATAGGTTGAGAAATAATATTCTTACAAATTTTCCTTACCGAAATTAAACTGACATAGTGTTCCTTATGGAAACGCATGAGATTTCTTCACAGCCTAAAGAACAGCAAATTATCAAACCATGCATTCCGTACTTACGCTAGCAATGGGATGCCTTTGCTACTTCAGTCGCAGGTAAAAAGGTTAAAGTGGCCGATGCATGCAGTGTATTTTGTGTAAACTCTTAACAGTGGTGTCGCGCGGCATCGGCGTGTAGCTTTGCGCAGTGTAGTTGGCATGCTAATTAGCTATAAGTATGGGCCCAATAAAGAAACCTGTAGGCGGTTTTTCAAAAGTTCCACTCAAAGTATCTCCTACGAGGTTTTCTTTAGTTTTCTGCTAGGCTTGGTTGGTGCCGATATTCCTTCTAGCTGTGTCCTTATAAATTACATATGATATTGCAGCTTTACGTTCAAATATAGTGTTATAGGTTTACGATATAGTGTTAAAGAGTATCGTTGTAGGCTACCCTTAGCTACTGAACGAGAAAAAAGAAAGTCGCACAAACCTTTGAGAAACAGAATGTTGAATATTCTTCTGTTGCTTGCAGTTCGGCTGTGACCACGGCTAAGTGTTCGATACAGGGTTTGCCTTGTCCTTCCGTCCGTACGTTTCGTTACGCTGACGACAACCATCCTCGTAATCGGCGACACACAGCGACTATTTTTGTCGCCGTCAGACCAGCTCGTCATCCCCGGTTCCGCCACTGCCAAAATTTTTTGCGCTTCTTTCAATTCTGCTTGAAAATTGAAGGAGAAATCATACAAGCGCGAGAAAGTGCGAAACGGGGTAGCGAGTGTGCCAGTTTTCTTCGCTTTCTTTTAGCCAAAAAAGCGGGATTTGCCATCGCAAATTAAGTGACACGTGTGGCGGGATGCTTTTTGCGGGTTGCACTTCTTCTGTCTTGCTTTTGTTGTGTTTTCCTGTTTTCTTGGTCCAAAGCGCATTTATACCTGCACTCGGAAAAATAAAGTTGTTCCACGCTGTCTGTGTCTATTCTCTTCTCCCTGTTCAATGCACCGAGAAAACACCGTTTATGTTCGAATTGTTTTCTCTTCCCCCATCCTCAACGTCACAGAGACGCTCCAGCTGCGTTATCGCTTGGATTGGTGGCACGTAAGTAGCGGCTGATAAGAAATAAAATAGTGTCTAGCAAACACACCAGAAGCACTCGTCCAAGGACCGATATTTTTTTTCCGGGAAATTATCAAAAATTGTCAAAAGCAGCTCCAAGCTAGACAGGTCAGAAGTTATCAAGACTTGCAAAGCTTGAAAAGCAGTGCCATGATTGAACCTGCACACCGTATCCAGCAAGCAAGCTTTACTGAGGACGTCTCACACACTGACGCCAATTCAGCCCCGTAGACGCTCGAGCAGTAAGTAACTAGTGCTTCTATTAAGTTCAAAGTTCAAAGTTGCGATGGACGAGAAGAGGGGAAACCGGAGGACCCGGTTCTTGTTCACCACAGCGACGTGAATCCATAAGATAATGAATTTATGGAAAGCATCGGGACATTTATTTCCATTTTCTGTTTGAGATGTATTAAGCAGCGCTGGGAGAGTGAGTCAGAGAGAACACGCTCCACATGCTATATATGAATGAATGAGATAACTTCATTTGGCACCGGGCGATTGGTAAGCCCGGGCCTGGGGCCACGTAGATGGCCACTGGGAGCTGTCAGTCCCGTACGGCCTCCATGGCTAAAACTCAACGGCCCAAAGTTGGTGTTGGAGTTCTGACCTGGGGAACATGGCTGACCACCACGCCCGCGGATATCTTACGAAAATTTTATACTTGCCGCTGCTAGCTGCACAAAACAGCTCTCCCGGAATGCATAATTCCTGACCCTCGACCTAGTTGCCGATCACGTTTGTTTTCCCTTTTCAAGGGACACGCATGTGCAACCTGACTCGCACAGTTTGAGTGCGCACGCTCGAAGCAAGAAGGCACTGCGAACGGAGCAACCACCGCGCTGATTAGTTGCGTGCGTGGACGCTTATCAGCTTTGGCGAACAACACTAGCAACTGTGCTTAAATTTCTCGCATGAGACCCGTTTTCTGGTGGACGCTACGAATCCGGTGTATAGCAATTCAATGCAAGATTGTTCTAGATGCTTCAGTCGAATACTAAGAACGCATGAGCAATTAATTAGGACACTTGGCTCGTATTTGAAGCGCACATCTCCGCGGAAAGAGGCGATGCGCTCGGCGAAGGTTTCAGTTTCAAAGTAGTACGCCGACTGAGAATGCCGTTCTGGAACAATGTGTAACGGTGTACAAACTAACGGGTGCGGTTTTGCTGATTCGTGGGGAAGCATGGAATTTAGCCTTCTTGAATCGCTGGATGATGAAGGTGAATGTGGCATTTTGGACTCATGATTAGCGACGAGGCGACGAACCACCGAGCCGCACTAGGCCGCGCATTTGTGCTAGCAATGCTAAATCCTCTGCTAAAGCTTCCCCGGATACAGCCGTAAATGACGAAGCACACATATGTGTTGTAATTTGTATAAATGATAGCCTTAGTTACAACACGACTTTCGCAAGGCGGGCAAGGGAGATAACAGCGCATTATCTTGTGTTTAAAACAATGAAACAACATAATTTCATTTGGGTTGAAATGTTGAATTTTTTTTGCTTGTGTTTTTCGCGTAATCCGCTGGGAGATGACAAGAACGTGCACCGTCTATAAATACTTTACTGTCCGAAAAAAAATAGATAATCTTCCATGGATCTGTTTCAAAATGTGTAGGGAACGTATTGTGAAAATTAAAAAACAGCCTAGACGTTGACGGTAAATCCTACATCAAGACAACAGAAAAAGTAGCGGCGTACAGCGGACCCACATGTGCAATGTTTTTTAGTGAACTTATCTTTACTGCTCAACCCCATTGTATCGATCGGTTCAAGTAGGGCACGAACTTTGTTTTTCGCGTATCGCTTTTCTGTGGGGAAAAAAATGCAGCGTCGGGCGCGAATAGTTCGCTAGTTTCGTTGAGGGAAAATATTTACCGCCTAGAAAAGCTGAAAGCTACCACAGAATAAAGGTTTTACGGCAATGCTGTCTACGACAGGAATCCCGGGATTTTTTCCCGTCCGTCACGTCAACAGAAAACCCAGCGGAGGAATCCGGGCAGCACTGCCGGGCCAAGAGCAATGGCTCGTACCCCCTAAGGCACAGGCATCAAGAGAACGTATAGCATAGCTCCCAAAGCACAGCTCCAAAAAAATGCCGTCAACCCACATGATTGATGGCGAGGTGCGCGCACTTTCGCGTCGATCACGTACGTTGCCGCCAATCCTTCGCCGGTAATCGTTGTCGGAGACTTTAACGTAGACATCTCATAACCGCAAGCGAAGCAGTGCGTCACCCACTCGGTGGAAGAGTTTGTCCTCAGTTACTTCAACAATCAGATTCAACGAACTACAGTATACAGGTCATGCATGGATTTAACTTTGGCCAAAAACATTTCCCCAATACAACGGAGTACATCTGTGTGTATCACAGCGACCACAAAGCAGTTGTAATAAATAAACAAATAAATAAATAAATAATAAATAAATAAATGTAATAAAAATAAAATATTAATTTAATAAAATAATAAAAATAAAAATAATAATAAAAAATTATAAAAATAATAAAAATAATAAAATATAATAAAAATAAATAAAATAAAAAACAAATAAATAAATAAATGTAATAAACAAAAGGGCTTTTTAAACTGCATTGAAACGTGCGTTTGGGTCGTACATTACTTTGAAGAGCAATGTGCGTAATGGGAGCACATCATCGGATCAGTGTTTGACAACTTGCCCTACATTAGGCTGAACATATCTACAGCTTCGCTCACAAACCACCCTCACAGGAGTTGATTGGCAGTGATATTTTTGATAGCAGCCATTGTATGCCGTAGGTACGAGGCGATATTCAGTTGTCGACTCCAGAAAGTCCCGGCTACTCTCTGTAGCAAAGTTTTAGGTGTTTTGACTGGTTTCGTTTACTTTTTGATCGCTTATAAGCATGACGCTTCAGAATGCTTCGTTGCAAAAGCATCTATTAGTGTGGAGGTTACAAGAACGGCATCAATTACGGGAATTAGCGTTGTTAACCCAACGTTTCGGGATGGTGACTCAGGCCGCACTAGCCGGCATCAACATCTCTAACGGCGAATCCCTTCTTGCACGCCTCTGAATGTAAATTACACTGGACACGCTTGAATAGATCAGCGAAGAATAAAACTTAATAAATATTACGGTCCAAACCACATATAAGAATATTCTCCCGCAAAGGCTACAATATTCTTACGACGAATAATTGTTACAGGCAAGTTGCGCGAAGAATAAAAGCAAGGTAAACATTTCAAGATTCCAATCCAAAGTAACTTTCACTGTTTCACAAACAACGCCATTTTGTAACTTTCCTTGCTTAAAGTTGAGGCAATTTTGTTGGATGCAAGAAACTCGCTGAGGCACAATCCTTGCATTTGACTCGTTTCCGTGGCGCCGAACGGAGCCGAACACAAAGTGAAACGCGCCCCAACAGGCATTCCTTGAGGCTTTCGCTTTCGCCGGCACATCGCGCCACTTTTCACTCTTGAAACTGACTCACATAAGCCAAATATCCGCTTTGATAACCGATAAAGTGACGCGTAGAGATTCCAGTAAGCGAGTTGTTTTATCATAGAAGTTACTAAAGACGGTGCTGGTGCGTGCAATTGTTATGTCTGATACATTTTAATGACCAGTATTTTTTTATAAGCGGGTTGGACAGTGTCCACTGTGGTGGTTCCGTGAGCGAGGCATTTTTCTGTTGAGCACGATGTCGGCAGATTGAATTCCCGAAACCCCTGCAGAATACGAAATCGCATGTCTGCAAAGTCGTCGGCGAACGTAAAGAGGCACCGCCAGGTAGAAACCATACGCACTCTTTCGCAGCCACTGTGCTCCTTTGGACGTTGAGATTCACCAGATACTCTAAGTTCTGCAATCCGACACTCAGTATATCCTTAGCGCAGAACGCTATTAGAGCGTTCCTAATTGGTGACGGCATCTTCGAGTCAAGTGCGATCCTCAATTGTAACACGAAATTTATGCGTGTAAAATCACATTCATGAATACAATGTATAATTCGAACAAAAAAATGTAATGCGCATTGGTGTGCATTATTTAGCCCAAAGCGGCATCCGTGTCGTTGAATGACCGCGCCAGGCCCCGCTTCGCGCGATGGGGAGCCAGGCGGGCGGCGGTAACGATCGCATACGCGAACGCGATCGCGATGGCCACAGCCAGCAGGATGGAGACGAGGACCAAAGGCCGGGTTGCCTTGCTCAGGAAGGATCGCCATCCGTCGGTGGCCTTCAACTCGCCGGACTTGCTATCCGTGACCGCGCTGTCGCCTGCCGAATAAAATATTGCGACAGCGTGACTCGTTTGTCCGAAAGCATTAACAGACCGTACAATGAAGGGTCCCATAATGCATATGCCAGTTGAAATACCGCTCAAGTAAACGACAAAGTAAGTCGCCATCAATCTTTGATGAGGCCAAATATAGGAGAAAATTCAGAAAAGAATTAAAGGGTTTTACGTGCCGAAACCACTTTCTGATTATGAGGCGCGCCGTAGTGGAGGACTCCAGAAATTTCGCCCACCTGGAGCTCTTTAACGTGCATTTAAATCTAAGTACACGGGTGTTTTCGTATTTCGCCTCCATCGGAATGCGGCCGCCGTGGCCGGGATTCGATCCTGCGACCCCGTGCTCAGCAGCGCAACACCATAGCCACTGAGCAACCACGGCGGGTGAAACTGAGAAAAGAGCAACTTGTATCAATGAGAGATACCTATCCTATTCACCTTAATATCTTAAGATTCCATTTTTATAGACCTCTACTCTCGGATGCATTTAAGGATAACGCAATGTATATCAGAATGAGAATTTAACCCAATTAGGTTGTTAAGATGAATGTTTCACATTTTTCTGTTAACATATGAAAAACGGAGCTATAGCCTTCAAAATACAAAATAAGGTTTCACGACCGCAGGCATTGGATTTTCATACAACTTAGCCCTCTTTTTAATTCATTTAGGCTCTTTTCCAGCACCAGCAGTTTCTCACACACGGCATAAACGCAAGCCTGAAATACTGCCAGATATGCAGCAAACATTGTATAAAAATAGCAGGCAAACTCGCCATTCCTAGCACGCCAAAGACTATTGGACCACACTTGACAAAAGTACGTTCGGTTTTCGAAACAATGCCCAGCCTTTTCTTTAGAGGTAAATACGCTATAACCCATCTTTATCTCTAAGATGGGCAACAGAATTCATTAAGGAACGTCAATTATTACTGCACAAGTGTACCTCAGAAGCACGCTAACCTGCAAAGAAATAACTACAAATGATACGCACAATGACCGTCATACACAGGAAACATCCAAAAAATGCAACATGCAACATACAAAAGTGATTAGAGTATCTCAGTCCAGTGCCTCACAAGAAGATTATAACTGGCTTCATTGCGAGGGGCTCGCTGGAGGAGCGAGTCTATGGACCAAGTATACGTATAGTAGCTCAAGACAGAGTGGTCTTTGATGTATATTTAATGCGGACAATAGGTCAGTTTTTAGCAGTGCGAATAGACTACAAGATAAAAATTATCATATGCCTCTCGCACACGCAACATAGGGAAGATTGGCAGTATTATCAGCCTAATTCTTTACGAACTATATTATATTCACACATACCTCAAAAAAGTACCGACAAGTTTCCATGCCGTGCACTTTTCAAGACCAAGCGGCCTGCGAAACTCGTGCATAGGATCGTAAGTGTGAATATTCAAATACTTCTGCTCTAAGCAGTTCGAGGACCGCACATTGTAATAGCCGCGCAAAAAGAAGGCACAACCTCTGCTCGATCAATCGAAGAGAAATGTGAGTTTCTTCATGTACCGCCCACTACATGCATGTTCATTTAGGGTTAAAATTCGGAACATGTATTGAATGCTCCATGTGGTTCCAAACTCTAAGAACTTTTGTTGGTCGTGCACGCCCACTCACCTTGTTTATCGGTCACTCGCTGATTGTCGCCAGGAGTCTCATTGAGGCAGAGGCTTCGCCGCAGAGGTAAGCTCCATTCCGATGCCGTCGGCAGCAGCGAGGTGGTGTCAGGCAACCAATCAGCGCCCGTGTCCATGGCCACCTGCTGCCGTTCGCCCTTCAGCGACGACTGGTCCAGCAGGTCGAGATAGCAAAAGTTCATCATATCCAGGGTGTGGTCTCTCATCACCGCCCCGCTTTCGAGTTCCGAGAGCTCCTCGTCCATGATGGCTGGCTTCGTCTGAGAGGCGGAGCGAGCTGTCTTCCTCTTCTTCCTTGCCTCGCTTCCACGGTACAGTAGCTCTGGCGTGGTGGTGGTTGACAAATGAGTTTTGTCTATACTGTTGGCGCCTTCTTAAGTCGTAAGCAGTGGGTAAAAATACGGCCTATGCAGGATTAGTTCCAGACTTTCTTGAAATAGAACAAAGAAATTTCTGAGAAAGAACACGTGCGGATCAAGAATGTTACCGTCAACTGTAGTTCGACGCAAGAATATCTACTTAAATATATCTACTATGCACGTACAATTCGCGTATAGATTAGTACACGGTTGGTTCCTGCGGATGGTCGACAAGGAAGTTGGAAATGGTCCGAGATCCGAGTTACTCATCGTAAAAGAAACAGACGAAATTCAAGCGCACAGTCTTGTCGTATCCATTTGTTGGAGATCGACCCTAATTAGGACGCGCCAAACGTTAGGCGTTTTAGTAAGAGGTTTTCCTCTTACTAAAGAACTCTAAATATTTACTCCTATAAAAACAGCTCAATTGCGATCATGGGCGCTATAATGTAAAACTATTCAAATATGTTTTTGTTCCAATATCCTTACGTCAAATTTGCGTAACCGCCGACGCAAGCATCGGGCGGTCACCCACAGTGTTGTCTGAAGATACCAATAAAACGCTCTCCTCGTTTGTAAGGAGGTCAGTTTTGTTTCCTTTAAAAACCAATAACATTACCTACACTGTGCGGCTGGTCTTACCTAATTGACTGCCAGCAGGCCAGGAGCGTGCTCAAGTGGAGAGGCTTCTGATGGGGCCGAGGCGGCGCACTGAACATCGATAACCGCATGCGGAGGATGGCGCCGCCGTGTGCGATTGGTCCGCTTTCCGTTACTTAGCATGCGGTGGCTTGTCGAAAATCGTGGTGGCATGCAATGGTAGCTTTAGAATGACACTAAAACGGATACTCAGCAAGGAAGAGTTGGCGCATGCGAGGTCGTAAACGTGCCGAAACGGGCCTCGCACACTGACGCCCTTTCAGCCCCGTAGACGCCCGAGCAGGAACCAGCGCTTCTAGTTGTTGCGATGAACGAGAAGAGGGGTAATCGAAGGGCCCGGTTTTCGTTAATCACAGCCGCGTGAGTCCGTAAGATAGTGGAATCACGGATAGCATCGGGAATCTTATTTTCATTTTCTAATTTATATGTGTTAAGCAGTGCAGGAAGCGCGAGTGGGAGAGAACCCGGGCAACGCGCTATATGTGAATGAGTGAGATAACTTCATTTGGAATCCGGCGATCGGTAGGCGCGGACGTGGGGCCACGTAGATGGCCACTGGGAGCTGTCAATCCCGTACGGCCTCCGTGATATGCTCGATGGCCCAAAGTTGGTGTTGGAGCTCTGACTCTGAGTTCTGACCTGAGCAGCATGCCTGACCACCGCGCCCGCGGATATCTAACGAAACTTTTATACTTACGGCTGCGAGCTGCACAAAACAGCTCTCCCGGAATTAATAAATCCTGACCCTCGACCTAAATGCCGATCACGTTTTTTCTCCCTATTCAAGGGACACGCATGTGCAACCTGACTCGAACAGTTTCAGTGCACACGATCGAAGCAAGAAGGCACTGCTAACGGAAGAACCACCGTGCCGATTAGTTTCCTGCATGGACGTTTATTAGCTTTGGAGATTAACATTAGCACCTGCGCTTCAATTTTAAACACGAGACCCGTTTTCTTGTGGGTGCAGCGAATCCGGTGTATTCTAATACAATGCAAGGTTGTTTTAGACGATTCAGTCGAATATTCGAGAACGTATGCGCAAATGTTTAGGACACTCGGCTCAGATTTGAAACGCACGTCACCGCGAGAAGAGGAGATGTGCTCGGCGAATATTTTGGTTTCGAAGTAGTGCGCCGCTTGAGAATACCACGTTCTGGACGAATATGCAATGGTGCACAAAGCAGCGGTTGCGGCTCCGTTGATTCGTGGGGGCGCATGAAATTTAGCCTTACTTATTCGCTAGGGGGTGAAGGTTACTGTTGCATTTAGGAGTCACCAGTAGCAGCAAGGCGCTGCTGGTGACTCCGAGTGGCTCTAGGCCCCGCAGCATACAGGCGATTCGCAACTGAGTCTCCCGGAAGGTGGTGTAGGTGGCCTGTGCTGCCACATTGTTATCCACTTTGAATATCCCCTATATAGGCTGGTGAGTATTACAGTATAAGAACTTTTGGATAATAAACAATCCTACTAATCATATTTACCAAGGAAAATCACATAGTATTCTTTATTTAAAAGTACTGAACTTCACATCTTCAAAAGTACCAAAATATATATATAGTCCTGCCCTGTGTACTTATATATGCAAGCAAAGCTAGCTCCTCAGCTAAAATTTCCCCAAGTGCAGACGCAAAATACGAAGCACACATATGAATTGCGGTTCGTATAAACCTTATCCTTAATTACAACGCGACATTAGCAAGGTGTGAAGTGGAGAATAGTGCATTACGTTATCTGGGAAACAGAGAAAGACAGATACTTCCATTACGGTTAGCATCTTTAATCTTTATTTTGCTGTCGTTTTTCGCGTAAGCCGCCAGGAGACAGCAAGAAAGCGTACCATCTATAAATATTTTACAGGCGAAAAAATAGATTATCTTCGGTGGATCTGTTTAACAATGTATATGGAACATACTGCGATTATTAAAAGTGAACTTAGTCAAGGCGTTTACGGTATGTCATACATGAAGGCAACAGAAAAAGTGGCGACGTGCAGTGGAGTCACATGTAGAAAATCTTTAGGTAAACTTAAGTTTGCCGCTGTGCCACACTGCATTGTTCGGTTAAAATCGCGCGAGCTTTATATCTCGTGCATCGCTTTCCTGTGAAAAAGAAAATGAAGTGTCGGGCGGGATTAGTGCGCTAGTTTCTTCGTGCGAAAATGTGTAGCGCCTAGAAAAGCTGAAAACGACCACAGAATCGAAGCTATTACAGCAATGCTGTCTATGGCTAGCATCCCGGGACGTTCTCGCGTCAGTCACGTCGACAGAAAGCCCAGTGGGCCGATCCGGGTGGCATTGCAGGGCCAGGAGCTATGGCTCATACCCCCGTAAGGCAGAAGCGTGAAGCGAACATACAGCACAGGTTTGGTTTCAATACGAAGCGCAAACTAAAAAATACCACAAAACAACTTAGGCGACTGTGAGATGCGTGCACTTCCGTGTTGGTCCAAAGTACGTTGCCGCCAATCCCTCGCCGGCAGTGGTTGTCGGAAACTACAAAGCACAAAGCTCATAACCGGAAGCAAAGCAGTGATTCACCCCATTCGTGGAAGAGTTTGGCCTCGGTTAGGTCAATGATGCGATTCAACCATCTAGCGTACATGGGTCATGACGATTTAATTCTAGGCAAGATAATTTCCCAAATAACAACGCAATACAGGTGTATGTATCATAGCGGCCACAAAGCAGCTGTAGCAGCAACTTCAAAGTAATAAATAAAAAAGGCTTTGTAAACTGCATTGAAATCAACGTTTTGTCATATATCACCTTGAAGAGCAATGTGCGTAATGGGAGCGCATCATGGGATCAGTATTTGAGAAGATGCCCTACATTAGGCGCAACATATCTACAGATTCGCTGACAAACCACCTTCACCGCAGTGGATTGGCGGTGATTTTTTTAAATAATAGCGGTGATTGTGTGCCCTAGGTAGGAGATGATGTTGAGTTGTCGACTCCAGAAAGCCTCAGCTACTCTCTGTAGCAAAGCTGTAAGTGTTTTTACAGGCTTCATTTCCTTTTAGATTGTCTATGATCATAAGGCTTCAAATGCTTCGTTGCAATAGCATCTATTAGTGGGAAGATTACAAAAACAGCACTAATTACGGGGATTAGCGTTGTTAACTAAAAATTTTTGGATGGCGGTTCACAGGTTGCACTACCTGCATCAACATCCGTAGTGGCGAATCTCTTCTTGCTCGCCTCTAAAAGTAAATCACACTGTACACGTTTCAATGGCCCAGCAAATAATAAACCTTAATAAATATTACAGTCCAACCAACATATGAGAACATTCTCCCGCAAAAGCTATCAAGTTCTTGCGAAGAATAATTGTCATAGGTAAGATAAGCGAAGAAGAAAAGCAAGGTAAACATTTAAACATTCCAATCCAAAACAACTTTCACTCTTTCACAGAAAAGAACAATTTTGTAAGCAAATACTCAAAGTCCTGTAATCCGACACCTAATATATCATTTGCTGTTAACGCTATCAGATTAATCCCAATTGGTTACAGCATCTTCGAGTCAAGTGCTATCCTTAATTAGAACAAGAAACGGATGCGTTTTAGATCACATTCATCACTACAAAGTATATTTCGAAAAGAAATGAAAATTTTTTATGCGGATTGGAGCGCATTATTTAGCCCGAAGCGGCATCCGTGTTGTTAGATGACTGCACCAGGCCCTGCCTCGGACGATCGGGAACAAGGCGGGCGGTGGCAATGATCGCGTACGCGAACAGGATCGCGATGGCTACACCCAGCACGATGTAGATGAGGACCACAGGCCGGGGAGCCTTGCTCAGGAAGGATCGCCATCCGCCCGTGGCCTTCAACTCGCCGGACTTGATCGGAGTGACCGCACTGTCGCCTGCAGAAAAAAACATTGCGACATCGTGACTTGTTTGTTCGAAAGCGTTAACAGACCGTACAATGAAGGGTCTCATAATGCATATGCCAGTAGAAACACCACTCAAGTAAGCGACAAAGTCCGGATCAATATTTGACGAGGCCAAAGAGCGAAAAATTTTGAGGAAAGAGCAACGTGTATCGACTAGACACATTCAACATACCTCCCATATTCAGCTGAATATCTTAATATTCCATTTTAATAGACCTATACTGTCGGAGATACTTAAGAATGCAGCAATGTGTATCACAATCTGAGTTTAAATAATTAGGTTGTTCAGATGAATGTTTTAGATGCCCCTATTAAAAAAATGAATTGGACTTGAACATGCAATCGAAGGTCACACAACCGCAAGCAATGACTTTTCATACAACTTTGTCATTTTTTAATCCATTTAGGCTATCTTCCAGCACTCACGGTGTCTTGCACACGGCATAAACTCAAACTTTAAATACTGAGAGATATGCAGCGAAGCATGTATAAATATAGCAGGCCAACTCGCCGTTTCCAGCACGCCAAACATGATTGGACCACACCTGACAGAAATACGTTTGTTTTTCGAAACAATGACTCGTCTGTCTTTTAGAGGTAAAAACGCTATAACCAATCTATATGTCTAAGATAGGCAACAGAATGTGTTAAGAAACTTCAATTATAGGTGCAGAAGTATACTTCACAAGTACGCTTATCTGGAACTAAAATGACGAGAAATGATGCGCGCAGTGACCGTCATACACCGACAACACACCAAAAGCGCCACGTGCAGCATAAAAAAGTGATTAGAGTATCCCAGTCCAGTGCCTCACAGGAACGTCAAAACTGGCTTCGTTGCGAGGGGCTCGCTGGAGGAGCGAGTCTATGGACCAAGTATACGTATAGTAGCTCAAGACATAGTGGTCTCTGGTGTATATTTAATGCGGACATTAGGAAAATCTTTAGTACTATGAAATAGGCTACAAGATCCCAGAAGATGTCATATGCCTCTCGCGCATGGAACATAAGGAAGAGTGGCAATATTATCAGCCTAATTGTTTACGACATATATTATATTCACATATACCTCAATAAAATGCAGGCATGCTTTCATGCCGTGCGCTTTTTAAGACCAAGCGGCCTGCGAAACTCGCCCGTAGGATCGTAAGTGTGAATATTCAAATACTTCTGTTCTGAGCTGTTCACGACCGCACATTGTAATAGCCGCACATGAAGAAGGCACCACCGCTGATCGAAAATCGTAGAGAAATGTGAGCGTCTTCATCTAACGCCCTCTACGTGCACGTTAACTTACGGTTATCATTCGGAACATGTATTGAGTAGTCCATACGGCGCCTAACTCTAAGCACTTTTGTTGGTCGTGCAGGCCCACTCACCTTGTTTATCGGTCAGTCGCTGATTGTCACCGGGAGTCGCAGTGTGGCAGAGGCTTCGCCGCAGAGGTAGGCTGCCTTCCGATGCCGTCGGCAGCAGCGAGGTGGTGTCAGGCAAGCAATCAGCGCCAATGTCCATGGCCGCCTGCTGCTGTTCGCCCTTGAGCAACGATTGGTCCAGCAGGTCGAGATAGCAAACGTTCATCATATCCAGGCTGTGGTCTCTCATCACCGCGCCACTTTCGAGTTCGGAGAGCTCCTCGTCCATGATTGCTGGCTTCGTCTGAGAGGCGGAACGAGCTGTCTTCCTCTTCTTCTTTGCCTCACTTCCACGGTACAAAGGCTCTGGCGTGGTGGTGGTTGCCAAATGACTTTTGTCTATACTGGTGACCCATTCTTAGTTCGCAAGGCAAGGGTAAAGATATGACATTTGCAGCACCAGTTCCAGACTTTCTTGAAGCATAGCAAGAAAACTTCTAAGAACACATACGGATCAAGAATTCCATTGCAAACTGTAGTTTGAGGGAAGAATATCTACCTAATACATCAACTATCCACGTACATTGTAAAGGAGCGCACGGTTAGTTCGTGCATACTTTCGACGAGGAAGTTGGAATCACTCCGAGATCCAGATTACTCTTCACAAAAGAAACGGAACAAGCTCAAGCGCACCGTATTCTCGTACCCATATTCTGGAGATCGGCGCTAATTAAGATGCGCCGAACGTTAGACGAAGCAAAAGGTTTACTCTTACTAAAAACTATATATTTTTACTTCTATAGAACTAGCTCAATTACGATCAGATTCCAAATTAATTCTGTGAATGCACTGAAACAAAATTCGGCAGAGCCGATCTCACTATGAGTGTCGACAGTAATGCACTTCGCATTGAATTAGTATAGCGACACAACGTATTGCCACCATCGAACCAGAGGGTTTGTTCCCGAGCCCACGAAAAGCCCACGAATACATGGAAAGAGCCTAGAGCGGTCTGCCATTCGCGCGGCAATTTTTTGTGCATTTGCGAGCTTCTTTCATGCTAGGAAAAAGACTATTATGTAGCGTGTATAGAGCAACAGGAAGCTGTATCGCAAGTGCTTTCATGTCACCCTACCATTTTCTCAATGGCAGTTTTCATCTAAATATAATATTTAAAGGTTGTTCAATCAATTAAGACTGGTTATCTAATTAGGCGGAATGAAACATAATCTGAGCATCTTGAAACGACGGGAACGAAAATTCCCTTTGTTCTGTCCACCTACATGGCATTCGGGTATCTTTAAACACTGGCTAAAGTTATTTGGGACACCCTGTTTAATGTCGTAAGGATCCATGCTTCGTTCATAGCTGCTACAATTGCCAGATGAGGAATAGGTTTCTGTTGCTGCACTTATTTTTGCCATTAATCCTTCCTTACGGATACATCAGCAGGCCGTCCCAGCTGAAGTTCATGTTGCGCTATTGTTTTCAAATTTTTACGTCTTCGATATTTTGCAAGCCATGTTTCTTCCACTGTATTTTCCACATGCGGGATACATTGTTGCATGGCTTCCATCTCCTGCTGCAGAGCCTCGACTTTCACTTCAACGTTTGCGATTTCTGTCGCCTTTGCCGATTCTGTGAAAAACACGAGTTGAGAAATTTCTGAAGATGATGGCGATGAAGGTGTCCATGATGGTGTGGACCCTAGACATGCGTTAGTGCTAGCGCATAGCTTCACAATCATCATCATCATCATCATCATCAGCCTAATTGCGCCCACTGCAGGGCAAAGGCCTCTCCCATACTTCGCCAACTACCCCGGTCATGTACTAATTGTGGCCATGTTGTCCCTGCAAACATCTTAATGTCATCCGCTCACCTAACTTTCTGCGGCCCCCTGCTACGCTTCCCTTCCCTTGGAAACCAGTCCGTAACCGTTAATGACCATCGGTTATCTTCCCTCCTCATTACATGTCCAGCCCATGCCCATTTCTTTTTCTTGATTTCAACTAAGATGTCATTTACCCGCGTTTGTTCCCCTCACCCAATCTGCTCTGTTCTTACCCCTTAACGTTATACCCATCATTCTTCATGATGAACATCATCAAACTCACCATGCACATCAAGTTACATGAACATCACCAATTACAGGAATTAGCTTTGTTATCGAAACATTTCGGGAAGGTGGCTCACAGGTTGCACTAGCTTGCATCAACATTCCTAGAGGCGAATCTCGTCTTGCTCGCTTCTGAAAGTATATAACACTAGAAACGCATGAATGGCCCAGCAAATAATAAACCTTCATAAATATTGCAGTCCAACCCACAAATAAAAAATTCTGCCGCAAAGTCTATAATGTTCTTACGACTAATAATTGTTATAGGTGAGTTGCGCAAACGAGAAAAACAAGATAACCATTTCAGCATTGTAATCCAAGGAAACTTTCACTGTTTCTCAGAAAAGCCCAATCTTTTAAGTTTCCTTGCTTAACGCGGAGGCAATTCGGGTGGATGTAAGAAACTCGCTCGGATGTAATCCTTGCATATGACACCTTTAAGTGGGGCAGAAGGGAGCCGGACGCAAAGTGAAGCACACCTCATGAGGCATTCTGTGAGGCTCGCGCTTTCACCGGCGTGTCGCACCACTTCTTCACTCTTGAAACTGACTCACATCCGCCAAATATCCGCTGCTGTAACCGATGAAGTGACCCGTAGAGATTCTATTAAGCGGGTTGTTTTACTATAAAACAGTTTCTAAAGACGGTGCCGGCACGTGGAATCGTTATATGTCCAATATATTTTATGACCAGTGTTTTTTTACAAGCGAGTTGGACAGTACCCACTGCGGTGGTTCCGCGAGTGTGGCGTTCTTCTGTTGAGCTCGATGCCAGGAGTTGAATTCCTGACATCCTTGCAGAATACGAAACCACATGCCTGCAATGTTTTCGGCGAATGTAAAGAGGCACCGCCAGGCAGTAAGATTTCCACGGAGTAAATCTCGTAGACCTTGGTCTGTCGGCGAAGACGTCAACCATACGCGCTCTCTCGCAGCCGCTGTGCCCCTTTGGACGTTGACATTTACCATGTACTCTAAGTTCTGTAATCCGACACTTGGTATACCCTTGGCTCTGAATGCTATTAGAAGTAATCATAATTGGCTACACCGTCTGCGAGTCATTGCGATCCTTAATAAGAACACGAAATTGATGCGTGTAAGTTCACATTCAGTACTGCAATGTATAATTCGAACAAAAAAAATTATGCGCATTGGTGTGCATTATTTAGCCCAAAGCGGCATCCGTGTCGTTGAATGACCGCGCCAGGCCCCGCTTCGCACGATGGGGAGCCAGGCGGGCGGCCGTAACGATCGCGTACGCGAACGCGATCGCGATGGCTACAGCCAGCAGGATGGAGACGAGGACCAAAGGCCGTGGCGCCTTGCTCAAGAAGGATCGCCATCCGTCGGTGGCCTTCAACTCGCCGGACTTCCTCGGCGTGACTGCGCTGTCGCCTGCGAAATAAAATATTGCGAAAGTGTGACTTGTTTCTTCCAAAGTGTTAACGGACCGTACAATGAACAATAATAATACCTAATACATAATATTAAGCATATAATACATATTACATATGCGAGTTGAAATACCGCTCAAGCAAGCGACAAAGTACAAAGTCCGGATCAATATATTCGATGAGGCCAAAGATAGAAAGAAATGGAGAAAAGAACAACTTGTATCTACTAGTGATTTTCAACATACCTGTCTCATTCACAGAATACCTTAAAATTTCATTCTTAATAGACCTCTACTGTCGGAGATATGTAAGAGTACAGCTATGTATATCAGAATCTGAATTTCATTAATTAGGTTGTTCAGATGAATGTTTTAGAAGTCCCGGTTAACATTTGTAAAATTGAACTATAGCGTTGAAAAAGCAATAGAAGCACACACGACCGCAAGCATTGACTTTTCATGCTACTCAAGCCTTTTCCTAACTCATGTAGGCTATCCCCGAGCAATCACAGTGTCTCGTACACCACATAAACGCAAATTTGAAATACTGCCAAATATGCAGCAAACCAGTTATAAAAATAGCAGGCAGACTCGCCGTTCTTAGCACGGCAAAGATGATTGGACCACACCTGACAAAATTACGTTCGGTTTTCGAAACAATGACTCGCCTGTTTTATAGAGGAAAATACGTTATGACTCATCTATATCTCTAATATAGGTAACATAATTCATTAGGGAACTTCAATTATTACTGCAGAAGTGTATCTCAGAAGCGCTCTAATCCGCAAAGAAATGACGAGAAATGATACGCAAAGTGACCGTTATACACAGACCATATACAAAAAACGCAACATGCAACATACAAAAGTTATTAAAGTATCTCAGTCCAGTGCCTCACAGGAACGTTAAAACTGGCTTCGTTGCGAGGGGCTCGCTCGAGGAGCGAGTCTATGGATCAAGTACACGTATACTAGCTCAAGACATATTTAATTCGGAGATTAGGACAGTTTCTAGTACTATGAAGAGGCTACAAGATAAAAAAAAATGTCATATGACTCGCGAAGACGGAACATAGGGAAGAGAGGCAGTGTTATCAGCCTAATTGCTTACGACATATATTATATTCACATATACCTCAATACAATGCAGGCATGCTTTCATGCCGTGCACTTTTGAAGACCAAGCGGCCTGCGAAATTCGCACATAGGATCGTGTGAATAGGCAAATACTTCTGCTCTGACCTGTTCACGACCGCACATTGTAATAGCCGCGCAAAAAGAACGCACCTCCGCTGCTCGATCAATCGAAGAGAAATGTGAGTGTCTTCATCCAACGCCCTCTACATGCATGTTCATTTAGGGTTATCATTCTGAACATGTATTGAGTACTTCACGCGGTTCAAAACTCTAAGCACTTTTGTTGGTCGTGCACGTCCACTCACCTTGTTTATCGGTCACTCGCTGATTGTCGCCATGAGTCTCATTGAGGCAGAGGCTTCGCCGCAGAGGTAGGCTCCATTCCGATGCCGTGGGCAGCAGCGTGGTGGTGTCAGGCAACCAATCAGCGCCCGTGTCCATGGCCACCTGCTGCTGTTCGCCCTTCAGCGATGACTGGTCCAGCAGGTCGAGATAGCAAACGTTCATCATATCCAGGACATGGTCTCTCATCACCGAACCGCTTTCAAGTTCCGAGAGCTCCTCGTCCATGATTGCTGGCTTCGTCTGACAGGCGGAGCGAGCTGTCTTCCTCTTCTTCCTTGCCTCGCTTCCATGGCACGATGGCTCTGGTTTGGCGGTGGTTGACAAATGACTTTTGTCTGTACTGTGGGCCCTTCTTAAGTCGTAAGGGGTGGGTAAAAATACGACCTATGCAGGACTAGTTCTAGAGTTTCTTGAAATAGAACAAAGAAATTTCTGAGAAAGAACACGTGCGGATGACGAATGTTACCGTCAACTGTAGTTCGACGCAACAATATCTACTTAAATATATCGACTATTCACGTACAATTCGCGTATAAATGAGTACACGGTTGGTTCGCGCGGACATTCGACAAGGAAGTTGGAAACGGTCCGACATCCGAGTTACTAATCGTAATAGAAACAGAAGAAATTCAAGCGCACCGTCTTGTCGTTGCCATTTGTTGGAGATCGGCCCTAATTAGGATGCGCCAAAATTTAGGCGTTTTAGAAAGACGGTTTCCTCTTACTAAAAATCTATAAATATTTGCTTATATAGAACTAGTTCAATTGCGATCATGGGACCTATAATGTAAAACTATTCAAATATGTTTTTGTTCCAATCTCTTTACGTCAAATTTGTGTAACCGCCGGCGCAAGCATCGGGCGGTCACCCGCAGGGTTGTCTGAAGATACCAATCAAACGCTCTCCTCGTTTGTAGGAGGTCACCTTTGTTTCCTTTAAGAACCAATAACATTACCTACACTGTGCGGCTGGTCTTATCTAATTGGCTGCCAGGAGGCCAGGAGCACGCTCAAGTGGAGAGGCTTTCGATGGGGCCGAGCCAGCGCAGTGAAAATCGATAACCGCATGCGGAGGTTGGTGCCGCCGTGTGCGATTGGTCCACTTTACGTTACTTAGCTTGTGGTGGCTGGTCGAAAATCGTGGCGACATGCAATGGAAGCTTAAGAATGACACTAAAACAGATACTCAGCAAAGAAGAGTTGGCGGAGCGAGGTCGTAAACGTGCCGAAACGGGCCTCCCACACTGACGCCCATTCAGCCCCGTAGACGATCGAGTAGTAACCAGCGCTTCTAGTTGTTGCGATTAACGAGAAGAGGGGAAACTGAAGGGCCCGGTTTTTGTTAATCTCAGCCACGTGAGTCCATAAGATAGTGGAATCGTGGATAGCATCGGGAAATTTATTTTCATTTTTTTAATTTATATGTGTTAAGCAGTGCAGGGAACGCGAGTGGGAGAGAACACGGGCAACGCGCTATATATGAATGAGTGAGATAACTTCATTTGGAATCCGGTGATCGGGAGGCCCGGACCTGGGGCCACGTAGATGGCCACTGGGAGTTGCCAGTCCCGTACGGCCTCCATGGCTTGCTGGACCGCCCAAAGTTGATGTTGGAGTTCTAACCTAAGCAACACGGATGACCGCCGCGCCCGCGTATACCTCACGAAAATTTTATAGTTGTGGCTGCTAGCTGCACCAAACAGCTCTCCCGGAGTGAATAGTTCCTGACCCTCAACGTAATTGCAGATCACGATCAAGTAGTACGCCGCATGAGAATACCGCGTTCTTGATGAATACGCAATGGTGCACAAAGCAGCGGTTCCGGCTTCGATGATTTGTGGGGGCGCGTGAAATTTAGCTTTAGTTAATCGCTAGATGGTGAAGGTTACTGTTGTATTTAGGAGTCACCAGTAGCCGCAAGGTGCTATTGGTGACTCCGAGCGGCGCTAGGCCCCGCAACATACTGGCATTTCGCAACTGTGACTCGCGGAAGATGGTGTAGGTGGCCCGTGCTGCCACATTATTATGCACCTTGATTATCCCCTATATGGTCTGGCGAGTATTACAGTATAAGAACTTTCGGATAATAAACAATCCTACCAATCTTATTTACAAAAGAAAATTACATAGTATTCTTTATTTAAAGGTACTGAACTTCACATTCTCAAAAGTAGCAAGATATATATATATATAGTCCTGCACTGTGTACTTATATATGCTAGCAACGCTAACTCCTAAGCCAAAATTTCCCCAAGTACAGACGCAAAATACGAAGCACACAAATGAACTGCGGTTTGTATAAACATTATCCTTAGTTACAACGCGACATTAGCAAGGTGTGAAGTGGAGAATAGTACATTACCTTTTCTGGGAAACAGTGAAAGACACATACTTCCATTACGGTTAGAATCTTTCATCTATATTTTGCTATCGTTTTTCGCGTAAGCCGCCAGGGGACGCCAAGAAAGCGTACCATCTATAAACATTTTACTGGCGGAAAAATAGATTATCTTCGATGGATCTGTTTGAAAATGTATACGGAACATATTGCGATTATTAAAATTGAACTTAGTGAAGGCGTTGACAGTATGTCATATATGAAGGCAACAGAAGTGGCAACGTGCAGTGGAGCCACATGTACTAAATATTTAAGTAAATTTAAGTTTGCCGCTCAGCCATACTGCATTGTTTGGTTCAAAATCGTGCGACCTTTATCTCTCGCGCATCGCTTTCCTGTGAAAAAAAAATGGAGCGTCGGGCCGGACTAGTGCGCTAGTTTCTTTGTGCGAAAATACGTACCGCCTAGTAAATCTGAAAACGACCACAGTATCGAAGGTATTGCAGCAACGCTGTCTATGCCTATGATACCGGGACGTTTTCGCGTCCGTCAAGTTGACAGAGAACCCAGTGGGCCGATCCGGGTGACATTGCAGGGCCAGGAGCTATGGCTCATACCCCCGTAAGGCAGAAGCAAGAAGCGAACATACAGCACAGGTTTGGTTTCAATACGAACCGCAAATTAAAAAAAAAACATAAAACCATTTGACTGATGGCGAGATGCGTGCACTTTCGTGTTGGTCCAACGTACGTTGCCGCCAATCCCTCGTCGGCAGTCGTTGTCGGAAACTACAAAGCACAAATCTCATAACCGGAAACAAAGCAGTGATTCACCCACTTCGTGGCAGAGTTTGGCCTCGGTTAGGTCAATGATGAGATTCAACCCACTAGCGTAGACGGGTCATGACGATTTAATTCTGGGCAAGATAATTTCCCAAATAACAACGGAATGCAGGTAAATGTATCATAGCGACCACAAAGCAGGTATAGCAGCAACTTCAAAGTAATAAATAAAAAAGGCTTTGTAAACTGCATTGAAATCAGCGTTTATGTCATATATCACTTTGAAGAGCGATGTGCGTAATGGGAGCACATCATGGGATCAGTATTTGAGAAGTTGCCGTACATTAGGCACAAGATATCTACAGATTCGCTGACAAACCACCTTCACAGCAGTGGATTGGCGGTGAATTTTTCAAAATAATAGCGGCGATTGTGTGTCGTAGGTAGGAGGGTGATATCGAGTTGTCGACTCCAGAAAGCCTCAGCTACTCTCTGTAGCAAAGCTGTAAGTGTTTTTACAGGTTTAATTTTCTTTTTGATTGTCTATAATCATAAGGCTTCAACTGCTTCGTTGCAAAAGCATCTATTAGTGTCGAGGTTACAAGAACAGCACTAATTACCGGGATTAGCGTTGTTAACTAAACATTTTTGGATGGCGGTTCACAGGTTGCACTACCTCCATCAACATCCGTAGTGGCGAATCTCTTCTTGCTCGCCTGTAAAAGTAAACAACACTGGACACGTTTGAATGGCCCAGCAAATAATAAACCTTAATAAATATTACAGTCCAACCAACATATGAGAATATACTCCCGCAAAAGCTATCATGTTCTTACGACGAATAATTGTTATAGGTAAGATAAGCGAAGAATAAAAGCAAGGTAAACATTTAAACATTCCAATCCGAAGCAACTTTCACTGTTTCAAAGAAGAGCACAATATTATAAGCGAATACTCCAAGTTCTGTAATCCGACACTTAATGTATCCTTCGCTGTGAATGCTATCAGATTAATCCTAATTGGTTACAGCATCTTCGAGTCAAGTGCTATCCTTAATTGGAACATGAAATGAATGCGTCTTAGATCACATTCATCTCTACAAAGTGTATTTCGAAAAGAAATGAAATTTTTTATGCGCATTGGTGCGCATTCTTTAGCCCGAAGCGGCATCCGTGTTGTTAGATGACTGCACCGGGCCCTGCCTCGCACGATCGGGAGAAAGGCGGGCGGTGGCAATGATCGCGTACGCGAACAGGATCGCGATGGCTACAGCCAGCACGATGTAGATGAGGGCCACAGGACGCGGAGCCTTGCTCAGGAAGGATCGCCATCCGTCCTTGGCCTTCAACTCGCCGGACTTGCTCGGCGTGACCGCACTGTCGCCTGCCGAATAAAAGATTGCGACAGCTTGATTTGTTTGTTCGAAAGCGTTAACAGACCGTACAATGAAAGGTCCGATAACACATATGCGAGTTGGAATACCGCTCAAGTAAGCGACAACATAAGTCCGGATCAATATTTGACGAGTCCAAAGAGAGAAAAAGTTTGGGAAAAGAGCAACCTGTATCGACTAGACACTTTCAACATACCTGCCTTATTCACCTGAATATCTTAAAATTCCATGTTTAATAGACCTATACTGTCGGAGATACTTAGGAATACAGCAATGTTTATCAGAATCTGAATTTAATTAATCAGGTGGTTCCGATGAATGTTTTAGATGTCCCTATTAACATATGGAATTTAACTTGAACATGCAATAGAAGGTCAGACGACCGCAAGCATTGACTTTTCATGCAATGGTGTTGGGCTGCTGAGCAGAGGTCGCAGGATCGAATCCCGGCCATGGCGGCCGCATTTTGATAGGGGCGAAATGCGCAAACACCCGTGTACTTAGATTTAGGTGCACGTTAAAGAAACCCAGGTAGTCTAAATTTCCGGAGTCCTCCACTATGGCGTGCCTCATAATCAGAAAGTGGTTTTGCCAAGTAAAAACCCATGATTAATTACCTTTTCATGCAACTTTGTGATCTTTAATTGAAGTAGGCTATCCTCCAGCACTCACGGTGTCTCGCACACGGCATAAACTCAAACTTTAAATACTGCCAGGTATGCAGCAAACCATGTATAAAAATAGCAGGCCGACTCGCCGTTTCCAGCACGCCAAACATGATTGGACCACACCTGACGGAAATGCGTTTGGCTTTTGAAACAATGACCCACCTGTCTTTTAGAGGAGAAAACGTTAAAACCGATCTGTATGTCTAAGATATGCAACAGAATCTGTTACGAAACTTCAATTATAACTGCAGAAGTATACTTCACAAGCTGCTAATCCACAAATAAAATGGCAAAAAATGATGCGCACACTGACCGCCGTACACAGACAACACACAAAAAGCGCCACGTGCAACATAAAAAGTGTATAAAGTATCTCATTCCAGTGCCTCACAGGAACGTTAAAACTAGCTTCGTTGCGAGGGGCTCGCTGGAGGAGCGAGTCTCTGGAACAAGTATAGGTATTGTAGCTCAAGACATAGTGGTTTCTGATGTATATTTAATGCGGCCATTTGGTCAGTTTTTAGTAGCTTGAATAGGCTACAAGATCCCAAAAAATGTCACATGCCACTCGCACACGGAACATAGGAAAGAGTGGCAGTATTATCAGCCTCGTTCTTTACGCAGTATATTATGTTCACATATACCTCAATACGGTACAAATATGTTTCAATGCCATGCGCTTTCCAAGATCAAGCGGCCTGCGAAACTCGCACATAGGATCGTAAGTGTGAATATTCAAATACTTCTGTTCTGAGCTGTTCACGACCACACATTGTAATAGCCGCGCATGAAGAAGGCACCACCGCTGATCGAAAATTGTAGAGAAACATGAGTGTCTTCATCTAACGCTCTCTACGTGCATGTTGACTTATGGTTATCATTCGCAACATGTATTGAGTAGTCCATACGGCGCCTAACTCTAAGCATTTTTGGTGGTCGTGCAAGTCCACTCACCTTGTTTATCGGCCAGTCGCTGATTGTCACCGGGAATCGCAGTGTGGCAGAGGCTTCGCCGCAGAGGTAGGCTGCCTTCCGATGCCGTCGGCAGCAGCGAGGTGGTGTCAGGCAACCAACCAGCGCCCGTGTCCATGGCCACCTGCTGCTGTTCGCCCTTGAGCAACGATTGGTCCAGCAGGTCTAGATAGCAAACGTTCATCATATCCAGGGTATGGTCTCTCATCTCCGCGCCGCTTTCGAGCTCGGAGAGCTCCTCGTCCATGATTGCTGGCTTCGTCTGAGAGATGGAGCGAGCTGTCTTCCTCTTCATCTTTGCCTCGCTTCCACGGTACAGTAGCTCTGGCGTGGTGGTGGTTGACAAATAAGTTTTGTCTATACTGTTGGCCCCTTCTTAAGCCGTAAGGGTTGGGTAAAAATACGACCTATGCAGGACTAGTTCGAGACTTTCTTGAAATAGAACAAAGAAATTTCTGAGAAAGAACACGTGCGGATCAAGAATGTTACCGTCAACTGTAGTTCGACAGAAGAATATCTACTTAAATATATTGACTATTCACGTACAATTCGCGTATAAATGAGTGCACGGTTGGTTCGCGCGGACGTTCGACAAGGAAGTTGGAAACGGTCCGAGATCCAAGTTACCTCATCGTAAAAGAAACAGAACAAATTCCAGCGCACAATCTTGTCGTATCCATTTATTGGAGATCGGCCCTAATTAGGACGTGCCAAACGTTAGGCGTTTTAGTAAGAGGGTTTCCTCTTACTAAAAAAAAGTATAAATATTTTCTTGTGTAGAACCAGCTCAATTGCGATCATGGGCCCTATAACGTAAAACTATTCAAATATGTTTTTATTCCACTCTCATGAGGTCAAATTTGCGTAACCGCCGACGCAAGCATCGGGCGGTCACCCGCAGGGTTATCTGAAGATACCAATCAAATGCTCTCCTTGTTTGTAGGATGTCTCTTTTGTTTCCTTTAAAAAACAATAACATTGCCTGCACTGTGCGGCTTGTCTTACCTAATTGGCTGCCAGCAGGCCAGGAGCACGCTCAAGTGGAGAGGCTTTTGATGGGGCCGAGCCAGCGCACTGAAAATCGATAACCGCATGCGGAGGATGGTGCAGCCGGTTGCAATTGGTCCGCTTTCCGTTACTTAGCTTGCGGTGGCTCGTCGAAAATCGTAGCGGCATGCAATGGAATCTTAAGATTGACACTAAAACGGATACTCAGCAAGGAAGAGTTGGAGCATGCGAGGTCGTAAACGTGCCGAAACGGGCCTCACACACTGACGCCCATTCATCCCCGTAGACGCTCGAGCAGGAACCAGCGCTTCTAGTAGTTGCGATGAACGAGAAGAGGGGAAACCGAAGGGCCCGGTTTTTGTTAATCAGAGCCACGTGAATCCATAAGATAGTGGAATCGTGGATAGCATCGGGAAACTTATTTTCATTTTGTAATTTACATGTGTTAAGCAGTGCGGGGAGCGCGAGTGGGAGAGAACACGGGCAACGCGCTATATGTGAATGAGTGACATAACTTCATTTGGAATCCGGTGATCGGGAGGCCCGGACCTGGGCCCACGTAGATGGCCACTGGGAGCTGTCAGTCCCGTACGGCCTCCATGGCTTGCTCGACGGCCCAAAGTTGGTGTTGGAGTTCTAACCTGAGCAACACGGCTGACCGCCGCGACAGCAGATATCTTACGAAAATTTCATACTTGCAGCTGCTAGTTGCACAAAACAGCTCTCCCAGAATGAATCGTTCCTGACCCTGAACCTAACTGCCGATCACGTTTGTTTTTCCTTTTCAAGGGACACGCATGTGTAACCTGATTCGCACAGTTTCAGTGCGCACGCTCGAAGCAAGAAGGCACTGCGAATGGAGCAACCACCGTGCTGACTAGTTGCGTGCATGGACGCTTATCAGCTTTGGTGAACAACACTAGTACCTGAGCTTAAATTTCTCAGACCCGTTTTCTTGTGGACGCTACGAATCCGGTGTATAGCAATTCAATACAAGGTTGTATTAGATGCTTCAGTCGAATACTCGAGAACGTATGAGCAAATGTTTAGGACACGCAGCTCAGATTTGAAACGCACATCGCCGCGAGAAGAGGAGATGTGCTCGGCGAATATTTTGGTTTCGAAGCAGTACGCCGCTTGAGAATACCGCGTTCTTGACAAATACGCAATGGTGCACAAAGCAGCGGTTCCGGCTTCGTTTATTCGTGGGGGCGCATGAAATTTAGCCTCAGTTAATCGCGAGATGGAGAAGGTTACTGTTGCATTTAGCAGTCACCAGTAGCAGCAACGCGCTACTGGTGACTCCGAGCGGAGCTAGGCCCCGCAATACACAGGCGTTTCGCAACTGTGACTCGCGGAAGATGGTGTAGGCGGCCTGTGCTGCCACATTCTTATGCACTTTGATTACACCATATATGGGCTGGCGAGTATTACAGTATAATACCTTTGGATAATAAACAATCATACTAATTTTATTTACCAAGGAAACTTACATAGTATTCTTTATTTAAAAGTACTGAACGTCACATCTTCAAAAGTGGCAAAAAATATAATCTTGCGCTGTGTACTTATATAAGCTCGCAATGCTAACTCCTCAGTTAAAGTTTCCCCCAAGTGGGGAAGCAAAATACGAAGCACACATATGAATTGCGGTTTGTATAAACCTTATCCTTAGTTACAACGCGACATTAGCAAGGTGTGAAGTGGAGAATAGTACATTACGTTATCTGGGAAACAGTGAAAAACAGATACTTGCATTACGGTTACTATCTTTATTCTTTATCTAGCTGTCGTTTTTCGCGTGAGCCGCCAGGAGACGGCAAGAAAGCGTACCATCTATATATATCTTACTGGCGGAAAAATAGATTATCTTCGATGGATCTGTTTGAAAATGTATATGGAACATATTGCGATTATTAAAAGTGAAATTAGCCAAGGCGTTGATGGTATGTCATACATGAAGGCAACAGAAAAAGTGGCGGCCTGCAGTGGACCCACATGTGCAAAATATTTAAGTAAACTAAAGTTTGCCGCTCAGCCACACTACATTGTTCGGTTCAATATTGTGCGAGCTTTATCTCTCGAGCATCGCTTTCCTGTGAAAAAAAAAATGGGGCGTTGGGCAGGACTAGTACGATAGTTTCTTTGTGCGAAAATTACCGTCTAGAAAAGCTGAAACCGACCACAGAATCGAAGGTATTAGAGCAATGCTGTCTATGGCTAGGATCCCGGGACATTCTCGCGTCCGTCACGTCGACAGAAAGCCCAGTGGGCCGATCCGAGTGGCATCGCAGGCCCAGTAGCTATGGCTCATAGCCCCGTAAGGCAGAAGCAAGAAGCGAACATACAGCACAGGTTTGGTTTCAATACGAACCGCAAACTATAAAAAAAACATAAAACCACTTGACCGATGGCAAGATGCGTGCACTTCCGTGTTGGTCCAACGTAGGTTGCCGCCATTCCCTCGCCGGCAGTCGTTGTCGGAAACTACACAGCACTAATCTCATAAGCGGAAGCGAAGCAGTGATTCACCCACTTCGTGGAAGAGTTTGGCCTCGGTTAGGTCAATGATGCGATTCAACCATCTAGCGTACATGGGTCATGACGATTTAATTCTAGGCAAGATAATTTCCCAAATAACAACGCAATACAGGTGTATGTATCATAGCGGCCACAAAGCAGCTATAGCAGCAACTTCAAAGTAATAAATAAAAAAGGCTTTGTAAACTGCATTGAAATCAGCGTTTGTGTCATATATCACTTTGAAGAGCAATGTGCGTAATGGGAGCACATCATGGGATCAGTATTTGAGAAGTTGCCCTACATTAGGCGCAACATATCTACAGATTCGCTGACAAACCACCTTCACCGTAGTGGATTGGCGGTGAATGTTTTAAATAATTGTGGTGATTGTGTGCCGTAGGCAGCAGGTGATATTAGGTCGTCGACTCCAGAAAGGCTCAGCTACTCTCTGTAGCAAAGCTGTTAGTGTTTTTACATGTTTCATTTCCTTTTTGATTGTGTGTAATCATAAGTCTTCAAATGCTTCGTTGCAAAAGTATCTATTATTGTAGAGTTTACAAGAACAGCACTAATTACCGGGATTAGCGTTGTTAACTAAACATTTTGGGATGGCGGTTCACAGGTTGCACTACCTGCATCAACATCCGTAGTGGCGAATCTCTTCTTGCTCGCCTCTAAAAGTAAATAACACTGGACACGTTTGAATGGCCCAGCAAATAATAAACCTTAATAAGTATTACAGTCCACCCAACATATGAGAATATTCTCCCGCGAAAGCTATCATGTTCTTACGGCGAATAATTGTTACAGGTAAGAAAAGCGAAGAATGAAGGCAAGGTAAACATTCAAACATTCCAATCCAAAACAACTTCCACTGTTCCTAAGAAAAGCACAATATTGTAAGCAAATACTCCAAGTTCTGTAATCCGACACTTAATATATCCTTCGCTGTGAACGCCATCAGATAAATCCTGATTGGTTACAGCATCTTCGAGTCAAGTGCTATCCTTATTCGGAACACGACATGGATGCGTCTTCGATCACATTCATCTCTACAAAGTGTATTTCGAAAAGAAATGAAATTTTTCATGCGCATTGGTGCGCATTCTTTAGCCCGAAGCGGCATCCGTGTTGTTAGATGACTGCACCAGGCCCTGCCGGGCACGATCGGGAGAAAGGCGGGCGGTGGTAATGATCGCGTACGCGAACAGGATCGCGATGGCTACAGCCAGCACGATGTAGATGAGGGCCACAGGCCGGGGAGCCTTGCTCAGGAAGGATCGCCATCCGTCCTTGGCCTTCAACTCGCCGGACTTGCTCGGCGTGACCGCACTGTCGCCTGCAGAAAAAAACATTGCGACAGCGTCACTTGTTTGTTCGAAAGCGTTAACAGGCCGTACAATGAAGGGTCCCATAATGCATATGCCAGTTGAAACACCGCTCAAGTAAGCGACAAAGTAAGTCCGGATCAATATTTGACGAGGCCAAAGAGAGAAAAATTTTGAGAAAAGAGCACCTTGTATCGACTAGCCACTTTCAACATACCTGCCATATTCACCTTAATATCTTAATATCCCATTTTTAATAGAAATAATAATAATATTTGGGGTTTTACGTGCCAAAACCACTTTCTGATTATGAGGCACGCCGTAGTGGAGGACTGCGGAAATTTTGACCACCTGGGGTTCTTTAACATGCACCTAAATCTAAACACACGTGTGTTTTCGCATTTCGCCCCCATCGAAATGTGGCCGCCGTGGCCGGGATTCGATCCCGCGACCTCATGCTCACCAGCCCAACACCGTAGCCACTGAGCAACCACGGCGGGTCATTTTTAATAGACCCATACTGTCGGAGATACTTAAGAATACAGCAATGTGTATCAGAATCTGAATTTAAATAATAAGGTGGTTTCGATTAATGTTTTAGATGTCCCTATTAACATATAGAATTGAACTTGAACATGCAATAGGAGGTTACACGACCGCAAGCATTGACTTTTCATGCAACTTTGTCATTCTTAATCCATTTAGGCTATCCTCCAGGACTCACGGTGTCTCGCACACGGCATAAACTCAAAATTTCAATACTGCCTGATATGCAGTAAACCATGTATAAAAATAGCGGGCCGAATCGCCGTTTCCAGCACGCCAAACATGATTGGACCACACCTGACAGAAATACGTTTCGTTTTCGAATCAATGACCCGCCTGTCTTTTAGAGGTAAAAACGTTATAACCAATCTACATTTCTAAGATAGCCAACAGAATGTGTTAAGAAACTTCAATTATAACTGCAGAAGTATACTTCACAAGTACGCCAATCCGCAAATAAAATGAGAAATGATGCGCACAGTGACCGTCACACACAGACAACACACAAAAAAGCGCCACATGCAACAAAAAAAAAGGGATAAAAGTATCCCAGTCCAGTGCCTCACAGGAACGTTAAAACTGGCTTCGTTACGAGGGGCTCGCTGGAGGAGCGAGTCTATGGACCAAGTACACATAAAGTAACTCAATACATAGTAGTCTCTGATGTACATTTATTGGGGACATTAGGCCAATTTTTAGTACTATGAAATAGGCTACAAGATCCCAAAAGATGTCATATGCCTCTCGCGCACGGAACATAGGGAAGAGTGGCAGCATCATCAGCCTAGTTCTTTGCGAAGTATGTTATATTCACATATGCCTCAATACAGTGCAGATATGTTTCGATGCCGTGCGCTTTTCAAGACCAAGTGGCCTGCGAAACTCGCGCATAGGATCGTAAGGGTGAATAGGCAAATACTTCTGCTCTAAGCTGTTCACGACCGCGCATTGTAATAGCCGCGCAAGAAGAACGCACCACCGCTGCTCTAACAATCGTAGGGAAATGTGAGTTTCTTCATCTAACGTCCTCTACGTGGATGTTGACTTACGGTTATCATTCGGAACATGTATTGAGTAGTCCATACGGCGCCTAACTCTAAGTACTTTTGTTGGTCGTGTAATTCCACTCACCTTGTTTATCGGTCAGTCGCTGATTTTCACCGGGAAGCGCAGTGTGGCAGGGTTTTCGTCGCGGAGGTAGGCTCCCTTCCGATGCCATCGGCAGCAGCGTGGTGGTGTCAGGCAACCACTCAGCGCCAGTGTCCATGGCCACCTGCTGCTGTTCGCCTTTGAGCAGCGACTGGTCCAGCAGGTCGAGATAGCAAACGTTCATCATATCCAGGACATGGTCTCTCATCACCGCGCCGCTTTCAAGTTCCGAGAGCTCCTCGTCCATGATTGCTGGCTTCGTCTGAGAGATGGAGCGAGCTGTCTTCCTCTTCTTCCTTGCCTCGCTTCCATGGCACGATAGTTTTGGCGCGGCGGTGGTTCACAAATGACTTTTGCCTATACTGTTGACCCATTGTCAGGTCGTAAGGGATGAGTAAAGATATGACTTGTACAGGACCAGTTCCAGACTTTCTTGAACTACAGCAAAGAAATTTCCGAGAAAGAACACGTGTTCATCAAGATTGTTACCGTCAACTGTAGTTCGAGGCAAAAATATCTGCTTAAATATGTCAACTATTCACTTACATTATAAATGAGCATACGGTTGGTTCGTGCAGACCCTCAATGAGGAAGTTAGAAACAGTCCGAGATCGAAGTTCCTCAACGTAAAAGAAACGGAACAAATTCAAGCCCACCATCTTCTATTAGCCACTGGCTGGAGACCGGCCCTACTTAAGATGCACCAAACGTTTCTCGAAATAAAAGGTGTCCTCTCACTAAAAAAACTAAATACATTTACTTTCAGAACTAGCTCAATTACGATCAGATTCCAAACTAATTCTGCGAACACACTGAAACGAAATTCGGCAGAGCCCATCTCGCTACGAGTATCGACGGTAATGCGTTCAGCATTGAATTAGTATAGCGACACAACGTATTGACACCGTCGAAACAAGTTTTGCATGAGACCTTTGCTGCAGAGGGACTCCTCTTTCGCGCTTTCATAGAAACACTCGATGCCATCTAGCGCCGTCACCGCGGAGCCTGCGCGTGGCCTTTAATAGAGACTTTTAGCTTGTACGCTATTCCGGTAAACGGGAGCGGTTTGGGCGGATTACCGGATGGTCGGGGCGTAAACGTGAGCGGTGAAGCCGCCTGGTGTTGTAGAGCTCAACCAGACAAACGCACAGCTAAAACTGCAATAACTCACCATATCCTGCTTCGCCACTCGTGCAAATTTTTGGCAGCGGCGTAATTGTGAACACGATTACGCCACTGTCGAAAATTTACGCCAGCAGCTAAGCAAAAACCAGTAATTAGCTCTGTGTTTGTGTGGTTGAGCTTTGCGCCACCAGTCTGGCCGCTCACCTTGACGCCCCCGTTAAACCGGAAAACCGCCCGCGCTTGCCCGAATACCGGACACGCTAAAAGTCTCTAATATGCACGGCACACGTGTGCGTGCGAACACTTACAAACGCGTCATGTGGCATCCGTGTTCCTCCCTCGCGCAATCTTTGGACACGCTGCGCCGTGTGGTGGTGCTGCCGAGAAGTCTGCGCGCGGCCACCGAGGCGAGAGGAGTGGCAAGCCGGCCAGTGCGAACGTCGATAATAGTTTCTTGGCTTCGCGCGCACCCAGCGGCACATACACAGTGACCGAAGTTGGCGAGAGGTTCATTGAAGAGCGACACATACCCTGTGCATCCACGGCGCAACTCGCCTAACCTTGGACGAGAAAGACGTCTATTGAAAAGTGGCACATAACAAGTGCGAAGTGCGTTTGTTACACAGCGTGCTATGGCATCGGATTGCTGTCCTCGAAGAGCCCTTGTGATAGGGGTTTGAATCCGCTTAGCATCGCAAAACTTTAAATCAACTTTTTTATCAACATAAAGGAGCCCATACCAACTGGCACATCTAGAGCGACCCGAGTCGGCACCTAAGAGATCCATGAAGACCAGCACGGACCGAATGGCTGCAACGCCACGCCATGTGCAAGTTTCGACGGAGCAGAGCGGACGAAAAGGTACACCTGCTGCCGCGCTGGCGCTAGGCGTTGTGCGAGTGGAGAGTGTTTCGCCGCGACGGCAGGTCGTCCTCGCTCTCGCTCTCGGAAGCCTGGGTTAACCATGCGTTCCTCGTTCGCGCAAGCTCTAGCATGCGTTCTAACTTATCCGCGGCAGTCGCTACGTAGAAATTAATCATCAAAATACAACAATATTGTCGCGTAGCAGTGACGGGGAAGGCAGCAAAACAGTGATTAACGAAACTAGTGTTTTATTAGGCGAACTTGTGCCCTCAAAAGCAGGCTGCACTCAATCAACAACGATAGTGGCGAACACACTCGGCGATCGTCTAAAATCCGATCAGCGGGTCAAGCACGTTGGCTTTTATGCATCAGTCGTCGAATGTTCCAGAGTAATCGCTGGGACCAACGTGTATTCCATAAAGTTCTACACCATTCGCGTCGCGCATACATGAAATCAGATTACACAAGTTTCGGTCACAGACAGCGGATAGAAGCATCCATAACATTCCAGAAACTTGCGATACATGCAGGCGCGTCTTGTGCTGTGCGATAACATTTGTTAGGCGATGGCAAGCGGTCAGCCGGAAAAGGCAAACAAAAAAAATTAAATGATGGGGTTTTACGTGCCAAAACCACTTTCTGATTATGAGGCACGCCGTAGTGGAGGACTCCGGAAATTTCGACCACCTGGGGTTCTTTAACGTGCACCTAAATCTAAATACACGGGTGTTTTCGCATTTCGCCCCCATCGAAATGCGGCCGCCGAGGCCGGGATTCGATCCCGCGACCTCGTGCTCACCAGCCTAACACCATAGCCACTGAGCAACCACGGCGGGTGAAAAAGGCAAACAAGTACAAGTGTCAATATATTCGAAAGGAAAAACTTTTGGCGGTAGCGACGTTCGGACCTATGACCCCTGCGTTTAGCGCATCGATGCCATGGAATGCTTCACCAGCTTTAACGCACTGTAATACTATGAATTATCATAGCCAAACAAGCCTACAGAAATGAAATGCACACATTAGCACTGCATCAATCAATCAATCAATCAATCAATCAATCAATGTCAATCAGTCAGTCATTTTATTTCAGTATCAAAGACATTTGGTGGGTGCAGACAAAAAACCATTCATCAGGCTTGACGAGGTCTGCACCCCCAAATACTGGCAGACAAGGCGCATAACAAGTACAGCACGCCAACATAAATACACCGAACAGTGTACAGAAGTCAGGTGTGTGTGCATTTACGGTCTTAAATCAGCTGCTATTGTTATAAATACTAGTAAAAGAAGCATAACAACAAGTCATTGTGTAGAAACAAATAATAAAATAAGAAAGACCTCGATAGCGGTGCTTCACGATGGCGGCACAAATTATTGCAGACATGTTTTCTTAGTTGGCATGACAACGTAATGATTACAACGGCCACACTGGCCTAAGGACAGCGGCGCGAGGAATATGGAGATGTCGACGGGCACGTGGCATTGACAACAGCATTGCCAGGACAGTATGATGGCAATTCAACCACGACACCATGGCGACGATGGCACGAAAAACGGCTGCGCAGCTGCTCTATGTTCTGCGCTTCTTTATCCGACGAAGGCTGCATACACCTCTGAGCATTCACTTTAACATCACACAAAGCTGCACTTGGCCTGAGTACGAAATAGCGCATCTCAAAGAGATATTCGCAGCGGGCTTTGTCGACAAAAACGGGCCCCGTAACTACCAGTACAGTTGGCGAAATAACGTGACCATGGAGTGGACACGGCATCGCGCCGCCCGCGAGCCCCCCATTTAAAGCTTCAGATTCCACAAAGAACTCTTGCGACTGCACGCGCGATAGCATCTGCCACCAGCAGTTCTTTATACTCGGTCAATTCAAAACGAGCGAACCCGGTAGTGTCGACTTGGCTCATTTCACTGCTGCAAGATGATGTCGGCATAGTCATTGGGGGGTATAGATGATGGCTGGCGCCACTCTCTGCGACGTTATGACGCTGTGAAGCAACTGATTATCTCAGAAAATTAAAAGAACATGGCCTCAAAAACATTGTGTACAGACTTTAGTATTGTCTTCATTTATATAATAGCGTAAGAAACGGATAAAGTATACTAACCCGTTGCTTATCCTGCACATGTGAACCAGGTATGGAATAAAAAAAACGCCCGCATTCTTAATCATCTTATGATCATCGGCAATGGTTTCACTTTAATTATAAGTCCGTTGCCCTTGTGTTCCGACGGTACAGCTCGCATGGTTCTTTGGCCAATGCAGAACCGTAGGGACAGAAGAAGCTGACGGCGAACGGTGCGTACTGGGAGAGGGCTCCATTGATCCTGCGCACATTGGACGTGAAGCGAGAAAACTGTCAATCACTGGTCTAAAGACTAGCGTAGCCTCCGGCAACCTCTGGTAATACCCAAAGGGATCATATCGTCGTAACCCACCATGGTTGCTCTGTGGCTATGGTGTTGGGCTACTGAGCACGAGGTCGCGGGATCGAATCCCGGCCACGGCGGCCGCATTTCGATGGGGCCGAAATGCGAAAACACCCGTGTGCTTAGATTTAGGTGCACGTTAAAGAACCCCAGGTGGTCTAAATTGCCGGATTCCTCCACTACGGCATGCCTCATAATCAGAAAGTGGTTTTGGCACGTAAAACCCCATAAAAGAAATACCGCCGTAAAGCGTACATTTAGACTTTGGCAGCATGGCAACATAAAAAAATCAATTTCCGCGCTCACAACTCCATAGGCCGCAGTTACACGTATGCGACGGCAGCAAGTCACATCATTGTTCTTACTCATCGTTTTCGTGAGCTACGTAGAGGCAGGAATAAGCGTCACGTCACATAATCACTCTTAGCGTTATAGCACGAATTGTAACGAGCATGATATACCTAAGGTAGATGTATCACCTTGACGCCGTAAGCGCTGATGACTTGAACTGGTTAAGTCGCCCGTAGCGAATTAAGGCAAACAGCTAGCACAACGCGTCGATGGGGAGAGACTGACAGTGGGAAGCTTGTGCTTGATTTCATCCACTCATGCCCGATGCGCGTTCTCTAAAAAAAAACGCCAACCTCTTTCAGACGCTGTCGATGGAAGATTGATGTGCTACTTGTGAGCGGTGGCACATCGAATTGAATTGCTACGAACTGCCGTGTATTACCATTGCAATTTAAGAGACGCATTTTTGCAATTTGTATAGGCCCTTTCACCTGTTTCCGTGGTGGTCGGTTGTGGTGAGACATTCCTCGTCGATAGAAATGCTCGTAGGAAATGTAAGTGTGCTGTCGCGTTACCATGGTTGGAGGACACGCTAAACTGCAACAGTTCTTTGAGAGGAGCGTGCTGCCGCGCGAGTGAGCAAGATGCCAGTTGCCTTCCACGCCCGCGCTTGCACCGGTGGAGGCAACACACACGCGGCGAATCGATATATATGTATGGCGACATACCGTATTACCGCTACAGATATGCTGGTTGACGGGTCTGTTCTCTGAGGAATCATGCAATGAAGCAACAAACGAAGCCTTCATGTCGTCACCGCAACACAGATACATCGTCGGGTTCATAATTCATTTAATTTCGCAAACAGCTTGCTGGAAGCGTTCAGCTACTAGCTAACATCAACCTTAATCATTGATGGTTTTCGCACGTTTTTTATATGCCTATTTGGTTGGGATGTGTGCGACTGCGCTTGTCCAGTCCAGGCCATACCCTGTGCTTTAGTTAACCATCAGTATGTTGTTATAGTTATTTATGAGGCATGTTATTCATTGTTATTGAGTATTTTAGCAAGTTTTAGACAATGATGCTACTATGTTTGCGGATCAGCGCGCAGCGTGTTCCAATAAAATCAATAGGTGTAGGAAGAGCTGACCTGGTTTGGGAAGGAAGGGCTGCGCTTCTGGGCTTTCCGGCGTGGTTGGTGTACGGTTCGCAGGATGACTGCAAAGGTAGATGTTGCAGTCAGGGAATGCAAGTACGTATGAAGCGATGCTCGCACGTAGTGACTACATGCGATATTTTGTTCCGATTATATCATAATGAAAATATCGCTGTCAAGAAACAAATGCAGCAAATTTCCATAAAGGATAAGGATATCAGTGAAAGTCAGTTTGCCCTGCCAAGATACCAACATACCATAATGTTTTTAACAGAGTTTCTGGGCGTTTCGCGTTCACTCATGCAGCCTTCAAACGGCTCGTACTTATTGTGGTCTGCTTGTAAAGCGGAGAAGCAAAATGACAGCACCTCAGCGTAGAAGAAGAATGCCACGTGCTCGGCAACGTAAGGGGCGAATCCACGCGCGACGAGGTAGGGGTCAGTGGCAGCGCTTTGGCTCAGGTTAAGGAAAAGCTGCAGAGAAAGAGAGAGAGAGAATGGCCAGTTCTACATCCCCACGTGGTCACAGTAAGTCATATAACAAACTTCCAGAAAGAAACTGCGGATCATTAGAGTGGTATGTTTCATCAAACAATGCCGCACGAACTGTTTTAGTTCAAGACATTTTCTCAACATAGACCTCTGACGGAGAGCCTGCTTACGCGCTCTTTGCTTCATGGGGCTGCCAGTTTTTTTCGACCCTTGAAGTTTAGTCCAATGACACTTTACTCATCGTTAGAAGCGGCCGGTGTCCGCCGAGCAGCCAACATCTATTTATTTGTTTGCTTGCTTGCCTCATATACTCTCAATGCTTTCCAACTGATACTGATACAAGTTCAACATTCGCCATGAGTCACGACTGTTCAAAAGATTACACATACACGTTGGTACAATCAAGGCAGTGCGGCCAACTTATCCGGTAACATAGTTGGAGAGTGGCACGGACGAATGGATAACATACATTTGCGTGACAACTGATAACGAATGTACAAGTATATTGGTGCCATTGCATCCCAATGTGGTATCGTAAGGGGGCCGTCTGAATTGCCACTACTCCAGCCAACATGCAGTTTTAAGCTTCGTTAGCTTCAAAAGATGGCGTTATTTGCTGTTTTTGTGAGTGTGAACTAAGCCGGGCGATTGAAATATCATTCATCCAGTCTAATGTAAACGGTCCTCTCACCTGATTTAAAGCTTAGTAGACGCTGAAAATTATGCGCTGACATAGTAACCTGGCATGCTTTTTAGAAAACACCATTTGTTTCTCACGCCTAACACTTCAGTGTCTGAGATTACGAGTTAGCTTCAACAAAAAATAAACATACTGTCAAGAAAAACTTCGACAATTGTAATTGTGTTCACCACCTTGCCAGAGTACACCGCATATTATGCCGAGAGACGGTTACGCACGAACCATCATGGAGATAGTTTTAAATTAGAAGACATTCTCGGACACTCAAAACCCACTGGACATTGCGCTCGTGACCAAATTGCATATCTCAAAAAGTGCAACTAGACTCGCTCGTACCTGCAGATAAGGGGCCAGTGCCAGATGGTCGGCCATGATGTCTTCATACATCCAATGATTCATTCCTTCCATTCTCTGCAAAACACATCAAGCAATTACCATTGCCTGCTTCTATACAGCTATCGGCCCTCACTCTACAGAAACTTTCATGCGACGATGAGAAAGGTTATGGCGATAAACGCAATCTTGCTAATAAACGCAAATGCAGAACATTTATTTACTGCTCAACAATCATTCCTGCGTTTTCGTTGGCTAAGAAAAGCTTAAGCTGGAAAGTGCTACCGCAAAAGAAGCGCCAGAATAGACAAGTGACGGAATCACAATGAGAAGAAGGACGGCGATGCACACTTTCTCTGTGACACCTGGCGGTCGCTTACAGTGAGGCAACAAATTTGAAGTGCGTGCGTTTTGCATGCGACTCAGCATGATCGTGCTCGAGATTATAAGTATACAAATTCCTAACAGGGTGTTCAATTGTGATGTGTTTTTCTGTGTCCCGTGTCCTACTGCTGAAAATCGACCGTTGAACATTCGTAAGCTTAACCAGGGTGCATAACTCAGATGGCTGACGTAGCATGGAAGTCTTTCTGGTGGTGAGATAAGTCGTTTCTTTGCAGCCCTAGTGGCTGGTAGCTGCAACGGTGGGGTGGTAATGATGATAATTATTATTGAGTTCCCATTTCAAACGAAATGGGGCCATGCGTCACCATACCTCCGCCATGAATTTTATTTTGCAATTTAAATGACACTATACGTTTCAAGTTGCACTCCTTGTCTAAAATGTGCGCATGGTTGCGCTATCCTGTGGGTTATGCATGAATTTTTATACGATGTCAATGTACTTCCTCCTACAGGCTTATTCTTTACCGACCTCCCAAATGTCTCTTTCTTAGGGCCACCGCGTACGATGCCGTGTTATAACACTAGTGTTTCATAAAGACTGACTCCTGAATGTTTAGTCTGACATTTTTAAGGTATGGGTAATTGTCTCCACAGTATTTGCGGAAATGAATGTAGCGCCTAATGTCCTAATGGCCAATGTGCTTATGGCGACTAAAAAGAAGTACAATTTTTGGTCCTTCCAACAAGATATAACACTGAAACAACGCGACATACACCGCTATCGAGACAGTTGTAGTAAGATCCCCACGAGCGCGAAGTATTCTGCACTTGTCAGCTAAGAATTTACCTTCTTTGAGTATTCATCATGTGATCGTATGACTTGATATTATGAAGTACGATGGCATAACGTCTCAGCTGAATGTCCTAGAGAAAAGACTGATCTTGCGATATGAACAAGTAATCGCGTTGAAACGCTACCTCGAAAAGGATAGGGATGGGATGCGCTATGTATGCACCCAAGGCGCAGTGTCGTTTTGCATTGAACATGGCCGTCCTGTTTGGATCTGAAAAGAGCATGAAAGAAAAGTGCGGTGTAGCTTTTTTTCCCAACCAGTCATCGCAATGCTTTTGAAGCAACCATATAAAACAGTGGAACAAAAGCAAAAGCCAAACACCTTTGTGGTTGCGAAAACAGTCACGTACAATGCATATTGTACGTGACTGTTAAGGTGACTTAGCGGCTATAATGTTGCGATGCCAAGCACGAGGTCGCGGGATCAAATCCCGTCCGCGGCGGCCGCATTTACATGAGGGCAAAATGCAAGAACGCCCGTGTCCTGTGCATTGCGGCGGCACGTTAAGGGTGCCCTAGATTTAAAGATTAATCCCGAGTGCTCGGCTAGGACGTGCCTCATAATGAAATCGTGGTTTTGGCACGTGAAATCACCGAATTCAATTAAATTCCCAGGCAATGCTTCTCTTTGCAAACCAATCTTCGTGGACAATATTGATTGCTTTATAAATGTATCGACTAACTGATCTAATTTGTTTATAATCCCAATATATTGATGAGCAATATGAAGCAATGCACAGTGGATAGCTTTTATTAGTTCGACTATATCAACATCTTGCTGCACTCCACCCAGCTCGGAATGAGACTGCAGCGCCCACGAATCGAGCAAGTCACCTAAGCTATTGAGTAAATTCTCTTGTTATCACAATAAACAGTAGAATCGCCAAAGTAAAACAAACTATAATTGAAGATGATTGAAAGTATACTTGAAACCCTAACTTAATAAATGAAATAATAATTGAAATCTAGTAACTTGACATGTGTAACTTGAGATAAGTAAGAAACACTTAAGTAGTCACGCCTTAAAAACCTTGTTGGTGACGGCTCTTCTCGCAGCGAATGTCCCAGCTAAAAGCGCCGAGGTATCAGTGAAAGCAAGAGTCAATGGTGGACAATTTCTAGGACAATGTATGGGCTCACCCTGAGCATTGGCCAGAATCCTCGCGGTGGTCCGAACAAGGTCGGGTAATATCTTCACCACATAAAACTTTCTGAAATCAAATGACACAAACAATAGAAACTGGTGGCGCGAATTTTCTTCAAGCTGAACCTCATTATTATAGAGAAATAAGTTTAGCCCAAGCGTGTCACCTTTTACTAAAATGGCACAAATATATGCTTTTTGGTTCTAGAACGATGCAAACACACCATTTCGACTATCGCACATGCATGCCGAGTATCTTCTATAAATCTTCCAAGAAGTACAGTTTCCCTAATAAATGTCATTCATACTTAAGCGATACTAATCAAATAGAGCTTGACAGAAGAGTGGATGAGCCGATGGTTTGAATATGTGAAACGAAAGTTACCGTAACAGCGGAGTGGCTTGAAAGGCGAGTCCGAAGTAGCTGAGCGGAATGACTGTAAAAAAGACGTACCACATGCCTTAAAACAACGACGCTTCTTAGATATGGGTGGCGCCTCGCAACATCATAATAAAACCAATGTAAGGCCAATGACAGAAAATTAAACTTGTTTAACGATCCATAACTCCGCAACACACAATGCACTTTTGTAATGTGTATAAACCTGAGACGATGTTTTAAATGGACAAGATCAAACTGTGTGTTACAGTTTAACGTATTTTGACACCAACCTTGCTTAGGTTTTGGAAAGATTCGATTATAAAATGACGGTGGGTTTAGTGCTAAGCGTAATAAGCTGTGTTAGAGTGTGTCTTAAGTACTTGGTGATATGTAGTTCCCAAAACTTCGACATATATTTATTTTGTTTTCAAGTCAGAGTGCGTCAACCTTCTTTCTATAACATCTTCTAGTGATCGTTATTTGTTAATGAAATTTTTGAGCATTTATGCGACACTTACAGGCAGAATGGACCATTCTTTCTTTTTACACAATAATACAAATTCCAGGCGAGATCAACACTTACAGATAACGTTTGAGTATTCGTCGTAAACAATGCTGTATTCAAAGCTGCTGGCAGGAGGATACCTGTTGAGCACAAAGAAACGGCACTGTTACATATCGCCTACCAATACGACGCTGCTGAGTCATTTATAGGACACGAATAAGTTGCAATCTGTAGCTCTCAGTCGGGAACATTTGCAAGAAGAATGTAGAGGTATGACGATAAACAAAAGTAATTATAGGTGATTGCATTTGAAAGACAGCCCTTTATTGGCGGAGTTTTGGTTTCCAAGAAACAACATTTTATTCTATGCAACTGAACGAAAAGGAATTGTAAAATGAGAATAATAATCCGAATATCACTTTTTAATAATTTGCGAGTCTTCCGGCACTGCGAGAGCTTGTGCAGCTTCAAAATTTTAAGTTTCAATTCTAATTGTGCAAAGAGTCAAAGTGCTGAACTTGGCCAGTTGGTGCATTGTATGTATTGTATGAAGGGTGCACGGCAGGAGTAAAAAAAGCCAGAGTCGAGCTCTGCTCTGCTCCGCGTCTGCTTCTGCTTCTGTTCTTCTACTTCTGCTTGTGCTACTTCTTGTGCGTCTGCTTCTGCTTCTGTTCTTCCTCTACTTCTGCTTGTGCTACTTCTTGTGCATCTGCTTCTGCTTCTGTTCTTCTTCTACTTCTGCTTGTCCTACTTCTTGTGCGTCTGCTTCTGCTTTTGTTCTTCTACTACTTCTGCTTGTGCTACTTCTTGTGCGTCTGCTTCTGCTTCTGTTCTTCTTCGACTTCTGCTTATTAAGTCCACTGGCAGAACGAAGTCCTTTCCTGTTATTTCACTTCTAAGTTCTACTCTCCCTAGCATGTACAGACTCCGATGTGTGTGCCGGCAGATTTCCTGATCTGATATTATCAAGCCACCAAGTGTCGCTCACTTCTACTGGGTTTCGTATACATTGGCACCCACTCTTTTACAAGTCCAACAGGCCAATTCTGCCAGGTACAACTCCTTTTCAGCCCCAGTTCTGATTCGTAATCTCGACTGCAATTTCAGGACTCTGATTCTAACATATCCAAGATGCTCTCAAGCATCAGACATGGCGAAATGCACGCGTTTCACTCACTTTCGAAAGGAAGGAGTCGAATTGCCGCTGAGATAGTACTTGTCCAGTCGTGCTTTGTAGGCCTCCGTGTACTGATGCATAGGGTGGTGCCTGTAGAGATTCCTGTCATACTGGGGCGAAATAAAACGGTGACATTGAGAAATGAGCAACCTGCAATTCATAAAATGATTGACTATTTAGTTATTTATATTTGTCAGGTGGGGCATGTCAGAGTAGCGCTGCGTGTTTAAAGAACTCTGCAATAGAAGACTCTTGATTCATTTTTACACTTCCTCTATAAAGAGACACTAAAGGAATCTGCACTGGTAAATTAAGCGTTTGTAACAGCAAAACAATGGCTCATATTGTAAGACTGGGTAAAGCGGAAATGTTTCAAGAATGAAACACATGGCAATGGCGCACTAAATCCATTTTGGTGCGACGTCATGAATGTTTACGTCATCTTTTACCAGTGTGGTTGATTCTTCCCCTGTAAAGAAGGTCTACGTTGCAATCTAAAGGAACGACAGGTTCAACTTTGCAAATTCCCAGAATATTTCCGGCACCAATAAGGCCTAAACGCAAGATAACGTTTTTAAATCAGTGACGTCACAAAAACGTATCAGCTCCAAGATTTTGGCGCGAAATAAAAAAGCGCAAATGTGACGTTCCCACTAGTAATCAACTCTTTACGCATTCTCAATTAATAAATCAATGAAAATATCCGAAACACTACCCTACTAAAGACATATCCAGTGTTGCTCTTTAGTGCGCCTTCAATGTTCTGCTAAACGTGTCATGACTGTCTTTTTTGTCACTGCGTCCATAAGGAAATGTGGGGGCGAAGCAGGGAGTCGAACCCATGATATCGTGCTCAACAGCGGAACGCTACATCAGCTCAGCTCGTATTGGGTCTTCAATGTCTGTGAAGCCTGTGCCAATCAAATACAAGACTCTCTGGTCAGACTGCCCCACACCCTTATATTGGTAATTACTCCAGAACGTGACAAGCATGTCTCAATCATAAGCATTTTAGGGACGCAGATTTTGATTGCCGGCAGAGGGATAACCACGAATCAAGTTTCTCTAAAGGCACGGTTTGATTGCATGCGACGACACGGTTCAGTTTAGCCTTGTGCTGAATACGTTCCCCTTAAACATCGAACTTGTAAATTAAGCCTAGAAAGTGCATTCACAGCAGTACTCACGCCGCATTCCACTTCGGTCAGGTCCTCGCCGATTCCAAGTAGAGCGTCGGAGAACATTATCTCAACTTTCAGGCCATTAATCTGCAAGAAAGCGTAGTTTTAAGGAAACCATGACATGTGAAGTTTACTTTTGCTTCACCAGCACCTCCTAGCTACTGCAAACATATACTACCTGAGCTTACGAACTTAGTTTATCCTATTTCTTGTAATCAATCTGAAATTACTTTTTCTAATATCGCGAAGAGTCTTCTCCAATGGGGGTTGATTTGCGATGACCCCAACACTAAAACAACACTACGCTACAGCGTTGTGACGTCATGGGCCGCCCGGTTTTTCATGTGCTCCCACGGGTATCTCTTCATCGAAGATACACAGCCAGTATACTGCACAATTTCCTGACACGCTAAAGCAGGAAAACGAAAGCAGGCTTTGATGTCTGATATTCAATTCATACACGCACAATACGAAGTCCGTGCAGCCAAACACGCCCTTCCTCTAGACGCTAATTCAAACGATTATTCGCAGGTGTACGCCAATCTTAGCAATATAAACATCAGAGACAACGATTCTGAATAAGCGACATTTCACACTCTTCGGAAACACTAAGCGTGTCTTTGTTGGCATTTCTAATGACGATTCATCACCAACCTCCTGCTTCAGGGCTCCCAGAGTGATTGCGTTGCAGGCCAATGCGATCAACTCCCACCGTGCAGATTTCTAGCAGGCCTCAACGTAGTCCCGGTAAAATGCGACTTTAGAAGCAACAATTACGGGGCCGTATAAAGTAAAAGTATTCCAATATGTTTTATTACAATCTCCTGACGTCAAGTTTGCGTAACCGTTGACGCAAGCATCGGGCGGACACCCGCAAGGTTGTCTGAACAAACCAATCAAATGCTCCCCTCGTACATAAGAGGTCTCTTTTGTTTGCTCGAAAAACGAGTAACATTGCTGCACTTAGCGGCTTGTCTTATCTAATTGGCTCCCAATAGGCGAGGAGCATACTCAGGTGGAGAGGGATTCGATGGCGCCGAGCCGCTGCACTGAATATCGATAACCAGATGAAGAGGGTGCTGCCGGCGTGTGTGATTGGTCCGCTTTCCCTTACTTAGCTGGCGATGGCTCGTCGACAATCGCGGCGGCATGCAATGGAAACTTAAGAATGACGCTAAAGCGGATCCTCAGCAAAGAAGAGTCTGCAGAACGAGGTCGTAAACGTGCCTAAAGTTCTAGAAAACGCTACACGGCCATGCAGAAAGTTTTATGACAGGGAAATAAACCCATGTTCTACAGCAGGGGCGAGTACCAGTGCCGGAGCGATCGGCGGCAGCCATCTTTTATTCCTTTCGGAACGGAGCAGCCGGCCGCTACTCAGAAGAAAATTCCCTTTTGTTCGGCATATTAATGCATCTTTAACGCGTAGACGTCACTTTGACGCGGTAAGTTTTTGCGGTTTTGTGACGTCGCGTGAGAGGCAGGTGAAGTGAGAGCAGCCCGAAACCTTTTGACCAATAGCCGAAGGCTAATGGCGAAAAGGCGTCGAATCAGAAATAACTATTTTTGTTTTGTTCGTTCAAATTATGCATAATCAGTGTGTGCACGTCATATCTTATGGGGAGCTATCGCGTTTTTCGTGACGTCGCGTGAAAGATAGGTGAAGTGGGGGTGGTCAAAAAAGTTTTTGACCAATCGTGGTGGGCCGATTGCAGGATTGGAATAGAAAAGTTTGGAATAGTTTTACGCAATAGCGCCCCCATATTAGATTGTAAAATATTTTACACCCTTGAAAGTTCATAAAGGTTTAAACAACGGTTCAAAAGAGCGCATCTAACGGGGTGTTCATCTGAGCGAGATATAATCTACATAAATTTTACACCACATTCAAACTCCATTACGTTTCAAAGCAAATTCTTGGGTCGTGACGTCGTGGCAAGCTGGCCCTCATCGCCACGCGAAAAGCGTTACCGAACTCCTTTTCAGAGGCCTTGCAACGCTTTTCGATCAGGATCTATATGCACGTATCTCCTCAACGGAGCCCCACCTGATCGCTCTCGAGTTGATCTTGACACCGGTATCACATTATTCCGGAGTGTATTGAAATTAGACCCAGTTTTCCAGAACGCCTCCCATAAGTATGACTTGGCCAGTAAAGTATAAATGGTGCGCACAGAATCTTAGGGACGAGTGCGACATAGTGTTGGCATTCAAACGATTAGTGCGATGATTCGTTATTCGGTTGACGTAAATTCGGCTATACAATGCAGAGCAAAATATTGTTGCCTTACTGGCCAAAGCTACAACCAAGCATCAGCACGGATGCAGTAACGGACGCTTTCACATTTGTTTTGATGTGCCGCGGTTTTTTTGTTGTTGTTGTTGTTCTCTGTCGATGTGTACCGAAGTCCACACACGGTCACTTTCACTCTCCGCCTCCATCAAAATGCAGCAGTCATGGCTATGCAGCCAAACCCGCAACTATGGCCATGGCGGGGGGCGGCGCACATCATATAGCAGTTGGCACACCGTGACATGGCGACCTGCATTTTTGACACTGGCAATCTGACAGGAAAAGTCTATTTGACTTACGACGCTCTCCAATTCCGAGGCCGTTTTGGATCCCAGCCAGGAGAGCCGCTTGGCGTACGACGCCAGAGTATCCCTGAATTCCGGTATCCACCAGGCGAACTGCGTGCATTAAACAGAGCAGAAAGGTAACGAGGATCATGAACGCACTACGTACCTGTTCTTGGTGAGAATTTCCGGGGCCTTAGCCGCAAATCTAGTTGGCTACCAAAACGGTGCTGTCATTCTCAGGCACAGCGTGACCTACAATCCGGCGACTAAAAATTCCTCAGACACAACACAACACCATGCACAATTCGGACATCCTCAGCAAGCGTGTGCGAGAAAAGACCCAAGAAATGGCCCTATGACTGTGTAAAAAGTGCTTGCAGCATTAAGATGAACGTACGAAAGATGTGAAGAGAATAGATACACGTTGGAAAATTTCAGGAAAAATAGCAAAAAGTACCATTCTTTTAGCATATGTTACGTAGCTGAGTCGGATCATGAGGTAAGCCCCTTGGCTCTCCTCGCGCTTTCAATTTTTTTTTTCACGTATTCAGCTCTATTCCCATGGTGGCAAAAGTTGTGTTTTAGATTTCGGTGACCGACAGCCCCAAAGCAACGCGGGAGGCATGCGAGACGCCGCAGTGGATGGCTGCGAGTTTCGTCTGTCCACCTTAGTTTCTTTATTCTGCAGCTGTAAACAAGTGTACGAGCGCTTTAGTTTCACTACCACTGAAATGCAGCCGTAGCGGTAGGAAATAGAATCCGCTGCTTCGCTGTAAACAGCTGAGCGCCATAGCGGAAGGTAGTTACGTTTTAGTGTAACACAAGAGGCTAGCGACATAGCCAGAGAAAGGTAGTTTCGGTATCTTAAAAGAACAAGTGTCAACATACCATTGCCCTGTTAGGGAAAATTTTGCCCTTACATCAGCCAGAAGACACAGCAAGAGCTGTTTGTTAGTACAGGCTTAGAGTATTTCATATTCTTGCGACTACCAGCAGTCACGACCTATGAGTGGGTTAGTCAAGTGCTTGCTGAAAGGTTTTGGCGGGCTGTATAGGTTTTCAAGACATCATTTACCAGTTCAAAAAAGAGCAGCTAAGGAAGTGAAATTGTTAGCCTGATGGCCGGACAAGTTGACCTATTGAGCATTTTCATCTGTCATGAACACTAGAAAACCTGATAAATCTTTAAAAGTATCTGACGTCAAAGTGCGATGCACTTGATCTACGCACAAAACGTGCAGGCTAAAATCTAAAAATGATTTAATTTTTGGCCTTCATTAGCTTATTATGCAATAATAATCTCTTTTCTCGAGTGTGGCTACGCACAAGGCATTGGTGTACGCAGAAAAAGTTTCACATCTCCTAGAACACAGTTAGGTGTGATTTACGGCAACAGTTCCCGCAGTAACAAGCATTTCTCACGCAACTTTATCAACAGCATCCTTCACACTTTCTCTCGTCTCACGTGATACTTGCGGGCGCCCTACATCTCACACGTACTTATCTCTACCATGTGTCCAGGGAGCTATATAAAAACGTCACCCAGATTTGCATAAGGAAGCCTGTCGAACGCACAGGCATTCCACATTAATGAAGTTTGAATGACTTCGCAATAAATATAATGAGTTAGCTTGGACAACACAAGTCACTAGTAATCCTACATTGAAAACAACAAGCTAGGTATTCTCTCTGTGACGTCACTCCAAGCGTGTGCGTCAAGGAACGTCCCTTCAGAAACTGCTCCACACACCGAGGACACCGCGCTGCAATTCTGTGCCCAACTTGCTGCAAAATATGTTGCTCGCTCAAATTATAATTTGACCCGCCGTGCTTGCTCAGTGTCTATGGTGTTGGGCTGCGGAGCGCAAGGTCGCGGCATCGAATCCCGGCCACGGCGGCCGCATTTCCATGGGGGCGAAATGCGACAACACCCGCGTACTTAGATTTAGGTGCACCTTAAAGAACCCCAGGCGGTCGAAATTTCCGGAGTTCTCCACTACGGCGTGCCTCATAATCAGAAAGTGGTTTTGGCACGTAAAACCCCATAATTCTTTTAATTATAATTTGTAGCTACATTTGGTAAGCAAATTCACAAAAATATGGGTGCCTCCAGAAGCTGTAAAAAAATTAAATTATGGGGTTTAACGTGCCAAAACCACTTTCTGATTATGAGGCACGCCGTAGTGGGGGACTCCGGAAATTTCGACCACCTGGGGATCTTTAACGTGCACCTAAATCTAAGTACGCAGGTGTTCTCGCATTTCGCCCCCATCGAAATGCGGCCGCCGTGGCCGCGATTCGATCCCGCGACCTCGTGCTCAGCAGCCCAACACCATAGCCACTGAGCAACCATGGCGGGTTCCAGAAGCTGTAACAGCGTCAAGACTGTACTGAGAGGGAGTTCCCCTCAAGACCACTCCTGACCTCCCTGACGAGGTCCTCGCGAACGTTGGTTCCGGCGATGGCCTGCAGCAGCAGCGCCTCCACGCCTATCGGACACGTGCGCTCAGCGAAGCGCAGGCACAGCTGGGGCTTCGTCGGAAGGCTTCGGTCGCGGTACGGCAACCGCGCAGTGTTGGTCGACCGCGCGTGGCGCTCCGGGAAGAACACGCTCAGCTCGTCGGCCACGCACAGCGCCATGAAGTTGAGCACGTGCCACCTGCGATCCCAGATACGAGTCGCGTGACAAAGGGAGAACGTTGCCACGTATGTTCACCACGAATAGACAGACAGAATATGCATAATTCTCATGAAGGGCTAAATTTATAAGTTCTTATTTATTTGCTTAATTACTTGGGTAGTCGGTTAGTTCATTTAATTTCTAATTATTTATTTACGGAAATGTGTAATTGTTTAATTAGTTAATCAATTGGTTTGTTATTATTTGGTTGCTGATTAGAGAGCTCTCCTAATTAATTGGTTAGTGGTTCATTGATTTATTAGCCTATGTGATCAGTCATAATCTCGTGGATAAATGAATCGACCTATTGACTGATTGATGCAATCATTTATTCGCTAATTGATTCAATTATTCGCTGATCAGTCAATTTGGTGACTAATATTATCTATCCTTTTTTATTCTTTATACAGTTATTACATGAATCACGTACTTGACAGATTGAAAGATTGGTTGAGTGATTAGGGCAATCTCAATATTTGCTGAATTTTGAGGGCGGAATTATCGGGCAACGACAGTAATCACTGATTCTTGCCATCATTCATTATTTAGTGACTGAGTTATTGATAGACTGATTCATTCGCTCTGTGTAAAGTCCCAAAATGAAACGGTGGGACTATGAAAGCTGACGTAGCAAGGATTTGCAACCCCTATTTTTTCTTTATCGCCATGTGTTCTCTCTAACCTGCTGCAAAATTTGGATACTCGAGCCCGTGTAGATCAATTGGAGTGCACACACCAGGGCGAGGAACAAGCCCGTTGCCGCAAAACTCTCAAGCCACAGCGCAAGGGTTGAGATTATGCACTCAGGAGCTTTCATTCAGAAAATAAATAGCCGTATCCTTTTCCCCCGCGGATGTACTGCATTTCGTGCCTTTATACGCTAGCGGATCGTATACAATAGTCATAAAAATGATTACAAGGTGCAGCTTAAGATATTTTTTCCTTACGCTTGCCCTGTTATAGAGTGTATTTCAGTACAAGTATAGAGGCCCTCCTCAAGCTTATATAGCCGTGGTGTTTTTCCAAACTTGTCGTTCATGAGCCAACGCCGGTAACAGCCTCCCTGACACATTAGTAGCTGGGCAGATCTAAGGTTCTTTTCTGGAGTAGCCCTAGCTCCTGACCAGAATCTAGATATCAAGCAAAAAAGTTAAGCAGCACAATGCGCCTCTATTTATTCAAGCAGTTCGGTGCGTGCGCGAATTCGTAGCCGCGCTGTCCCACCTCATCACAAGAACATTTAGACTCTTCTCTGCTGCCGTGATCTCTAAACATTTGCTCGCGATGGTGGACAACACACGAATTCAGCATGTATTCCCTTATGGGGGTAGTAGCGAGGCCTCGGGCTACATCCACGATTTCGAAAACACCACTTACACTCGTCTGGCCAAGTTCCTTTGACAGTACGTTGGCTACAGGCTCAGAATTCACTTGTTCACCCACTGGTTGGCGTTACGTTTCTATCATCCTCTGAACACGTTCTCTTGTTTGGAAAATTACGACAGCAGCGCAACGTATGCGCTACATTGGCATGTAACTGATTTAAATTTCAAGCAAGAAGTTACTCACGGTTCGTACTGGCCAATGAGCACAGCCATTTCCCGCAGGTAGCGCATGTTTTCTACCATCACCGTCGAGTTCTGGTCGAAGATGCGGGCCCCTCTCATAACGGTGTGGAGAAAAATCTCCCAGTCCCACTGCAATGTACCAGAGCGCAAGATCAGCCATGGGTCGCGTCCTTAGGATTTCATGGTCATTGTCATGTCCATACTCTCGACCACGCGAATTTCGGCATCCTCAACACCCTGTGCCCAAGTGGCGATCGGAATCTGCTTTTCCGGATTAGCAACACTCTTGCGGCTGTAGCTTCTTGATTAACGAGAAGAAAGAAACTTTAATAGAACTGGCATTGAGGTCTGAAATGTATTTTCCAGAGCGGTCCTTCATAAGATAAATGCTGCTGCCGGCCCGCGTGTTCAAGACCACGGAGTGCCGTTATTGAGACGCAAAAGAGTGGTTCAGGTGAGAACACTGGGTATGACGTTCATGGCAAAGAACATTGAAGTAATGCAGCGCCAGCTATGGAAATGTCACCATTTCAAGCAGACGTACACGACTCAGCGTTCTCAAAGACCGTTTAAAGCAGCTCTTCGACCGCAACACGCGTCTCTAAGGGTGCTAAATGAGCTATGGTTTTCAACTTCTCAGAACTTACGTGATGTATGGGCGGTAGATGTTTCACAACAGCGCGCACGGGCTGCCTTGTGACAACTTCAGTGCTGGCAGACGCCTGAGAAAGAAAGAAGAGCAGTGGCGTGAATTTAAAGTCCACTGTGTGCGGATGCAAATATCCAAAGTTGACTTCGCGAAGTGTGATATGAGCTACTGAAACCGAAGATAGCTTGGGTTCGAATCCACAGTGGCGGGGTCAGTAAGTCCCGCTCTTCGTTATTTTCTCAACTGCGACTACGGACCCATTGGCACTTGTCGCTCTAAACTTTGAGATTTCATATGCATGCTATCAACTGCAATGCCGGTAACACATGTGCGGTTCCGACGGTGACACGCAGTTGACTCGGTTCAACTTGCTAAGCTTGTTCAGTCAGCATAGTCATCGCGCACGCATCCATAGGCGAAATGGGTGTAGGTCACGTGCTTCCAAAGCATAGCACTTACCCGCTGTTAGTTTTTATGCGGACGAAAAGACAAATTACTTTTTTGGTTCAAGAAAAAGTTATCGCACCTAAAGAAACACTAATCAGAAAAATAATCCGAGCTTTACCAGTAAATTGCACTTCTCGAATACCAACAATGTCGCCCTTGTCCCCCTAACCATGTGAGGAGGCCAGAAGAAACGCAATAATGGAGAGATGGCGTTAAAATTTCATCGCCCGGCTGTCTTGACAGCATTGCTATTTTATACCTCCTCCTTATGCCATATAGTTACACTTTTATCGGCGAAGATATTCTAAAACATCCGCAGTGTGAACTTGGCACGTTTCAGTAACTTTTACTGAGCCACGACGGTACGCATAGGAAAAGGTGGTTTCAAAACCGCGCTGGTCGGCACTGCTCTTCTCGCAAGGAATTGAAAAAAAAAACTAAATTCTGAATTTCAGTTTTTTTTTCTTTTAAGGAGGAACATACTAGCATTACATTAACGGACACGTAGTTTTGAAAGAATGCTTTATCCGTTTGAGCTTATTTGGTACTTCGTTTTTCTGACCCTTTTTAGGCGTTGCCTTCGTATTGTTGCTACTAACAAAAACTGGAGCACCTTGCTTCCCCTCATTTATCGTGTTTACTCTTTCTGGGACATCACAGCAGGGACAGCTTGCACGGATCATCAGAAATGTGGATATTTTTCTTTATTATTAAGAACATTGCAGAAGCAGTAGGTTGCTACCACACAGGAGGTTGTCCAGTGGCATTTCCAACCATTATAATTTATAGAAGAGAGTTGTATTTCACAAGGAGTTGAATGTTTGCTCCAAAAGGAACATCTCTGTAGTGGAATGAGCACGTGAATAAAAACAAGTACCTCAAGCATAATGAACCGCCTCTACCTTTTACGGACAAATAGGGTGGTTACTTGTTATGCAACATGAATTGTACATAGCGGAGGCACAGCAAACCACTGTAAAGGTTTGTACCTTCGTTATTCTACAACTTTGCTGCAGCTTGCTGTGCCTCGAGTGAAGTTTTTCCAATAATGCTTGAGCCTATCCACAGGTAAGACATTTAGTGCCATTGGCGTCAATACAAGACTTGCTCGCGCTTGTATTGCTGGCTACAACCTGTCCAGTTTCCCTTACCCTCCCGATGTCCTTGAAGATGCTGAGGGTGGCCTCCACGTCAGTCATTGTCTGCTGCCTGAGCGAAGGCATCAGAGTCCTCAGCGTCCACCAGGTGCTGATGAGACGGTCCAGCTGCTTGCTCGATTCGTACAACTCTAGACGGGGCACGAATGGGCTGTGCCTTGTCAGCTGCAGCGACCAGTGAATGCGATATCATATTACATCTCAAAGCAGTGTGTTGAAAGCTCTTACGATCTGTGTACATGGTGCGTAAACATAGCCGTACATCAACAGTCCTATATAGCTATGAACACAAGCAAACACATGCTATCTCCTTAATGACGGCAGATACAAATACCAAGAAACAATGCTCATTTTTTATCTAGATGCACAAGAAAAATTGTGAATAAGCATTTCTTACTAAAAAAAATACTGTGCGAAACCTTTTTCTACAATTGGGGGAGACTCGAGGCAGAAAACTGCAACTGTACTTCTCCGCAGGCATTTATAGCGTCGTTTGGAATTTGTAAAGCCAGCTCTCGCGATATGTTTACTCTCTACTCAATACATTATACTCAATACCGAAACTCGGCAAGAAAAGGTTTTCTGGTATGTTGTCTGTAGACTTAACACTTATCAATTATCGGTTATAGTTAATTTTGCAGAGAACACCTCATCAGCAATTTACATGCAATACGCAGTCTGCAACAACTGTAAAACATTCTATCGCACGCCTGTAATGGACCGATGTTGACATCAAGTTCAGTTCAAGAGAGTCGATGTCTTGAGCCCAGCGACATGGACGCCGACGCAGTGAGTGTCTTGTAACTGCTATCACAATAAAACTAAAAGGCTCACGCCGCTGCGTCTGCAACTAACACGTATTGTGTTTCATCTACCCAAAGCAACGACTTGAAACCATTGCATGCTAAGTTAGTTTAGAGTTAATTTGAAAAGGCACGTCGCACGCGTGAACGCGATGGATTCTGGCGTCAGGTTTCATTCAAGACAGTCGATGTCTTGAGCATAGTGTGCAGTTACGAATCTTGATCTGGTGTGACGTCAGTTATATAGCTAGTATTTTCTCGAAGACTGCCAGAAATTTCTGCTACTCAAACAGCTCAAGATAGGGATGAGATTCTTTAGAAACCGGTTTACTGGGAACGGCGAACGTGACAAATCAACCTACGTGTTCTCATTGCCTCACTAATTAGGCAAATAAAATACTTAATTTAGTTATGCAGAACTAGTACGTGGCTACTGAAATTGTAAACATCACAGCTACTCAAGAGGTTATCTCACATCAGCTTTCAATACGAGCGAAGAGACTTTCTCGTACAGGCCCGGCAGCATGAGAAAGCTTCTCGCTGTTTGGCTGCAAAACCCAAATTGAAAGCATGAGCAGCGCAGGAAGCCACGTGCACATGAAACGTCACCTGTTGACGACGTCGGACGTCTCATGGTAGGCGCCAACCGGAAGCCAGACGACCTTATTTTGTTATTATTATTTCGACGCAGTAATTACGGCTCGGGGGTCAGGAGTGCGCTTCCCTCATACGTCATCAACGGAGATAAACAAGGCGTAGTACACAATTTCTTTGGTAACGCCTCTCTAGAGTTTTGCTTGGCAGCGCGTAATGATGGGCCTTTCTTTTTCTACAAAAGATAAAGCCATTTGTTCTTTAGTTTTTAAGTTTTAATGACTGTATGCCGAACTATGATATTCATACCTAATTTTCATTATATCAACGATTGAGTCTTTAGACCCAAGGCAGTTACAAATATGCAATCTGAGTCCTTACATTATACGAAGGCGATCATTATTCAAAAACTTACGCAAAGGACTCAAGCAAAAATTTTTACTCGTGCATAAAGTTGTAACAAATCTGTCAACCGCGTTTGACATAATAAATCGTACTTGAAGCAGCAGTTTTGTACACATTAGACTGAAATTGTATAACCTTTCCCTTTACCGCTGTATTGTAAGCAGGACGCCGGTCTCTCTCAAAATCTTGAGTGTACTTTGGTCTAGAACTCTCAGTATTTGTGTACCATTGTTTAGAAATATTACAGATGTAAATAGTGTTATTCAACCTATAAATAGACTCATTAACTCCAATCGATGGAGCAAGGAAAAAGGTGCCTCTGACAACACACTTCGGCAAACCCACCTCCTAGGTAGGATTTACTGTATATTCATCACAATATACCTCAAAAACAATGCGCGGACCTTCTGCGCAGTGGATACACAAAGAAGTGAAAAAAATATTAGTTCGTCAAATGCAACACCATTTCAAGACGCTTCTTTTTATTGCTTATTTTTGCGGGGGAATTTGCCCCAAGACATACGCCAAATGCAGGCACTTAGTTAATAACGTATACGTGCTTACTGACTGTCATTTGCGTCATATACCACATAAAGCAAGCCGCAATCTGCCGCCACAAAACAATGTATGGGCACAATATCCCACAGGGAATATCAGATATTCGTGTCCACATACTTTAGAAATTCAAATGCAACTTGTAAAAGCACCCACTATGATTGGTTAAAATTGGAAAACTCTCGCATATGAGAAGCTTCATAATGAGAAGGATAGTCGTGGAGCAGTGCACAACTCCAACTTTACATTGTTATTAAGGTAACCACGAAAGGACGTCTAGGCTCTGAAGGTTGCACAAGAATAGAGAATTGGGCGAGATGGATTACGTTTTTCATTTCACAGTGCAATGAACAGACACCTAGAAGCGCTTCTGTCGCCTCTCCTTGTAAGCGTCAATTCGTTGCGCTCCTAAGTGATTAACTTGATTCAATTCGTCAACCACTCCCTATTCCAGCACTTCTGTAGTTTCTTGTCCGTCTACAACACTTGCGCCGCTACGTTTTGAACGCAGAACTTGCACTTAATTACCTATTGCTCAAGTTGCTTCTAAACAATCAACTGAAGTTAGCAGGAACGTTCAGAGGTGACGACTAGCTAACCAGAACTTCCTGGTACTCCGCGTGGGCGTCGGGAAGCTGGACGTGTAAGAAGGGCGCAACGTCCAGGTGCCTAAGCGAGAGTGCGACCACCTCGTCCAGCCTCCAGGACCGGTTGCCGTGCTCGTGAGTGAAGGGAAAGCCGCCGAGGCCCAGGGTCTCCAGCGCGAACAGGAACGACTCACGGGTGCGGGCAGCCGTCTCTGCGTCATCGCACACCATGGCAGACGTTAGAAAAATAAACGTTGCTAAACTCTAAAAAAATGTTTCTTACTTTTCTAAACCTGCATGGACACTCTAGAAAATCTACTGAACATCAGTATAAACATATTAAAGGGGCTAATGGATAACGTTTGCGGTATGTCTGTCTGAGTGTCTCTCTCTCTCATCAGCTAACCTGTATCACGCCAACTTTGGTCACTGGGCACTCCTTGGTCTAGTGGGTAGAGCAGTGGGCTGCCGTGCTCAGGTAACCAAGTTCGAAACCAACTGCCACACCTAGGTGGGTCAGTGGGTATTTAACAATGGTCATGTGCTGCTCTTCCATTAACCTTTCTTTATGTACACTATAGGCACTGCCTGTGTGCTGCTGGCTATTTCCGCCCTTCAATGAACCACTTTTACGCCAACTTCGGTGACTGTGTGTTTGCCACTGGGTGCATGCTGCTCTTCAATGAACATGTTTCACGCGAACTTGGGTCCCTGGATGCGTGGCGCTCTACAATAAACCTCAAATGTGACACCATTTTCGGTCGCTGGTGACGTGTCATTGGGTATACGCCGCTCTTCATATCAACCATTATACCACATAAGACATCCCCGCCAATTGTACGCCCATCAAGATAGATTACTAATCACAATGCCCTCGCCAATTACCTCCTCCAAATGGTGGCTCCATCGCTATTTTGTTTTCATTGAACAGTGCCGTGAACAGGGTCAGGCACTCATTTTAGACTGGCCTCTAAGTTCGGTTTGGTTTGTAGGGACAACATGGCCACAATTAGTACATGACCGGGGTTGCTGGAGAAGTATGGGAGAGGCCTTTGCCCTGCAGTGGGCGTAACCAGACTGATGATGATGATGATGATGACGACGATGATGATGATGATGATGAGTTCGGGATCAGCCCACATTTTTAGACTGCACCACCTTCGGTATACGCTCGCATTCTTTTAGACATCGGTGGCCTATATTTTTACATTAGCTAAGTAGCTGGAAAGAAACTGGTCTCACACATGCCAAGCACGTTATTCGCATTATATTACCCTTATAGATGTTTCAATGGCCGGTGGTGCTATTTTGATGGTCAAATTGATTCACTTTGTCAGATTTTGTCAGTTCTGATGTGGTCCTGATTCACTGGAAGGGTACCTGTGGCCTGTCTCATTCGTTTAAAACGCCAACATAGTACAATTCTACAACACAGCCTAATTGTAGAGAGCCCGGCGTAACCCAGCTATGTTTCCTGAGCAATTATGCAATCTAAGAACAAACGATAGATGAATGTCGCAATCACAAGAACGATCCGCCTTCAAGCGCATAATTCGTGTAATAAAACGAAGCTTACTGGAGGTTTCTTCCACGAATTCGGTATGTCGGCTCTGTCGGATACATATAAAGTGGACAGATGTCGTAGACAGTGTAAAAGTGAACTTTACCGATACCGGAAGTGGCGTAATCAAATGTAGGGAGGTCCTTAATGTGGTCAGGTGGGTCACATGGGCTGGGTGATGGCGGCCCCGCGGTCGTATTGGCAGTAGAGCGCGCAGCGTGTGTAAAGCATGGCATAAAATATCCTCACTTCTATCGGGGTCAAAAATATGGCCTTCATGTAAAACGTCGATAATTCTCTCTAAACGAAGACAACGAAGCCTAAAAAAAGCATTTATTTTACTTGAGTAGCTAGCGTGCCTCCACTGCTATATTTCAATGGCGGATAATAGGGCGCTCATGCGATCGGCACCGCCGTATCCGTTCATCATACTCTCGCGGTGTCAATACGAAGAGTCAGTGAAGTGCGATTCATACTAAAAAAATTGGCGCATTTGTCCAAAGGACGAAGCCTCGGCAGCGATAGCAAGGTTTAAAGTACCGTTTGAACTGCTCCTCATACGGAATTTTAACTATACGTGAACGTGACATATTGATAGCACGCAGCATGCAAGACAACTGCTGTGCAGTAGGAACAGCGCCCTGGCAGCTACCAGGCGTCTCACAACGTTAGCGTGATGAAAAGCGCCGCAAGTGGTGTCGCAGGCGTCGCTCCTCAGTGGTGCACGAGATGATGGGAATCCACCAGCGTTAATAAGTGCCCAGTTCAATATTAAAAAACGTTAGCGTGATGTTAAGTATAAGTGTATAACTAGTGCATACACACAGTGTCACAACAGAAGCGCTAGTGCACAAGACGTCCGGCGTAAGGCAGAGCGCTGCCTGAGCTCCGTCACCAAGGCGATTTAGTTTAGCGTTGACCTTACGTGCCCTTCACTTCGTTGTTTGTTTGTTTGTTTGTTTATTTGTTAGTTAGTTAGTTAGTTAGTTAGTTAGTTAGTTAGTTAGTTAGTTAGTTAGTTAGTTAGTTAGTTAGTTAGTTAGTTAGTTAGTTAGTTAGTTAGTTAGTTAGTTAGTTAGTTAGTTAGTTAGTCAGTCAGTCAGTCAGTCAGTCAGTCAGTCAGTCAGTCAGTCAGTCTGTCTGTCTGTCTGTCTGTCTGTCTGTCTGTCTGTCTGTCTGTCTGTCTGTCTGTCTGTCTGTCTGTCTGTTTGTTTGTTTGTTTGTTTGTTTGTTTGTTTGTTTGTTTGTTTGTTTGTTGGTTTGTTCAAGCCAACTGTTTGTTCAAGGTTTGTTCAAGCCAATACTGTTTGATTTGATAGCGCCGTGCGGTGTCACCTTCTTTTTCTTAGTTTCTGTCCAGTAACGCTGTTGCAGCCGTGAATGCAGGTCAATTCGACCGATCCCCCGCCCTACGGCACCGAAGCGTACCTGTGGTACCGCTGCTAGAACTAGTCTCGTGATTTCGTTCGCCTTTCCTAACGTTGCAAATAAAAATATAAATATTTTATTTTCTACAACGTGTAGCTTGAAACGAGACGTAATGTAAGTAAGTATTCCATTATGGCTTTAGTTTCTTTCTTGTTTGCCCATTCGATATTTTGTGTACATATGTGCACTACAATAAAGTTGAAATTATTAAGAAAGCATACCTAAAGTAAATGTTTTATATTTCCAAGCACAACGATCATGCCATAAAAATTATGTGAATACCGATCCAGGACGTGCCTTTTCGCTAGTTACTTTCTTACAAAGTGCATAGCGAAATGGAATTGAGCTGCTTGAAGAGCATGTACGTTCCCAAAATGAAGAGGTGTCAATCTATGCTGTAACACTTCCCCCCCCCCCCTTGCTGTTATGCACTAGGGCAATGCGGGGTCATTCTTGAATAAAGAAAAGAAATATGAGGACGCGCCCTACATTTTTAGCTATCCTCAAAAGCAAAATGCCGTCCGCATCTTCTAATGAGTGCTTATCCCCTGTTGGCCTGCCTGTCGGCTTTCCCCGGAGTCTGATGACCAATTTGTGTAGCGAGTGACCGTCGTACCAAAATCAACGAATTGTGTGCAACGTTTAAGTTGGCATCAGTTGAGCCGATACGGAACTCATGACCGCCCCCTTTACAAAACCAAAGGAGCTATGCGAGGTTGCAGAAACTGGCACCGGCGTGAAGCGCGCCTGGACTGCTTCGCGTAGATAAACATGTGCAGGAGTTTCGCCACGATAGCTTTCGCTTCATAGCCAATAAAAAAGTATATATATGTAACCGCTTACGGGTGGAGGAGCAGTTGTGCACGAAGGTAGTCACTTCCGCAAGAGCGGTGTCCATGGTCCGGATGTTCTTGGCATCTTCTGCGTGCCAAAACAAAAATACAATCTTAGAAAAAAAAAAGCTGACGCCCAAAACGAAGATAAACATTACGTTTTCTCCTACAAAGATTGCCAGATTGTTTTCCTTATTCTTGTTACCACTATCCAGGCAATCTCGCTGACATTGTGGTCTCAGAGGGCAGGCAACACATTTTATTTGCTTCATATTTCCGCTGCATTCAATGATCAAATTCGGCTTGACACTTCTCAGGAACATTTGGGTGAATTTGTGTTCTAACAGAACCAAGAAGCTGCCTAAATAATGCACAACTGAGAACAGGAAACGATGGGAGGTGCGGAACGTTGCCAGTTCGTAACTACACTGAAGCTTTTTTGCCAATATCAAAATGTTTATTTATTTATTAATTCATTTATTTATTTATTTAGTTATTTATTTAGTTATTTATTTATTTATTTATTTATTTACTTATTTGCAGTTGCATCTTGCATTAAAAAACGAACCGCGGAGAGGCTGGCAGCATGGGTTTTCACACATAATTGAGGAATGCCTCACCAGTACAAATAAAACATATATGCTTCCTCATTTTCTAAGCATGTCTCACTCAGCCACTCAACTACAGCAGAGAGTACTTCCCTTGCATAGCTCTGGAAAAGACCCATGGAAGAGCAAATGACTTCTCTAGATGGCTGCTGAAAGCTATAAACACGCAAACATCATAACCCTCTTTTCTGTGCGAATATGCTAGTAATGCAGCGACGGGGGGCTGTTGGTGAAACAACATGGCCATACGCGGTGCATAAACGCGTAACGAGGGCCGGGTTAGCGTAACGACCCATTATCACGCTTAAGCTCGTCTGCGTTCTTGTCGGTCCCTCATTACGCATTTAAGCAGTAGGTCTAGCCACGATGCGATTGCGACCCGGACTCGCAGTCGGAGATATAATCGCAAATGTTTTCCCTGTCTAGAGTGGTGGCGTTTTCAGCGTAATCGGTGTTCGAGAAATCACGACGAAGCACCTTGGATGTAGCGCAAGGCCGAGCGGTACAGGTAGCTGACGCTGGCATGCTTGTAAGGCAGCCACTGTGGGTGCGTCCGGTTCAGCAGGTCTTCGGTGCACACGAAGCTGTAGAAATCGCTGCATGGCGGCACCTGCCAGCTGAACAGTCCCTGAGGCTTGGCCTTGAAGTACAAAGCTGTAACGGCATTGTGACGCAGAACGTTAGCGCAGATATCGCTTGTAAACTTCGGCTGGGCTGCCAACAACGAAGACTAAAAGATGAAAAAAAGCACTTGACGAGAAAGAAGGGGAATTAGGAACTAGTATCACCCAGTGTCAACTCAGATGCTATGTTATGCTTTAATTTTGTGTACGAACAGTTGACCTACGTACTAAAGATCGTGCGACACGCATCCGTGATAAAAGTCGGTATCATAGCTGAACTTTTTTTATTTATTTACCATATGACTACTGCCATGAACAGAGCAAACCACTGTTAATTGGAATTCTTTACCAGCAGTGAACTCAGTACAGCTGGAACGTTTCCCCGCTTTTATCGAAAACCAAACTGCTAATGCAATCATTTTGGCGCGCGCATACAAACTTAAATTACTCTGTGAGCTTATTGCCACATCTCAGCAATAATCAACGGTAGTGTACTGCTGACTACATGTTTCCTTTACCAGTTGATAATACGGCACTACTGCGCTTCCTAATTTTAACACGCCCACTAGTAGCCTTCTCCGTGCCTTCAGTCTACAGTGCCCGATGCTACAGTTGGCGAAATACATGAAGAGCGGGACATGCGTCGATAAAAGTGATACAGCAGAGCAAATAATCACCTAGCCTATGTGAGCTGTTTCAGTTGAATCAGATAGTAATCGAGCATTCTATTTCAGCTAATGATACCGTAAATTACCTGTGTCTCTGACGGTCCCCTCCGCATCTCATCGCCGCTTTGCGTACCCATGTTGACGACGCCACTTTATGTCAATGATAACTATAGCTATTATTCGAACAACCAAGTTCTACTTCGCTGATGCTGCAAAGGCGTCAGTAGCAGCAATTCTTAGCGTACAGTGTATTTATTTTTTTTTTCTAATTCTGCAACAAGACAGTGTCCGGCTACTCCAAAACGTATGTTAAAGTGGTGTCATTAGTACAAGAAATAAAAAACTGAGGCGAATGAATTTCAACTTCTGCTTCGGGTATAGCGAAGCAATTGTTACCGACCAACAAACTGTAGCATCTGTATCTGGCTGTAATCTTAGGAAAAACTTCGTAAAAATTTATTTATTAGGCAATAGCTTTCTACTTCCCTCGATAACTTACGCTTAGTAAGTGCAGCCTTTATTAGGTAATAACTACATTTCACAGACAGTTACTAGCCTTTAACTATCTACTAACGATATAGATCCATGAATGCACAGAAGTAAACTTGGTAAAACGAACTACCTCGGTTTACGGGGTGTTTTATATTGCGTAGTGACCATCTGAATGTGATATATATAAACTTGTTTCTGTATTTAGGTTCGTATATTTGGGTTGCAATAATAGTTGCATGTTACATGTTACCTCTTGGTGCAGACATGCGCAAAGAGCACGTCACACTAATTTCGGTTCACAAGCTTGTTTATTTATCCAAGTGCATAGAGGCTCAGCAGTACAAGCAGTGACCATAAATGTACATACATATATATAGGGTTGTATTCGGAAACGAGTAGCGAAGTGTGACACTCATTGTAATCTTTGATGCTTTGTTCCACTTTATCGTTTATTTCTGCATAGTGCCATATTTTACACGCCCTTTAATGTTCTTACCTATCATGTCTCTTCCGTGCTTATTCTTGGTGATGTCATAAGCGTGGCTATACTGCGCGGACATAAGGCATACCAGCGCCATCACTATCCATATGGTTCGTAAGCTCTTACTGCTTGATCCGTTTTCTTGGCGTCAGCTTCTCCGGGTAGGAAATGCTATAATATCTGTGCCGTTACTAAGCGCGGTTACTATGATCCACAGTAATGTTCGTTACAAGCTTTTACTGCCACTCAGACAGTAGCTGGCACGACCTTTCTGTCTTCACCTGTGTACGTCTAAAACGAATAAATGGCGCACAAGCTTCCGGTATCCCTAATATATCAGCGGTTCAGCGGCTTCGTCAAGGGACGAAAGCCCGTTATCGTACCTGTATTTGAGTTGTTCGTCCTGTATATAGCATGAATACGATTACGCTGACCACGGGGCCACGCGATGGCCGAAACTATTCACGTGCGAGGAAAACGAATCCGCAAGCGTGTGTGTATCGTCGCACAGCCACTCCAGCCAACTTACACTCGGGCAGGCACGGCTTTTCCACACATTCTGGCGGAACGCTGCTGGTGGTGGAGCCGGCGCTGGTGGCGATGCGGGTGGCGTCCGCGAACTCGTCCTCTTGGCCACCGCGTCCTGGAAAGTATTAATTAGCTCAGTCGAATAACAAACAAACAAATTATCGTCGAGAAGTTCACACACGTTCATCTTAAGCTTTTTTCATTATTATGTGGTTTTACGTGCCAAAACCAATTTCTGATTATGAGGCATGCTGTAGTGGAGGACTCCGGAAATTTCGAACACCTGGGGTTCTTTAACGTGCACCTAAATCTAAGTACACGGGTGTTTTCGCATTTCGCCCCCATCGAAATGCGGCCGCCGTGGCCGGGATTCAATCCCGCGACCTCGTGCTCAGCAGCCTAACACCGTAGCCACTGAGCAACCACGACTGAAACGGGAACAAGAAATTATGTAGCGCTACATAAACAGCCTGCAAGGTTGGTCATGTACTGCTAGTCTTATTTTTAATAGTTATTGTGTAAAGCACACCAATATACAAGGTATCTCACCTAATTTGAGCAAAATTTTAAAAATACGCAAATGCCCAGTGGCAGGACCGAACTAAGGTAATGTTGTTTGCCGTCGCCTAAACACACTAAGACTTTTTTTGCAGTCCGCTTAATTGTATAATTAGTCCTACTTAAGGAATCGACTTCTCCAATAACTTAATTAGATGAAAAGTATCAGCGAGAAAATTGTAGAGCAACATGAAAAAAAAAAACTCCCGGTACAGCTTTCGTTTGCTCAATATGTGGTATGTGAAGGTGCTTTTTTCTTTTCAGAAGGCCCACGAATACACGCGAAGTGCTTGAATCGGCCAGTCGCGCCGCAAATTTTGCATGTAGTTGCGGCCTTCTTTCACGCTTGCAAAAAAACATTTTTATGTACCACGTATCTGAGCAACAGAAAGTTGTATCGGTAGTTTTTTTGCATGCTGCTCTACAATTTTCTCGCTGATACATTTCATCTAATTATATAATTGGAGAAGTTGATTCCATAATTAAGACTAATTATACAATTATGTTGACTGCAAAAAAAGAGTATTAGTATGTGCAAGCGACGTCAAACAACATTACCTTGGTTCGGTCCAGCTACGTAGCATTTGCGTAGGTTTTTTTTTTTTAAGTTTGGCTCGAATTGCGTGAAACACCTGGTATAATATTTACACAATCACTTGACGCACGCGTGAATAAATCGGGCTCTTAGGAACACTCCTAGCTTCAATAAAAGCACTAAACAAACTTCAAGGATTTTTTTTTTCTTAGGTCGACATACATGTGACTTTTTTAAGATACAAACTTTTCCGTAGAATGTTTCAATAATACTGCTCTTCAGATTTGAATGATTGTCATTAGATAGCCGAATACGACTCATAAACATTGCGAACTATTTTTTCGAATGCGCAACACTTGAAGCTCTTGGGATAAATAGAATCTTGGTCATATACTATTACTTGTTTTCTTATTCGAGGAGGGCTTCCTTCAGTGTACAAGAAAATACATATAAATGGGCGGACGTAGCATTGTGTTGCAACTTAAGAAAGATTCTGCACTAATACTCATTTGCACCTTCTTAAACATAGCGTCTTGTGGTTCGGCTTCTATATCAAGTGTCACACATAAATTACCTGATATACTATAAAAACAAACACCCGCACTTCGGCCTTTTACCTTCAGGTTCATAAAGAGTTTCTATCTCTTAATGTTACATCTCTACAACCTACTGCTTTTACATATTATAAGCCTGTAATCACGCATATCCTACTCTGCCGACTATTATGCCAGGAAGCATCGTCACAGAAATTAAGTCTTATGAGATAATAACAAACTGCATCCTTACCGGTAACTTTTCTTCCTCGAATTCGTACCTGGGGGTCTGAAATTGAAAAAAAAAGCTAATTGATTTTATGCTACAAAGGAACAAGCGAAGAATCTAATGAACTAAGATCACGTAGTTTAGAAAGCCTACAAATAGGTAAATGGGTCTTCGAACAAACAAGAGCACCCGTTTCCGTAATGCCTTCTAGCCCTTTTAGCTTTGCCATTATTTCGACACAACATGGCACTGCTATGCAGCTTAGCAAGAATTTAAAATAAATTTCTTTATTTGCTTATTTTTATGTTGTTCGCTAAGTGCCACAATGAATTTGTCATGGTGTGCACGAGATATGACACACTTTTTCTTAACGCCTCTCGCGGTTATTTCGCGCGCATTGAATTCAAATGGAACAGTTGTGTGTTGCGTCGGGTTGGGGGAAGGACAACAAAATGTCCTCACTTTAGGCATATGGCTGCTATCTGTGACCAAATGCAACAATTTGTAGGTAAACCTTCATCTCTCAGAAACCCTCTCCAACATCGGCCTCCACCTTCGTTCCTCGGTACTAACAACGAAACTGAGAACTACATTTATTTTATTTAGGTAACTGTGGCTGACTTCCTTTTTGTTTACTTAGCTATTCCTTCGATACTTCGCGGAGCACATTTACAACAGACCAGTATCAAAGCAGTACCGCTGCAAACTGTACAGTGCGCAAAGATTCCGCGCACTCAGCTGAAACCAAATAGACGAAAGTATAATCACTCGCAGCTCTGCAAATTTTATAACAGGTTATTTTGACTCGGTTCCAAAATTTCGAGGATAAAGAACGAAGCCGTAAATGCATCTGCTCTTGCCTGTTAAGGTATCTGTGCGCCAAAGTGGTAGCGTCCAGTATGTCTTGGTAATAAGGAGAAGAAAGAAACACACCAAGCCAACAAACAAATAACTTGTAGTATGTTGCACCATGTTGCCTAAACAAAAGTACACATCAGGCAATGAAGCCAAGCGAAACGGTAGGGAAAGTGAACTGTCACTTTATTTTGGCGAGTAGAGATCATATGTAGAACACTACATTGCGTGATTGAAATAACTAACAATATATTTAAGTGTATGATTCACTCGAGTTGCCTCTATAGCTTTCGTTGCTATTGTCTTTTTTGTGCTGTAAAACCTAAGTGCACCAGTTCAACTCATTCTTATTGCTAATCAAAGTAAGAAAGTGCTTCTGCTCCATTTCTTAATAATTCTTTTCTCCATTACCATATTCAATGGTTCTTGTGCACACTGTTCTGTTTTAAACTAGCAGTTAGTTCACTGTACTCTTGAAAGTAATTTCTTGTTCCTTTGTTTGTTTTTATCTGCATTATATATTTGGATGTGTGCTACAATCATTCTTAATTTATTGCAGCAGCCTCACTGTTGCCCGAATGAGGTGTTATGGAGTATTTGAATAAACAAAAATGAAAGTGGGCAAGTCTCATACTAACCTGAAATGGTCGTTAGCCCAACGAAAGAACGCACTCAGTTATTCTACTCAAAAGCTGATCATTTATTACTCTTGCCACAAGGATCCTTGAAACGCACCCACACAGACAGGTAAAGATAGGTTTGCGTACGGGTTGGGTTGAGAAGCACAGGAAACAAGATGGCGCACACGAGCAGGAGGGCGAAGGTGGCGAGGAGGATGATGCCAGCACAGAGACCCACGTGCGAGAGGCGGAACCTGCAAATAAACGGGAGTGGCAATGTGGGATTGTCGTTCATCTATACAGAATTGGGATGACGTGCTCGCGCGTTATGCCAATCTCATCCCACTGCGAACAGAAACAACTGTCACAAAAAAACTCTGTAGGCTTTCATGTGAATAAAATAGACACACAACACACCACACACACGTGCGCACACACACACACACACACACACACACACACACACACACACACACACACACACACACACACACACACCAACACACACACCAACACACACACCAACACACACACACACAGAGAGAGAGAGAGAGAGAGAGAGAGGAATTGTTGGTGCACTGCTGCGACTTCGTTGAAAACATCCGTTGTTGCCATAGTGTTGCCAACCTACGTGCTCCATTTCAGGTCATGTATTCGTGTTAAACGGAAATCTCCCCGAATCCGCAACCGCACGGCCACCGCCATGACACGTATATTTGATGCTTACCATCTTATTAGACGCCCACCCAACCTAAACTCACACACACTCTCAAACGCAAAAAAAAAAATTTAATTTCACAATTTTGAAATGTTAAAAAATTATGACCATCCAAAGCATATCTTGGAACATACGGCAGGTGTCTTTCTTTAGTTGCACGTGAACTTTTTAAAGGTTGCGTGTGGTAATAGCACAACTTTAAGCCTTGAGCTAAATTCCTCGGTGAAACGAGCATTACTCCTAAGAGGCACCAAATTGCCTTACTGAATAATTAATATAGGTGCACTATTTACCTTCTTTCATTTGTTACGTTACGGCAAGTATCGCGATTCACGAATCGTAGTTGGTGAGTTCGCGAGGCCCATCCACTTGGAGCACATTTTTAGGACTATACCAGTTTCGAGATATAAATTTTCAGAGTGTCCCACGAAATACGTTCGTTCAAGTTACTTTTGTGTTTCAATGCATAAAACAGCGTTTTCATAAAATAGTAAGTGGAACAACAGTGGATCGTTACTGCAAATATGACGGCTCCTACCTTGAAACCGGTGCCACCTTCAGAATTCTTTCCAAGTCCATATGCCTTGGGAAACTCGCTAGCTACAATTCGCAGATTCCAATAGGTCTCCTAGTTACGCTTAACCACTGAATTATTCAATTAAGCAATTCCGCGTTTCATTGCTCATGGAAGTATTGTCCGTCTTATAGTGTAATTTAGCTCTAGGGTTAGAATTCTGCTTTAAATATTTCAGATATTTCTGAAGTTAAATAAAGAAACACCCTATATGTGAAGCGAAGCTTTCTTCAAGCGGGTAAATAAATGCTACAAATCCCCCCATTTATTCCTGCGTCTTTGTCGTAAAAGGAACTGAAGTGCGCACCTGTGCTGTCGCGTACCCGTGGCACGCAATGGGACAAAGGCGGTGATCATTGCCGCAACATAGTTCGCGTTGGCAAAGATAGAAAATTATACTCGCGATCGCGTCCTAATTGTTGAGGCTGCTATGCTGTGGGACCGAAGTTCGATATTTGTCTGATGTATGTATTCACCCAGATGGCAGCCCCAAGGTACAGTCAAGAAAGTCAAGGAACATTGGCAAAGAAAGCTACGCTTTAAAGAAGGCATGCTGATGCAATGCCCGTGTCGTAACTGCTGTGATGCGAAGCTTTCGTGAAGCCTTTACATAAATGTAATAATACTAGATACAAAGCGTGCTTCTCTACTGTCTTTTCAGCAACGGGTAATATCTTGCGACGTTTATGTTTATGAGCTATATTGTTCACAGTCTAAGCCCACATGCGAGCAGACGGTCATGTCAAAGCGGGGAAGTAAATATTACACAATTGTTCCTCATGTAACACGGGCGTTTTGGTGCAAAGCGATCACGTGACTTCCTGACAAGAAGGCAAGATACGGAGACGCCAGTCACGCTGCCCACGTGACACCTGATTACAGCGTCTTCGGGATCGGCCCGTTCTACTGGGCGAGAAACCGACTAAGCAAGCGAGGCAAATGGAGTGAGAAGGGTGTAGAATGTTTGGTTTTAATGAAGGAAATATGCGCTTGAAACCGACTATCTGTTGCAGTGAGACAATATTTATGCAGTGTTTGTTGGTTTCTAGCGTCATTCGAAAGAGCACAGCGGGTCACCTGCAAATCTGCTGTGCTAGTGCGCATGGTGACTTAGTTTACGCTTACATAGTTACATGTGCGTCACCTCGTCCGTAAGTTATTCAGCAGGAAAGCAGCGGCAGCCACGGTCAGTAAATTCCGGCCAGATTTGCAAAAAAAAAACTACGCTTTAATATCAGTACGAACGCGTTTCCTGTACCAATGCGGCATTGTCATGCCCGTAGCAGCAAACATGGGAAGCACAGAAAGTGCATAACTTACATGTAGAAGTGTGGGATCCCGCCTTCCAAACTCGGGGAACCTAAGAATAAAAAGGAAAAAGTGGACTAATAGAATATACAGCAGCGACTTTCCAAGTACAGACGGAATCTGCATTTTCCTGTAGAGTAGGTGCTGTATTATTTGATGTATTATTTCGTTCTGCAGAATGCGTCATTTTTTCTCTCCCATTTCCTTTGCTTCGTCATCACACACAGTTTCTTTTTGTATGTGTGTGTGGAGGATTTCGAATGCTGTAAGTTCCTTTATAGTTTTGTCCATTGCTAACCAACCAAGGCCAATGATTGCACCATCATTTAAGCTCAGAAGAAAACTAAAAGTGAAAAAATGGGGCAAATATAAGGTGTTCAACACAGTAGGTCCCACGCATGAAATGACTTGGCAAGAACTTTATTTGAGTCCTGAAAAACTGAGATCTAATCAAGTTGGTATTTCCGCTCACGATGGGATCGGGAGACGAAGTCCCGCCGCAATCTCCTGGGCTCTCTGGACAGCCTGGAGTTGAATGTGAAGATTGCTGCTCTTGAGGGATTCCTCCCATTGCTCTTTCGTGATGGGTGGAGAGGCTTTAAGTGCTGGGCACAGCCAGAGCACATGATCAAATGAGCACTCGTGACCAGATTTGAGGCACGGCTGTGAGTGGGCAGGGTCTATCCTGTTAACAGACCGAGGAGTGGGATATGAACGGGTTTGCAAAGTCTGAGTGTGCTAGCCTGAGTTTTCTACAATTTGGGGGGAAGGGGGGGGGGGGAATGTCTTCCTACACAGAAGATCATCGAAAAGAATTTCCACGCGCGCTGGAACATTTCCGAGGAAACATCAATGAAACAGTACGTGCAGGCGACGCAAAGCGACAAATCGACGTAGCAAAGCTCTACGCGCACGCATGTAAGTGCACTGTCAACACCTGTCTCCTCGTTTTGCATTTTCCTCGACTGTACAGGCACTCACATCGCTTACACATCTCTCCTGAGCACTAGAAGTGAGCAGGGTGAGTAATGCAATTATTTAGCCAAGATCCTGCAATGCCAGAAGAAAGAGCACCCGTGACAGTTAGCTAAAGGACAGGGCTGTTACTGTATGTCGCACCACCGCAATCTCCGCAATGGATCATGGAGACAAACTGTATAGAGTATGACGCGAAGAAGATAAGGCGGCACTGCCATCGCAATCCACATGGGCAAAAATACATTTGAATTCCACACACTGCAGCAAGCTAGATTAACAGACGTACCCAAGGTTACAAATTTTACTTTGGAGATACTGTTGCTCGAAATGGCAAACTGCGTCAGCGAGAGATTTCAACGCAATCGACTGCTTTCTTGGCCCTTACACTCGCCTGTTTTAAAAGGAAACATGCAGCTTGCGCATGACTCGCTGTGTTTAGGGGCACATGCGCTGTTACGCCAAGGTTTGTGACACTCAGCGGGACACTGCGATGTCACGACGCGTTTGTTCGCAAGCATGCACCACAATCTACCACGTGGCCGGGAAGTGGGAAAGCTGACGTACGGCAGGACCTGGGCAAAAATAATTTCGTCCGCGGGAAATTCAGCTTCGTACAGGTCCCATCTTAAACATCCCCTATTTCAAGCGAGATGAACAAAGAGAACACATGACCTACGGTGTGTTCTATTTGCTCACCCTTGTTGTAAGTGATGCTGTTAAAGGTGGACCATTACCAACATCCACCGTTGGTAAGAAGTTTCGTATGGGTCGACCATGACAGAAAACGACACTGTTTTTATGAATGCCGTGAATGACTGGTGAGTAAATGATAATCCCTTTCCAGATTTACGTGCCATAAGCGCGATCTGGTTGTTAGACTCCAGATTTATGTTGACCTCTTGTAGATCCTTAACGTACATCTAATGGCTGGTGACAGGCCAGCTGGTGAATCTGATATTTCTATGCGTCAACACCAGACTTACCGGCAGGTGGTCGTCCATGTCGAAAGTAGATGGGATGCGGTTCCGATACCTGGCTCCCTCGACTGTCGTCGCACACTGCGGATGCTCTGTGCCTTGAGCTGGCTCTCATTCTTTCCTGCATTCGGCAACGACATCCGCCGCTTCTGTTTAGGGCAATCGAACGCCGTAGCTGAATACTTGTGGTTTAAGCAGTGGTGTAATTTCCTCAAAGCCGTCTGCTTGGGGACTGAATACAACACGTGGTACTTGCAGGCGGTAGCTTATCTGTTCCATCACAGATCTTCAAGCAAGTTTTCCCAGAAGCTTTGTTTAATAATGTTTCGAGGGTTGCCTGAGCTTCTTCCGAACCAGCTAATGCTGTTGGGGCCCCATAGCTGTGTCACTCGCCGTTCCAGACACGGCATATTACGGCCTTGTATTCCTCCAGCTATACCTAAGTCAGTTATTTTTTACTCCATAGCCAGAAATTAAAGTTCACTGCAGGACCAGTGAGAGAGAGGAGTGAAGAGAGGGGGGTGACCGAAAGCTCAATTCATGTGTGCGTTTCAAGCCTGCTGAATTGTGCCTTTTGGAAGTGAAGAAATAAGATACGATGGTTTACAATGTTGATTAACTATTACGACATGGATATTACCAACGGTTATTACTCGTTGGCCGGTTCGCAAGAATAAGTAAGCGCAAATAATACAATTGAGGATTCGAAGCCAATGATATCACAAGGCACATCTACAAAGAACAAATTTCATAACCAGTGCTAGTTTTTAGATCAAAGCTCTCGAACTTGTGGTAAAAATGCATTGTTGTTGCGTTTACGTTTTAATCAAAACGCCTGTTACTACACTGAAGCTCACGAGTACCTGGAACACCACTGCTTTTCGCGGCAGACTATGGGGACTCGTATCTCAAAACTGGTGGCACCTCCAGAATCTATTCCAAGTGAATATGACTTACGAACATACCAGCGACAATTCTCAAGTTGAAATAGTTACCAAAAAACAATTAACATATTTATTTGCATAGCTCACAGGCTCTAGGGTTGGAGTATTAGGCGAAAGACGATGCAAAGTTGTTTCAAAAAGAAAGAAGAGCACAACCTTGAGCATTGGCTAACGACACAAAAAAACAGAAAAAATAACATGCAAGGATCTCGCAAACAGTAGTCATGCGGAACAAAAAATTTAAAAGGAGCACAGGGCACAACATTACACACTCCTTAAAACAAAACTCGAGTGAAAAGAATGAGCACTGAACCATAGAAGTATTCTGCTATTCATAAGTAGCTGTTATTCATGTCTGAACTTCTTGTGGTCACGAATGCAAACAGCGTCATTTGAAAAACGGTTCCCTAGTTCAATGGCTTCTGGTAAGGCGAATAAGTACAAAGCGATAGTGTAGCCAAAAAGACATGTGAAACTGCAATAACTATGTAAATGACACGATGTGCGGGGCTGTTTTGAAAAAGGGAGAACAGTTACATGTTCGCTGGAAGATACAGCACAAGCAAAGCAGAACTAAGGTTCTCCGTGGTTTTAACCTTTTCAGGCACTAACTGATTCTGTTGATTTAAAACTTACCACCACCGCATTTCCTACAATTTCGGAATCATAAAAATTGTACAACTGCCAAATAGATTAACGCTATTCAAAACCTTTAGTCCGTTTTGTAATAATTAGACAATGATAACTTCATGCGAGAACTCACTCAGCAACATCATATATGAAAACATAGATTATTTAATCTCGACCAGCCTTGGAAGACACCTATCAAGTCACTTTAAAATTGTTCCTTGTGCAACAAATTGCAAAAAAGCAATAAAAGAAGTGAACCCACTGCATAGAATGACTTACTCAACCAAGTAAAAATACCCAACCGTCTGCATTCCCACTCGTTTTACTAAAGCATTTGGACAAGTTATTCAAACCTGCAGCACAATTCCACTCAGAAGTGTTTCAGATGCATGTGGCACATTTTAAATGTCATTACTTTCATGAATGCATTTGCAGTTGATGCACAACCTTGGTGAACATAATTATGTACACAATCCAATACACAATCCAAGGGAGGGAGAAAGATGATGGGATGCGAATGGCACTAATTTTCGCTGGCTCATTCTTTGACAGTAAAACCAGAGGTGCAGCCATGAACCGATTGAAGAGATTGTATTATATAATGGCGGTGAGGGCACCAGAGAACATTTTAATGTAAGATTTAGCGATAATTTGACATTAATTATGTTATAAATACTAACTTTTTCTGCAAATAGTGTCCACCTTTCATTGAATGCAGCTCAAGTTGAACAGAGCTACATGCTTCAGACAATTGGAAAAATTTGTTCACGATAAAAAACATAAATTTGGGTTTTAGGGGAGAACTGCGAAAATTCCTACAAGCCATCTTCTAGCCGTTATTAAGCGTTACCTAGTCATCCAGCGCACAAAAGGTAATTCCGTCAAGCCAGCAGCTCAAGTTGAAGCATGCAGCTGAAGCATGTAGCTCAAATGGAACAGAGCTGCATGCTTCAGACAACTGAAAAAAATTCGATAACGATAACAAAACAAATTTTGGTTTTATGCGAGAACTGCAGAAATTCCCACTAGCCATCTCCTGGCCATCATTAGGCGTAACCTAGTCGCCCAGCGCACAAAAGGTAATTCTGGCGAGCAAGATAGCCGAATAGATTTCGCCCACAAAAATTATTTCAGCATATCATATGAAATACACAGGGCAAAGAAAAACAAACTCGTCGCACTCACTTTGTCTTCCGAGTGGATAATTAACTTCAGGCGTTTCTCAATCAAGCGAACAGCGGCGAACAGCTGACAGCTTCTTCTTCATTCTCGTTTCCCAGGCGTGCGCGGTCATGCGAACAGTAAAAAAAAAAGAAAAAGCAAGGACAAGGTGATGAAGGCGTTTAGAAACTGCTTTATTGGAAGCAATAAATTACATATTGTGTTAAAAAACATAGGGCCAGAGGAATAATGTTGTGAAACGCAGGGTCCACAGTAACAGCTCTAGCTTGAGGGGGCGCTCCTTGAAATTTGTATGTGAGATATGGAAGGTCTTCTTGAAGACCTGTTATCTGAACATGATTCCACACAGATAAAGTTAATTTCTGTAGATGACGGAGGTGCCACGCAAGATAAAAGATCGTTGCGCTCTTTTGTGGTTTCAGTAATGTTCCAGAGCAGGTGTGAGGAAAAATGGCGACACATCACTAATAAATCTTCCGTGAATTAATTTCACCGCTCTATAAACTGTCCAAAAACATTTATCAGTCTGTTTTGCTTTTGGTAGCAAACCTATAGCATGCTTGCAACAAATGCCGGCAACCAATGTAAATACATCGGTTTACATGTAGTCCTCATCCATTCATATGTGCTGTTTGTAGAGCCCGTAGACATCAGTCGGCAAAATGTGCAGGAACAATGGTTCGCAAGGCTAAGGATTGGGCCTGTTGGTATTACACTCTAAATCTGGTACAGCGCAACATAGAAATGAAGAAACAAGCCGAGCCGGCTAGATAAAAGAACAGAGCGCTGATTTCCAAATGGTTTATTGGCAAGTTGCACGAAATATGTAGCTACAAGAAAGCATCAAAACGTCTCGTCACAGCACTTCACAAAACGTCACACCAATAGAAGGCTACACGACCATGAGCCACAGAACGCGCAATTCTGTCATGCAAGGTCAAGAAATGATCAAGAAATCTTACTTCCTGTGGAGATATGCACAAAGATGGCACGCTAAAAAAGCACAGGTCACAACTTACGCGGGAGATTACTGAAGCTGATCTCGTAGCAACGGTTGGAAGCACGTGCGTTAGAAGTATAATATGTCAACTGCACACATCCCACACCTTGGCCGAAATGATGGTAGCCTACGCTCTCGGTGCCGTAGGTTGCTGCTTGAACCTAGAGCTAAGAAGGACACAGTTACACGTTAACAAATTGTCACATATACTTACCTGCGTTGGTTGCCTGCAAACGCGCGAAGGTTATTTAAGGTGACGATGTTCCACGTTTCATGGAAATTATACACATCTCAAGGGAATACGCAGGAAATACATGATTTTTATGGGTTTTTTTTTCAGTTTTCTCAACTTCCTCTGAATAAACATAATTAAAATTTTCGCGCGTTCTCTATGCCAAGCTTTACATTAAGATATTGAGAAATGTTGGAATTATAAATTTTGATATCTACTTGTCTTTGTACTTTGTTCAAGGAACCTATAAAAGCTAACTAATGCAAATAAAACGTTCGAACTTATGATAAATATTGTTCGCAATAGGTGCTTTCCAATGAATAATAATGTTCGCATTGAAATTTGCATCAAAATAAATTTTTCGACATTGGCATACTATTGTTATCGCAATTCGCAAAGAAAAATGTGTTTATTAAAATGTATTACTGAGACAACAATTGCCTTAGTTCAGTAGGTACATTACCCTAATTACATCAATTAAACAATATCTCATCGCAAAGTTGTTGTTTTTTTATTTATGGAGGTAATCTCCCTTATGTTATCGCGAAAAGAGCTGTCCGGAGATCGCGTTTAGGTGTTCATTTGTGACCAACCGAGCTTAAAATGCACATGGGACAATTAGCAGCATAAATTAATCGGGATTCCTTCGCAAACTCCTTTTTGTCAGTTACTATAACTGTTTCTTTTTTCTTTTTACTTGCTTTTGAGCAGCTGAGTGAGACACCAGTGATCTTTATTGGGCCCGCCCTTGGAGGCGTGTGTTGACCACGTTATTGACGCAGATTAGCATACGGATTTCCACAGAATCTGCGCTATTTCTAAACATTGATGAAAAACAAGGCATCCATGCCTTCTGAGTGAAACACATGAACGCGACAACGATGTTAGTATATACAAAAATTTGAAAATTCCAACTATGATGTACAGGATTGCTCATGTGCAAACAAGCGGGCTGCCATCATTGGTCAAGAATGCCGTTTCCGGTGAACATTCAAAATGCTAATAACTTAGAATTGGTTGTGAGGCCGCATCCTTAATGTAAAAGGAGAAAAACACAAACATTTTGCGACTTCTTAGCTTATCTGAAAAACGAGTTGCGACAAAGTGCTGTATTAACGAGTTGACTTTTTAGGCAGCCAGTATTTTCGGCACCACTTTTGAAGCACTTATAGCGCACATTTCCCCATGCCATTTGGAGAATATATTCCTAGTGAAATGAAATATTTATTTCTGCCGAAATTGGTACACCGCTTTTTAAGCCTATTGCTTGCCATCCTCATCCCTTAGTGCAGTGATACAATGCGATAACATATCTAAATAAGAATCGCACACATACTGGAGCACGCACACAAAGAAATTATGAGCACATGGATACTACATACTCTTTGCGTTCTACCGCCATCGGAATGTAGCTGTGGTTATTGAAACCAGGCCCTTCTCCACACCACAATAATGCCGCGGCCACCGAGTCCTCGCCGGGGCCAAAGGTAAAGCAGAAACAAGGATTACGCATATTCGCTAAGTCCAATTTCTTTCTATGAGGAATCCGCTAAATAATGTACACCTCTTCTACAATGAAGTGAATATTCGGAACACCGCCAGAAACTGTGAACAAAGCTGGAGGTGCTTGCTTGAAGAGTACTGTGGTTAGAGAAACTCTTGGGTGCGTAGTCATGAACCAAGAAATTTCAAATATGGGCATTTTTATGAAGAATCGCGCACCTTGAAAGCTTTTTATAGACGATCAGGTAATTAGGAATGTGTTGGTCGTTCTATTACATTATTGATGTTTTTCCAGACATGAGCGCTAAATCTTGCGACACTTGTGATTTCTCAAAGCTCACGATTCCAATAATGTATTCGTGTATGTTCATTCGTCGCAGTAGGCTCTTGTATCCTACTGTGTGTGGCGTATGGTAATCGCTACGTTTTCCTTATTTTTATATTTTAATTTCGATTAGAATTCTTTGAGAACTTTACCAAGTTTGCGGTCCGTACGTCTGTGTGTCATCCATTCATCCTCGGCTATCCTCTTTCACACCAACTTGGGTCACCAGGTGCTCCACAGTATAATGGACAGAGCATCCAGCTGCTGTGCTGAGGCAAACGAGTCCGAAAGGGACCGTCGGACCAACCAGGATCGCTCGGTAAGTGACGCTGGGTATATGCCCCTCTTCAATGAACCTCGTACCAACGTGGGTCACGAGGTATGTGCTGGGCATTTGCCCATCTTCGTCGAAAATCTTTACGTCAACTTGGATCCCTGGATATACGTGCCTGGGCACAGGACCAGGCCCGCTCTTCAATAAACCTCTTGTATGCACCCAGGCACAAATCTGTTTTCGAATAAAGAGCTTCTCTCTCTCTCTCTCTTTCGCCAACTTCGTTCACTGGATACATGCAACTTGTTATGTGCCGCAGTTCATTTTAATCATCATAGTATGTAAAACATGTCAATTACACTCCCACCATAGCACAGCGTGCCGATTGCATTAACATCGCCCACTCATATTCAAAAAATGGATGACCACCATCTGTTTTTTTCTTACACGGACAACACTAGCCTTGCATTTTCTCTTGTAACCATGGCTTGTGAACTAGTGGACTGTGTGTCAGGAAACGCGAACTACTCGCACGAACTTGTCCTCGAGTGCTCTTTGCATAGCTATGCCTTTGTTCTTCTCAGGGCTTTTGTTTTTATTGCCATTCAGAGCAGAGGGTTGCCTTTGACTCTTCGAGCTCCTAAATGTTTTCAGACGTCTATTAAGAAAACATATACCTGCAGTAGGGCACTGGCCGAAAAGGTTGATTAAAATATAGATGGCCTATATCACCGAACTAAATAGATACGCATTGGTAACGTAATACATTGTACAATCGTGAAGAATTCTGCATTGAAAAAAGAGGGTAACCCTTAACTCAGCAACCGCAAGCTGGGGTAAAAAATTATAGACAATTTTCATTATTGCCTAACGCTGGTCCCGAAAGCGTTCCCATTGTAGCCTCTGTATCAACGTGCTTGTTTTAGCGGGTAAGAAAGAGAGACACCAACTTTACCTACAAAAGGCCCCTTTTTCCGAGCCGTTGGCAATGGTTTGTTTTATCTATACTCCGCTTCATAATGGGAGAACGGCTCAGGTTCGTGGGTTCCATCCCCACGTTGGGCGCCGATGTCGGAAAGGCACGGTCCCGTAGTGCAAGCCAACAGGCCCCAGTCCTGCCAGCCGCGCGCAATGATGATGATGATGATGAAACCTCAATTCATAGCACAAACCCACTATGGGGGATAGGCCACGAATCGGGTGGTAATATGATCTAATAAATAAAAGAAATTGCTCAATAAATCAATAACACAAAAAAGGAAAATCAATATATAATCAAAGATGAAAAATAAACTGGGAATACATGAGATAAAGTATTGATCAATACAAGAGTACCCAGCCACGGGCTCTCGCGTACTTGCTCCTCGTCTTCCACTAATAGCTCCGATGTCGATCCCACTCGCCTAGTATTTGGCACGCAACGCTGATAAAGCCACGCAGTTAGTGCAGTCGTATTAGTTTCACGACTTGTGTTTCTCAGTGCAGTTGTACCCTATCTGCGACGCTTTCGGTGAAATATCGAATGTATGCTTACATCTATAAACTGTGGAAGTAAGTTCGGGTAAAATTCCGTGTTTGTTCACCTTTGCAATGCTTGCATACCGCGCACCATGTTTAGGTAACGTGTGTAAGCGATGCTCTGTGGTCGCTCGTCGTGGAAACGTATCAACCAAGTCGCCCAGTTGTCAGTAATCAAGGAACCAGCGACGCTTTTCTATAAAGCAATTACATCATAATTTATGGCATAAAGCACACGATTTAATCCTACATCTAGTTACTTCAAGTATAACTGAAACAGAAACATCCTCCACTTAGAGAATTTCCGCAGAACTGACTATGCCTATTTGAGTTATCGATTATCTCGCCCTATGATTTCGATATGCTAAGGGCTAAATATAGTCCCATGTAGCGTGAGCCCGCCCACACGTTACCTCACGTTGGCGAAAACAGCGTCGACCGATGGCTAACAACACTGACCAGCCAACGTAACCGGACGTGGCCACGCGCTCCGACGCGTCTGGCGCATTGATAACGTCGAACTACAAACGAGCTTTTACTCTCGTGGTTCGCTCAGTTGGCAGAGCGACCACTCAGAAATGTGTCGGCCACGTGTCCAATCCTCAGACCACGACGAAATTTTCTTCAGCAGCGAACGTTGTTGAGACACCCCTATGCCTTAGCTTTGCAGCTTCTCGTTATGCAAGGGTAAATGGCTATTTTAACTTTACCTTTCGTGAAAATTCTCCCACCTCGCGGATTTACGAAGAAATCATTTGCTATCACCCAGAGCCAATTCCTTTCTTTCCATGTGATGAACTATTTCCTCGTCACGAATGCGGGCAGTGAAACAAGTTTCCTGCTATGTTGTAACGGAATATCCATCAACATTGCAACATTGTAAGCTCATTTTTACCAAGCGCCGTATTTTTACCAAACGAATGTAAGTTGCAACAGCCTACAGAAGCCTCCAGCTGTCATCATTTTTGTTAAGTGTTGGAACACAGTTATTAGAATAATTTTACTTGCACATGCGAAAGAAAACTATGAAGATGAGCTCCATGCCGGAGGCGAATTTCTTACACTTAAAGACACCAAGGCCTTGCGCGAGAGACTTCTAGACAATTTTGTAGGAAGCTCTGTTAAAATTAAATTATGCGGTTTTACGGGCTAAAACCATGATCCGATTATGAGGCACGAAGCTGTATGCTGTAGAGTTATAGGTTGTCTCAGTCACGTTTAGTAAATGTTGAAGGCTGCGAATATGCTGATGCCGAAGAGGTTCTGACGACATGCGCGGAGCTCAGTGTGATTCGGTGTTGCTGTGTAAGACACTGTTGAGACACTGTTGCTCTCGTGGTTTACGTAGAATTGCAAGTACATGCGTGTATAATGGGTAGTTCGAAACATAACGCTCGACGTACAACGTGCCTACAGCCTTTGCGAAGACGCGATCTACCTAAATTCCCAATAGATCTGTTCACAAATAGATCTAGGTGGACACAAACACCATTTGTGACTTAACGAAATCGCGTCACGCATGTGCTTTCTCTATAAACTCCTCCAGGCAAGCCCCATGGCTCTGTTGTTTTTCGTCTCTCTGTGCCTCGGCTGTGTGAGATCCCCCTCCCCCGCACACCCGCCCCGCTCAACCTGTTCGGTAACACACCAAGGCCAAACCCGGAGAAAAAGAGAGCCGATGTGGCCATGTCCGCATGCTACAGCGGGGCAACTTCGATACGATAGCATTACTAGGATCCCTTGCTATTCATGACTGGATACCCCTCTCCCCTCGTTCTAACAGCCAAGCTGCTTATGCGGACCCTGTGCGGTCGTTGTCGGACTTCGCTACAAGGGGCCACTTGACCTAGCGGGAGAGGAAAAAGAGCTCAACAGGGGGAAAGTGGTTGTAGTGACCCCTTTCCCTCTATGAGAGTGCTATCTTATATGCGAATCTTATGCGGTTGCCCCATTGTGTCTTTTCGGCGATCGAGCAAGATCGTCATCAAATTTATGGACGACTGATTCCACCCTGCCGCGAAAAAAAAACAAATGTTATTCTGGCGGGTTGCGGCCAACGAACACTGCCCAGCGATTGAAATGGGATACTAAGAGGACGTGGCTGCCGGTACTTCTTGCGCCAGCAAGAAGCGTCGGCGCGGCCACGTCGATCGTCAAACTAATCCAACCAATCGTCGAAACGATTGCAGCGCCCGCATCTCCAGCGGGGGGCCTTGCGCCCAATATACGGAGCAATATACGGAGTGGTTCCGCACATTCTAACGAGCCTCGATTATGAGACATTTCTTGTATGGCCATTATTATTCATTTCATGTCTTCACATTAATGTGAACCAATCTTGGTTGAGCTTTCACTCTAATGCAGTGTAGTGAAAACGTGGAAGCCTGCAAGGTCAGAATACGTCTGCTTATAAATCATCGTACGTGGTGCCAAAGTCCACCGACTGCCATTATGCTAGTGTTTAAGCTAGTGTTTTTAGTAAATGAACTCTCTGGAATGTTGGAGCGTGTATCAACTTCAACATGAACATTCCTTCAAAACCCAATCTGTACTCTTCAGAAAAATGGGTGAAATAGTCGCCACTTAATTGACTATTTCCTTTCGAGAATATTGTGTAAAAATTACAGCGGCGATGACGTAAGTTCTATACAGCCAGTTTTAAGGTATTTTCGCGGATACGTCGCTCAGTGTGCTAAACATTTTTAAAAGCTCCAAACGGCGGTGTCACTTATTTTCAAAAGCAGTGGAATTTCATGGAATTTCATACTGTGAAATCTGTTGAAATTCGCCAAATTAGTGAGTGCAGTGCGTAAATGTGAAATAGGAGTCGCCGCTAGTCCTTACGCATGCCCCGTTTCTGGCTTAGCAAACCTTCCGCCACATTTCAGCCGACCTGCTTGAAGCTCAAGAAGTGTAATCTACAGAACCAGCTTAACGTTTCCTGTGATGCCCCTTTAATTATGCATATTGTCACGCAATAGTGACGTTAAAGAACACAGCAGCAATAGTGTGAAAGACAAAACTTACAAAACTAATTTTTATTGGGCGAACCTGTGCCCTCAAAACTAGACTACACTTAAAGCACAACGATAGCGGCGAACACAGTCGGCGATCGTCGAAAATCTGATCAGCAGGTTAAGCGCGTTGGCATTTATACATCAGTGGTCGAATGTTCCAGAGAAATCGCTGGGTCCCGCGTGTCTTCCGCAAAGTTCTACACCATTCGCGTCGCGCATACATGCAATCAGATTACACGAGGTTCGGTGACAGACAGCGGATATAACCATCGATAACATTCCAGAAACTTCCTATACATACAGGCGCGTCCTGCGCTGTGCGATAACATCTGTTAGGCAGTGAAACGTGGTCACCCGATAAAGATAAACATGTACACGTGTCAATGTAGATGACAAACAAGGAGTCTTCCTTGGTTTTTATTTCTACTCAGGCCGAACAGCGAATGGCATAGACGGATTGAATGCCAAGAAGTTGGCGTACCAAAAGCGCCAATACACATTCTCAATTCACTTCTCACAACAAGGTGTGCGTCAAGTCGATGGTCAATGTGATTTATAAACACAGTTACACGCATACACGATCTCATAAATGCACTACAAAAGCAATCTAATTCTTTAAAGTGCTTTACAGTGGTAAACACTGACTTGACCATTTCATAAAAACAGTTAAAATCTTCGCAGCTTAGCATACAACACAGCGCTGCTACACTATAAAAAGCCGTCGGGCGTGGAAACAGAGTTTCGTTCTTAAAATAGTAAATGGGCGGAGATAGGATGTTCTTTGATGCCTTACTGCAGCGTCATGAATTCATATGACATTTTCATAAATAGCGTTATTGTCCATAGGCTTATGCTTATGTAAATTTAGGAGGATGCGGCCGATAAAAATTCGACAGAGTGAAGTTACACTCCGACACGTTGCGAGTGATAAATCCTCAGAAATACGATACAAAAGACACATTATTATCAGTCGTCGCTGATGGACCCAATAAGGAAGCCGACGGGGCTTTCAAAGCGACATTATATGCTAAAACCTCTAATGAATTCTTGCAGTTCGTTGCAGGCGGAGGCATAATATTGGTGCTCTTCGTCGTAAATGGTCCTGACGGCATGGCTCACCTCGGAGAGACGCATTTCGTATTCAGCGGCATTGATATCTGAGCAATGCCATGCAGAAGCGTCGGGAATTTTGAGGCTTTTAAAAATCCGTTCCTGAGTGACTTCGTCCAGTTCCCCAAGCGTGCACCGGTCCTTTCCCTCCACATTGGGCCCCAATGCGCTGCCTCGGCGTTGAACTTTAGCACGGTGGCCCAAAGTGTGAGAAATCAAGCCCTTGGTGAACTTTATCACTTTGTCAATCTTCTCCGTGTACCAGTTTGTCCGTTCCAGGAGGGCCTCCTTAAATCCTGACATGTCCAACGAACGACGGAGTCTAACACCTAGGTCTACCGTTAGCTTCTCGTCAAAAGCCCGCATGACCAGGCGGGGTGCCGTGGCAGCCGTTATGGTCTGTACAACTGCTACAGGTTCCAGTTTCTGGTTCTTCCTGACAAGAGCGAGCACTTCGGGAATGACGATTGGCTCTTTCAGCATTCCCTGCGTTAGTCTGAAGTCTACGATCCAGCGACATTCCTTGATAATACTGGGCAGGCATTTCACAAGGCTTTCGCTTTCTTCGCCTTGCGCACTGGTAACGTGAATGTGGAGCTTCTGGAGGGTCTGGTTCATGCGGCTGAAATACCAGAACCAGACTAACGCCGGATGGTTCAGTCCCCAGCCGCCCATCGTGAGAGAGCGAATCGAAACGCTCGAGGCGAGACCTTGGAATAGTAGGACGGAGGTGAATTCGCAGCACGTGTCCGCCAAACTGATGCTCAGTTCAGTCAGGGTTTTGCTGGTGGCAGCGAGCAGAGACAGTCCCAGAAAGCTGTGGGTACGGATCCCGGGCAAACGCACGTCTATCTCCAATGACTGGAGCGCGTCCGATGCTCGAAAAAAGGGTAGCACGGCGATAAAGTAGCTGAACTGGAGGGAGCGAGCTTCTAAGGAATCTCTGGGAACATCGCAAAATGCGAGATTCAACTTGCGGAATGTTACGTCCTTGCGAATGGCGGAGGTCAGAAGCGGGATCTCTTCCGCATAGTGCACTTTGTTGACACGTACAATAGGCGCAGAGCAGTTTTTCTGGAAAATAGTTTTCCGCTGATGCTGCCAGATGGCGTCATCGATGATTTTCTGCGTCACGTCTGTGTGACTGACGGATGGCGAAGCCCGAACTTGTCCCACATCAAGCACTTCGAGGGTGTCGTTGGCATTTAGTGCTTCCACAAGAATACTCAGGTGCTCGCAAGTAAAGTTGTAACTTCTGAGGTAGAGCGCCTTTAGGAACCGTGATTCAGACTTGTCTTTCATAGCAGGAAGTTCTTCGAAAGGGGGGCGCGCTCGTTCCTGAATGCCATTTTTCTTCAGACCTCCTGCAATTGCTTTAGCACCTCGTGTCGTGAAGAAAGAATTTTCCAGCATTAAAAACCCCATTTTCGCGTTTTCTATGAACTTGGCCAGTATAAATTGGTAGTAGCGGCTGGGAAGGGCTGACTCCAGGTCCACAGAAAGAACAAGGCGCCTCAGAGAAGTGTTGACTTCGGCTAGGTCGCAGAGTTTCACGAGCTCGGAAGGAGTGGCAAGCTCTTGACTAATCTTAACTTCAACGACGTTTTTGTTTTCACTTAGGTGCTCCAAGATTGGCTTCAGGTCGCAGGCAACTCGGAGTTGAACTCGTCTTAGTCGCTTACAGCCAGCGCTTGCCAGCAGCAGCGCCAGCTGTTGGCTTCGTTTGAACCATAATCCAGCGTTGCGCAGAGAAAGCGAGAAATATTCTAGGAAAGGTAGACCCATAGCCGCATCGATCAGTCCGGCCAAGTTGCTGAAAGTGAAAAGAATGCAAACGTTGAGACGTTGGTCCACTTTCATTCACCTGGCGAGCCAACCTAAATATAAATTATTCTTGCATGAGCCATGACTACTGCGTCTACTTCCATATATTTTACGTCAAGCTGGCTAATGTTGGGTATACTTGAGTATCAGTGCCGAAATAAATAGCGATGCACTGGCAGGAGACAAAAATATTGATGGTGTGTAGGTACCTGTGCCTAACAACGTAAAGTTGTAAGTTGTAAGGCAGTTATAAGCCAGTGCACTTATCTGAGGTTTGTATATCTTCCTTATTACGTTATACACTTAAGCTTAGCATCGGCTTCTGCGGGAAGACGTAAATGAGTAATGGCTATATTTCGAACTTTTTAGATGCCGTTGAGATGTTTTAATATATACACTGTTACCACGATAATATTGAGTGTTGCCGTATACACGCAAGAAGATGGCAGCACTTTTTTGCATCCTTCATGCAAGGGAAGATCGGAAAAATTTACTTCGTTTTGCTTCGTCAACAAAGCTGGACTACATGTAAGATTTTCCAAAAGGAGAGCAGAAATCATTCCCTCCCAAAGGGCCCCTAATCTCGGCCTGTAAAGCTGTTACAGTCGTTTTTACGTTCATCGCGACCACAAATTTTATTACGGGGTTTGAAGCGCTGCTCTCCCAGGAATTAGATACTAACGTAGCGAACGCGATTTGTGCCTTGAGCCAGCCTTAACTCTCGTTACGACAAAGGCCGTTGTGTCTGCGGCAGAAAACATATGCCGTGACAAAATTACATGATTGCGACACTTGATTTATTCGGATGTTCTGTCGTTCCTAACCATATGAATTCATTGAATTTTTACTAAATCTCATTGTTTACGCTTTTCTCCTTCATTTCTTGTTGCTTGCAACGAATACGTGTTTCTGGTGCTAGCAGTCGTCGCTTCTCAGTGGTAACTTCATCAGAGCGACAACACCTGAGCGCATAGGTCCTGCACGTATTAACATGCACTACCCCAGGGAATAAATTGTGTTACCTGTCGGCTATGTGGCACCGCCTCAAGGAGAGCTTCCTGAGCAACACATTAGATGCGACGAGAGCGGCGAGGCGGAAGTTGTCATCCGGGTGGAGCAGTTGCAGCCCGAAGAGCGACAGCTCGGTGAGGTAGGTCACGCGACCAAGGAAGGGGAAAAAGAAGCGGCCTCTGGGTGACGCTCTTCCGCTGACACCAAGTTCGATGGCTCTGTAGCATTCGCGCAGTCGAAACCGTCGGCAGAACTCACCGGGCGACTCTGCCACCGCAGTCAGGTCAAGGTGCAGCCGCCGAATGCAGCAATGCACTCGCAACATCCACGTGACCAGACATTCTCGCTCCAGGGTAAACTCTGCAAGGAAGCGCATAGCGGGTTGTGCAAACGCTTTCCATGTGCGCTAAGAGCGGCGCCACGGTACGGACGTATGAGCGGAAGGAACACTTTCGGTAGAGAAGGTCCTCTCTTACTGCCTTTTTAACCTATGTCGTCATCCTCAGCCTATCATTATGATAGCAATTATATGGGCACTCCAAGCGCATTTCTGCCTGCGCCGTCGGCGTCGGCGTCGCCGTGATGTTCCGCATAAAGTTCAAAGACGATAACATCGTAGCCGTGCGCCGTAGTCTCTATGTGCGAGTGAAAGCGTGGGAGGGTGAGCTGACGATGGTGGATCGACACCGTCGTGCGTAAGGCACCGAGGGTGGGGGGGGAGGGGCGGCGCAGGTTCTACACCGGTGGTGGCTGCGTCTAGTGCGGCCACGCGTCTAGTACCATCTACCGTCTAGTACCGTCTAGGCCACGCGTCACGCGTCTAGCCACGCGTCTAGTAGAACCCGTCTTGAAAGCCACCTGCGATGGGGACTAAGTGCGCGGACTGCTGATAGCTTCGTGTGCGCTTTGTTCTCGCCGCTTGGTTCGCGCTGAAGCGAGAGGAAGCACGAAGGTGCTTCCTCTCGCTTTCAACGAGAGAGAGGAGGAGGCGTTCTACTCCGGCTGCGACTGCGCATGTGGCAGTTGTGCGCGGTCGCGTGACCGCATCTTGAGAGCCATCCGCGTTGTGGGCGGAGTCTAAATGTGTCGGCGGCTCGTAGCTTTGTGCGTGTTGTGTGTTTTTGGCGCTCACTTTGGGTTGAAGCGATAGACGGCACGAATGTCACTTCGCTCGCAGATGCTGCGGCGCTTCCTCACTTCAGCGTCTTGTCACAGAGTGTACGTGGTCATCGGATGAGATGTGTTCATGTTTGCTTGTGCACGCGTGACGAGATGCTTCTTAAGTTAAATAGTAAGCTAACCGTTACAAGTGTATACGGCCATGCAATAAAACTACTGTCCTTACTTCGTATAGCTGTCTACTAATTTGCTATCGCAATCCATGCTTCGCTTTTCGGGCGAAACTGCCACTGTTTACCTCCACTGCTAAGACGAAGGCTCCTCCCAGTGATCTCCAATTACCCTTCTCATGTGCGATCCGCCACTTTACTATGGCGCAATTGTGAACGGGAACGAATCGTGGTGCCACTACCACGAGCCTAAAAGACGACGGCAAAGCTTACAGAGGAAACATTTCAATTCATAACCCCCAAGAAAACTGAAGGCCGTCATTTCTGCCGAAAAGTTGTTGACTTTTTTTCGGTCGTCAGGGACCATAACTGATCGAATTCGCTAAACCTAGAGAGACTCAATCGTTTCGGATATTGTAAAACGTCGTGTCGGCTGTGTGTTGCAATCAAAAAGAAATGACGCGGAAATTGAGGAATGGGGTCATCTTGCTCCACTAATGCTTGTCCCCACGTCGCTGATGTCGTTAACATAAAACTGGCAAAGTTCAAGCGGGAAACACTGCAACACTCGCCATACATCTTCCTGTCTCTTGAGCTGGCACAGTATGACAAGAGTGTATGATGAACATAGATGACAGGTCATGACATGAATGTCAAGACAGGCGTGTTATGTAGGTCATGAAACAGCCGCCTACGTCTTGGTAGGCTCCCAGCACACTGCTTCGCATAACATCGATTCCCACCTGGCGTGCGATCCGTCAGTTTTCTTCCCGAGCTTCTTCGTTATACCGACCCATTCCTCCATCATATGTTAGTACCGGTATAATGTAATGATTGTACGCCTTTCAAAGGTAGCCGTGAGCCGCCAGTACACGATTCCAATAACCATAATTGCAATGCTCGATTGACCGCTATACTTACCGCTCCCGCAAACGCCAGTGTCAAACTTCTCTCTCGTAATTTATGTAGGAATATATGTATCTTTCGACAACGCACCACACGCTATTATCTCTATAGTCATGCGCTTGGCTTCGCCACCTGCGTAAAGGTTTCTACAAAACTTATGAAAGGGAACATTAACGCTGCGATCAAAAAATTATATTGTACAGTTTTACGGGACAAAATCACGTTAATATTATTAGGCACGACGTTGTACGGGGGCTCCCAAATAATTTTGACCAAATAGATTCTCCAACGGGCCCTCAATACACGGTACATGGGAGTCTCGCCTACTGGCCGCAATTTGATTCCGCACCCTCGGGCTTAGCCGCGCAATGCAAAAGCCACTGCGCTAACACGGCGGGTGGTGCTGCGATTGTTAACCTACCACGGTAGTTGTAGGATGTACAGCCACGCGCAATATGACCTGCAACACCAGTGCCCGTGGTGGATGGGGCTGTATGGGTGCGCATACACAGGGTAAGTTCCAGACCTAAACACAGCTTCGATTAGTAGCATTTACCAAACCGTTATTTCGCATGTCAGAGCCGCCGCGCAGCCCTGGAGCCCCTTGGACCACGAACAAGGGTGTTGCAAGTCACATTGCATGCGACTGTACGTGGATTGGTCTACCCTTCATGCTTGAGGCTTATGACGTTTTTATGTCGTCATTCAGGCGTTCAATGAGGAGCGGCACACACCTGGCACATTCGTTGTGAACCAAGCTGGCATCAAAGAGGTTCAAGAAAGAGCAGCACACACAGAGTGGCACCTACACAGTGCTCCAAGACGGAGCTAGAGACGCATTCAAGGGCGGTCATACCGCGTACCCTGCGACCCACGTTGGCATCAAAGAGGTTCGTTGAAGAGCTGTTCGGTACACAGTGCCACGCACGCAGTAACCCCAGTGGGCCTGACGGTTGGTTCTACCCTGTTCCCTCAGCACAGTGGCCCGACACGCTACACATTTTGCCACAAACTGCCCAGAGACCCAGGCTTCTGGGAAGACGGTTAGAGAGAGGTTGATAGATAGGTCGATGTAAAAGCAGTTAGCCCCGCAAAGAGTCTGAAATACCCCAAAAATGCGAATCGCATTCAAATCGGGAGACAACTCAGTGTATCCTAATTTATTGCGAAGGTACTTGCCCAAGGAGACCCTTAGGTAACATTCACCTTCAAGACGCACAGGGATTTAAAGCGAAGAGAAGCAATGTTTAAAGTATTGGCAGAAAAGAAAGGAAGGAGATCGATAGGTCCAGATCTCTTGTAGGCATAGGTAAATTTAGAGCTCTCAATAAAGAAAAAAAGATTAGCTAGGAGTAGCATGTTGTATTGGAATAGCGCAGTGTGTCTCCCCGGGGCCAAAACGTGGCTTTTTTTGCAGTGATGGCCTGGGTGCCAAAGCACTCCGATATACTGCAGCGTCATGATTCGCTGCAGCCTGAAGTTAGTGCTGGAAGGTGGAGCCACAATGAGGCAACAAAGGGGCCTCCGGGATCAGCAGTTATGGTTGTCGTGGACTTTCTTAACTTTGATAACAGAACACCTGCGTTCTTACCCAAATGAACCAGCAGATGATCGCTTGTTTGCCTTCTGCAACTCATTTCATAGGGGTTTTGACAGCGTTTTAGTTTATAAATGCAGGAAGTTCTGCACAACATATATTTCGAGTGCTAGCCCACCAGTCGATCGCAACGCCTGTCCGGTGGCGTCATCGCAAAAGCGTCCCCAGTTCTCCTGTTGTTTTGCTATATGCACGACACACTGCCCCATTTCAGTACATCATAGCAGTAAGCAGAACACTACACGGATAAGCATGCACAAACCACCGGGTTAGCTCAAGCAGCCTACGCGATCACGTAGCCTGCTTTAGCGAAAACGGTTTAAACGAAAATGCCAATAAATCACCGTCATCATTATTGAGTCAAGGTGGAATCATGGGTGGAGGAGCATTCTAGAATACGGGGCTTAGTGGCGATGGCATCCATGCCTACACGCCTCAGTGTGGGTGATCCCAATTTAGGCACTAAACCGCTCAGGTATGAAAATGTTTGCGCTGTGCCTGGCATTGTAGCATAAAATTCAATTCGCCACTTTCGCTGTGTGTCAGAAATCATTTCATAAGGTTGCACGTTGCGTACAGTAAAAATAAACACCATCAAATGCCGTTAAATCTTCGCTCCCCACAGATTCAAACATATACGTTGAATGTATGAAGCTTGCCTATTAGATGTAATGTTTTAAGGACTTAGTTAGAAATCCGCGACACAATACTTACGTTCATTATCTATGAACATTCCTCGCGCTTTCTGGCGGATCGACTCTGCAGTGGCCTGCTTGGGAAATGTGCCGCCGAGGTGGCGCAGGGTGTAGGATCCCGGCTGCACCTGGACAACTTCAACGCCGTAAGGGGCAATCGATCGATTCAGGCTAACCTGGTAAGCCAGGAGCCAGCAATATGCTTGCTTGCTTTGAGTGCACAAGGCGTCCAGCACTTCCTCCGGCTCGTCGGAGATGGTGCGACGCACGTCGAGCACAGAGCGTGCGAAGCTCTCGACATGTGGAAAAATAGCCGGCTGGTGTAGGTGCAGAAACTTGGACAAGGAGGCCAGGTAAGGCGAACAGAAAGCCTCTTCTTCCTGCATTTTGAAGAAGATTTATACTGTCATAACTGCGGGAACAGTATCAGTTGCAGTCCCGTGTGTCTCATCCGCGATGTTCTAACGCGGGCTAACCGAAAAACTGCACAAGAATGCGCAGCCGTTTCACTTTGTGAAGGCAGGCTACCAGCGGAGCTGTTAAAAAAAAAGAGAAAGCCCACGAATTTACACTGGATGTAAATTTTGCTTATTTTGGGGCTTTTCTCTTCCGCGTCTGTAGGATACTCTGCGAACACGTACACTCGCTACATATAGCAACTCAACCTCTCGAGATGTCCAACTTGAACCGCGCCAAGCGCATCAATACGCTGCTTGCCCGCAAGAAATTCACCAGGGCGTTCTTTGCCCCTTGTCGATGCATGCGTCCAGGGTGCAGTGGTTTCAATGTAGCGCCTCTGTGCTATAGGCGCATCCTTCAAATCGTGCTGGCGGGTGACCCTAACAATGGTTATTTAATTCTTCATTACACAGTACTTGGCTGAAAATGACCAATTTACGCAGTCGAAGAGACAGACGTTTAAAGGCAGAAGGACAAAGCTTAGGCAAATCCAAGCACTTCCCACAGTTCCCATGCTGGCCGCTATGGCTGCCTGATCCGCCCCGATAGCAGCTGCCGTAGACACTAGCGGCAGAGTTCCCTCTTGTAATTATTGTATGAAACTGCATTGGGTCGCTTCTTAGCTTTTCTATTGCTGCGCCAGGTGTCAGCACATGCCTTACTGTTTCGCTTCACGTCCTCATAAGGACGTGGAAGCCTTGAGGGACGGAGATTTAAAAAATGTACGAGAATGTAGACATGTGCAGCTCCGCTGTAAAAAAAAATTGGCAGTGGCTTAGCTCGGCTATGCCAGGATATACGTAGCGAAACCGAAGGCATAGCATGGTTAGCCTTGGTTAATCTTGATTGCAAGCTCAGGTTAGTCTGGTTGTCTAGCTATCTTTCGGCGTTTAGCCAATCGTTTGACGCACTGTTCGTCTGTTTCCTGGGCGATTCGTTTCCTCGACATCTCGTTCCAGTGTCGATTCCAGGCCTCCTCCTGCTTATCAGAATTGTCGCCGTCCATACTGCCGCCTCAACTGAGGTTGTGGCGCACGCGAGATCTCCTTTTCAATCCTCGGACACGTTACGAGGCATGCGACGCAGCTGGTGAAGCAAGCGGAGGCGAGGGCAACGACAAGGAACACGTGTGACGTCATACCAAATGGTGGCACCGGAAAGGCGCGGCGCTGCGCAGTAGCGGAACACCTGTGGCTCGGTGCTACTAGTGGCGCATGCGCAGTAGTGAATAGGTAGCGAGTGAGAGAAAAAAATATCCGCGGCGAAGCGCGCGTTGTGACGTCATGCGCCTCCTCGGAGCACTGACACGGCGAAATCGCAAGTTTGCGGCCCGTAAAGCTTTCGCTTTAAAAAAAGGTGAAGGGGAAACTAATGGTGAATTCGTCGAATCGCACCGGGGCGTCTAAATGTGCCGTTTCATCCAATCTCGTCGCCCCAGGGTGCCTCCGCCCGTTAACCTTCGTAACCCGATCTATAATTATATTATTTATAATATATTTGCGGTTCCCACGCACTGTGGGAATCAATCTGCGCAAAACCTCTTTATGGTGTTTGCTTTGATTGACGATGTAGCGCACTACTACTTGACACAATGGTGCGGTCACGAAAGACGACGTAGACGCGCCCAGCACACTGACGGTGCGCAAGCAGAGGAATCGGCGGAATCAGGCTTCGGTCTCATTGAACGGGATCGGCTAAAATATAATTTGTGGACGCCAGGCACCAGGGTCTGTCTGGTTTTCCTCCTCGCACACTTTGGTCACCCGGGCGGGATGGTGGTGACCCACCGGATGGCCTGAAGCGATGCGTCTCCTGGACACAATGGCGGAGTCGATTGTTCCAGCACTCATCATACTCTGGATTAGCCGCTAAAGTGTCCCTTCCACCGTTACGACTAACCGTGGTTTTCAATTCGGCTCAGCCTTGTTCGCCAATATACCTTGGCTACTCGGAATCAATCACATCAAGACAATTTCTTACCACTCGATATATAATGGTATCATCGAACGTTTTCGCCGCCAACTGAAGACTTCACTCATGGCTTCGACTCTTCCTTCATCACGGATCGAGCGCCTTCCTTTAGGTATGCCTGGCATCCGCACCACTCTTCGCAGTGACTCTTCCACCAGCGCCACTGAGCTTAGGTCTGGCACCACTACGAGTCCCTCGCGAATTCTTCGGTGACTCGCCCACCTTACCTACTGACGTTTACAACTACGCTTAACGTCTACGCAATTCTATGCGTACTGTCGTCCCCCCCCCCCATTCATTTTCTAAAGCAAAAGCTTTACTAACCTAGCCGAGCCGAGCCGAGTTTCGCCGTCGCCGCGAATTTGACCTTCACTTGACCGCAGCTGCGCCGTCGCCTTGGCAACGCATCACGTGACTCCCCACACCCAGCTCCAGCGTCGCCGCGTGGGCTAGCCGCCGCCTGACTACGTGACTCGCCGCGAGCGTTGCGCGGGAGGCTTTGTGCCGTCGTCGCCAAGCGGCGTCTGACCACCCCGCGGATATCGCCCGGCGAGTTGCTTCACTGGAGAAGGTCCGGAATGCAACAGGCGTCACACCGTCGAGATCAACGTAGCAACCGCGTTTGCGCCCTGTCCGTTTGTTCTTCGGCGCTGTTCGCGGCGTCTCTTTGCACGTCTAGCGCTTGCGCTTTCCCTGTGACACAAGAGACGTCGCACCATCGAATGGTGCGTGTCTAAACAAGCACAATCGCATTCATGTCTAACCACCGACCTAGGCACAGCCGTCATACCTGGCTTAACGATGATTGTATGCCTGAGTATAATAATCACAGCTAAATCAAAAGTTAACCAAGTGAATCTAAGGCTTGAGCAGGCTAAACCAAGCTTTCGCTCTGCATATCTGCGGTTAGCTGAGCTAAGCCGCTGCGATTTTTTTACTGTAAGACGCCTTCTTGAGTGGCTTCTATAACGGAGCACTAAGAAGCCCCACTAAATCAGTTTAAGTTGGCAAAATATTCCTTCTAACGGTTCTGATTCATTACGTAGAGACAGGTTGTTCCTGGAGAAAGCAAATACTGAACAAAATGTAATGGCATTCAGGCAATTGATGTACGAAGGAAAATATTCCTGCAAAACCCATCTTATGGTGCCCGGGGATGTTAGTGCGATTGACATTGAGGCAATGTAATGACACACGCCAGTGGCGCCATCGAACCGCGTCAGGTAAGAAGTGAACATGCAGCCAGGCGGAGTCCTAATTTTCTTCGACTTCTCGCTACTGCACTTACGCACTACTGACTTCTCGCTAATGCACTAAGTTTGGCTACTGTTCACTTAATACAGCTGATCAGAACCTCGTAGATTACAACTTGGGTGCAGAAGATGAATGTGACGATATGTAAAGGTAACAAGTATTGCCTTGCTCCCACGGGACCACTTTCGTCATGATGCCTGGATGTCGTCTCTTGCCAGACAGTGTTCTCTTTTACTGCATTGAAATACTTGCGGACGATTGTGTCATCTACGACAAACGCTAGCTGCAATTACTCGCGTAAACTACGAAGGGATCTCGACAGAATTTATTTTTCGTTTAATAACTGACGCATGAGTCTTAATATTAACGAATGTAGATATATGTGTGCATCTCCCCGACTACGAGTCAATAGTAGCACGCTTGCTTATTTCCTCTATGCTACCAGACCAGACTCCTGACTCGCACAAGTACACAAGTGTCCTGCTACGGAACGCACATGTTAACTGCAGAATTAACAATGTCAACTGTGGCACATCCATTCCTGTGCCGTAACTTTATTATTCTCCCGAGTGCTGAGGAAGAAGAAGACGCCGGTGTGCGCGGACGAATTCTATTCGGCTCTTGTTTCTACCAATGTTTTCGTGGCGATTTTTCACGATTTCAAGGAAATATTTGTGCAACACGGCTTTGTGAAGTTGCACGGACCCTGTGGACACTTTCCTGGACACTGTGAGTGTTTATCTCTACCATCTACAGCGGTTTTGCCATCGTCACCCGGCCGCCGCCTCGCTAGCCCTAACGAGGGGAGCTTCTGATCCGACGTGTCGAGCGCGGCGACGCTTCTGGCGCGTTGCTCTCTCTTCCACGACGTCGCCGCCGCTGCATGGGCTACAATCATTGTGCTGAGACATGGAATACCAAGTGGCTGGGGATGACATTGCCTTGGCGGACATCACCCCGGATCAAGGCTGGCAGACTGCCACGTCTCGCCGCGCCGCAGCCAAACGTGAGAGCGTTAACCATACTCCGCCATATGGCGTGCTGAAACGTGGAGGAACTGAGACCCGCGGCCGTGAAAACGTTAAAAACACCATAATCCGCGCGAGCAGAATGCCGCCATTGCCAAAAGATGACATCCGTATTATTATAAGGCCTCGTGGGGGACTTAACATAGCAAAGGTTGGCCCTGCGGTGGTTGCCAACGCCATTGCCGCCTCGGCTGGCCTCAGCCCGGCACAACAACACTCGGACACGCTTTGCCCCAACAACAAACAGAATATCTTAGTGGCAAGCACTCCGCTCAGAGAAAATGCTAACCGCTACGCGCGGGTAAAGCAAATTTGCATCCAAGGCGTCACCCACGAGATCAGCGCCTACGAAGCGGCACCACAGTCCACTTGTAAGGGAGTCATCCGCGGGGTCCCCGTGGAAGATGGGCCGACGGACATTGACTCGAAAATCGTCAATGACAGAAATCCACTGGCATTGGCCGCCAAGCGCATAGGCACTACCACCGCAGCAATCGTGGCATTCGATGGCCATCGAGTGCCCAATTTCGTGCGCTATGGCTCGGTCCTCATGCACTGCACGCTGTACCGCAGGCAGGTCGACATATGTTACGCCTGTGGTCGGCTCGGCCACCGTGCGGACGTGTGCCCAAACCCTGGGGACGTTATTTGCCGAGGCTGTGGTGGCCCAAACCCCACTCGGGAGCACCACTGTGCACCCAAATGTAAGCTATGCGGTGGCCCCCATCTCACCGCCGACAAAGCCTGCAAGGAACGCTACCACATGCCATACGTGGTCCGTCGACGGCGATGGGAGAGAGCACGCTCGACGAGGAACGGTGACGACTGCACTACAATGCCCAAGTCCGCCATCGCTACCACCGAAGACGCCTACCCGCAACTCCCTGGCAGTGCCCGGGCCGCTGACAACGACCGATCCCACTCCAGATCCAGGGGCCGATCTCGGAGCCGCTCCAGGCGGGCATCGACATCCCGGAGCCGACCACGGGCCCGCTCCCGCGGTGCGCCGCGCGGCGCATCTCGGGACCGCTCCATTTCTCGCTCCAAGTCCGGGCCCGGGTCCCGTTCTGGATCCCGCTCCGAGCCCTCTTGTCAACGTTTGCCAAGCTCACCGGCACCACCAACAAGCAACAAGAAACGAGGTTCCCTCACCTGGACAGATGTCGTCCGGGGAAGAAGGAACGACATCACATCACAGGTAGGGTCGGGCTCACTCCCAGAGCACGTTACAGACACCAGCATATCCGAGATAGCGTTACTCAAACGCGAAAACGCCGCTATGAAAGAAACAATCCTCAAACTTACGGCCGCGATTGCCGAACTACAGAACGACAGGAGCGCGCGCGCAGCCATTATGCCCGCCGCCGAAAACGCTGCGAAGGCAGTAGCCCCGTCACCACCGCCACACCCTGTTAGCGCTGATAGCGCGGACGGCGAGAGCGCGCCCAAGAAACGCGCCGTAGCTCGCGCCATACCTGAACTGAAACCCGAGTTAGAGGAGATTAAAAGTACGCTGTCGGCAATTAAAGAGAGCCTCCGCTTTCTCGGAGAGAATATGGCCCGCGTACAGTCAACCCTCACGGCCCACGGTAATCGGTTGGGGATAGTCGAACACTATCTCGAAAACGTCGTAGCCCCCGCCATTGACGCTGCTAAACCGGTCTCGACACAACACCCCACGCTCAATCCACCCACACACGCGGCCCCCTTCCAACCGTCAAGCGCCCGGGCCGATCCCCACAAGCATCAAGATGGCCAGGCGAGATGAAGCGTTCCGCATCTGGCAGTGGAACTGCAGGAGTTTCACTGCACGGAAAGCCTCCCTGCAGCAATACCTACGTAGCCACGATGCCAAGCCCCACGTAATCCTTCTGCAAGAAACTTTAACACACACCGCCACGTTTACCGGTTACCAGTGATTACCAGGCCACGCGGGAGGAAGTGGTACTGCCACGTTGGTCTCTAAAAAGTTCACCTGCCTCGCGCATGACCTCGGCACGTCCGAGGTTGACAACGTCATGACGGAGATTCTCCCAAGCGACGCGTCCCGACAAAGTGTGTACATACTCAACGTGTACAGCAGCCCCAGACAAACGAGTCACCGTTTCCGACGCCTCTTCCAGAGAGCCATACGTCTTGCTGGCTCAAACCCGCTCGTCATTGCTGGCGACTTCAACGCTGCGCATCGCACCTGGGGTTACGTATATGACACCCCCAAGGGCACCGCGCTGTGGCAGCATGCGAACGAGCTCGATCTCACCCTAGTGACAGACAAGGCGTTCCCTACCCGTATCGGCACATCCACGCACAGAGACACCACTCCAGATCTCTGCTTCGTGAAGAACACAGCCGATGCCCGCTGGTCCAATCTTGCGGAGGATCTTGGCAGCGACCATCTCATACTGGCCGTGCACTTACCCAGCATCGTCAGGAAGCCCAAGTCGTACACGTGGGTCGACTGGGACTTCTTTCGCAAGACTCGCGCCTCACGACTCCCTCCAGACACTGCCCCGAACCTCGCGACGTGGACGGCTCAGCTCAAGGCCGACGTCGTTAAGGCCACGAAAACATTTAGCACGAATATGCCAACCGAGAAGATGGACAGCCGCCTCGCCCACTTGCTCGAAGCCAAACAGTCTCTAATGACACGATGGAAGAGCCAGCGTCTCAACCGCAGGCTCCGCAAACGCATTGCACAACTGAACCAGACCATAATGGAACACTGCAGCACCCTATCCAAACAGCAATGGGACGAGGTGTGTAACTCCGTCGACGGACAGGTCCGCAACGGGAAGACGTGGAACCTCCTCAAACACCTGGTCGACGACACCAACACCCGCACAAACCAGCGCCACTCGCTCACCAAAGTCCTTCACCAGGCCAAAGGCACCGCTTCGCCGGATGACATCGTCAAGACGCTTGTGCATAAGTACCTGCCGATACCCAAAGGCCCGCCGACCCTATATCCCGATTACACCGGTACCGACAACAGTCTCCTAGACGCCGATTTTTCCGTCGAAGAGATACGCCGGGCTCTCCATGAACTAAACGGCCGTTCCGCCCCAGGCCCCGATGGCATAACCAACAAGCTCCTGCGGAACTTAGACGACCCCTCGGTCGTGTACCTCACGGACGCCATCAATGACGTGTGGGGGCGGGGCGAGTTATCTGATGCCTGGAAACTAGCCCAGACGATCCTCATTCCGAAACGGGGCAAGGCGCCTGGCGTCGATAACCTTCGCCCCATCTCGCTAACGTCGTGCGTGGGTAAGGTGGCCGAGCATGTCGTACTCAACAGAGTCGGCCGGTATCTCGAAGACCAGGACTGTTACACACACCACATGATCGGCTTCAGACCCGGGCTCTCGACTCAGGATACGATGCTTCTCCTGAAACACCAAATCATAGACGCCGGGGCTACTTGGGGCACCCGCGCCATACTTGGCCTTGACCTGGAGAAGGCTTTCGATAATATCCAGCACTCGGCAATACTAAAGGCGATCACGGCCTTAGGGCTCGGGCGCCGGTTCTACGAGTTCGTCCGCTCCTTCCTAACCCGTCGCAAGGCCGTGCTCCGTGTCGGAGACCTCACGTCGGAAGAAGTCGAGCTCGGACAGCGTGGCACCCCCCAGGGCTCCGTCCTCTCGCCGACGCTGTTCAACCTGGTGATGATTGGGCTCTCCGAACGCCTGTCGAAGATACAAGGCCTCAACCATACGGTATACGCGGACGACATCACCATTTGGTGCTCCGCGGGGTCGGATGGCTTTATCGAATCCGCTCTGCAGGAGGCAGTCGAAACTGCCGAATCCTACCTCGACCACACGGGCCTCAAGTGCTCCTCCGCCAAATCGGAGTTGTTGTACAGCCCAAAACGACGAGGCAAAAGGCCTAACGGATGGAAACCACCCACCGAGCGCAACATCACTGTCCGCACCAGAGACGGTCGCCCAATCCCCAGGGTTGACTCCATCCGAGTACTGGGAATGATTATCGAGGCAGGCGGATCCAACATCCAAACGGTCCACAAGCTGACGACAAAGACGGAGAACGCAATACGACTTGTACGCAGGGTGGCCAACCGTCACCACGGCCTCAAAGAAGACAATCTGCTGCGTCTCGTACATGCGTTCGTCCTATGTCACTTCACCTACGTCGCAGCAATGCATAAGTGGAAACAATCGGAGCGTGAGAAGCTCAATACACTAATCCGAAAGGTAGTGAAGCGGGCCCTTGGGCTCCCGATCACGACGCCGACGTATCGACTCCTCGAGCTCGGGGTGCACAATACCCTCGAAGAGATCGCTGAGGCTCAGGAGAGAGCGCAGATGATACGACTGACGATGACGAAGACCGGCCGTCACATCTTGCGCGAGCTCGGGTATACTTCCCACTGAACACCCAGGATCCACCGGAGCTTACGCCGGTTCCCCGCGAGCTCCGCGACCTGATCACGATCGCGCCCATTCCGCGAAACGTCCATCCGGAACACAATCGAGGCAGGCGCCAAGCCCGGGCCACCGCGTTCCTCAAACGAGTAAACAAGAAAGCGGACGACGTCGCTTTCGTGGACGCCGCCGCCTACCGATGCAACCGAGCCTTCGCCGCGGTAGCGGTCTCGTCTTCGCAACGAACTTTAAACGCCGCCACGGTACGCACACGTGATCCCGAGGTGGCGGAGCAAGTGGCCATAGCCCTGGCAATGCTCGACGATAAGCGAACCACAATATTTAGCGACTCGAGACCAGCCATCAAAGCGTTCGAGAGAGGAGTCGTCTCCGTCAAGGCATTACGCATCCTCCGCGGCGCTGATCCAAGCACCCTCAAACACCACACCGTCATCTGGTTTCCCGCCCACCTGGGTCGGATACCGGGCGCCCCGCCCAACCTCAACGAGACAGCCCACGACGCTGCGCGCGCGCTTACCGACCGCGCCGTCACCCCCGGGCAACTACGTCTCGATGAGTTGGAGGCGAACAGGGATGCCCCAATAACATACAATGAAATAACCAAACACTTTTCCTTGGGACGACGACTCTTTCCGCCCCCGCACCCCAAACTAAACAGGCCGCAGGCGCTAACGCTACGCTTATTACAGACGGATACCTATCCAAACCCGGCCACCTTACACATAATCTACCCGGACGTCTACCCAGACGATGCGTGCCCCTCGTGCGGGGTCACGGCGACACTCGCACACGTGCTCTGGGAGTGTAGAAACGCTCCGCCCGACTCTACCTCCGACAAGTGGGAGAAGACCCTAAGAAGCCCGCTCCTACAAGACCAGCAATGGGCCGTCCAGCAGGCTCGCGCAGCGGCCGCCAGGTATTCCCTGTCGGTCCCTGCGTGGGAGACGCCCACTGCGCGCTGACGTGCGTCCTGCAGGACGTTAATAAAAGTTTTTCCAATCCAATCTCCCGAGTGCTAACTAACCCTCTGCAGTATACGTGAACGCTCTTAACTAGAATATGCTTCGGCTAGCCGGGACATTTCTCTAAGTAATCTAATTCTAGTCATTGAAAGTTCAAAAATTTTGCTTCTCGTTTCATGTTGCTTACTTACTGCCAGTATGCCAGTGTTACGTGTGTGAAACATTTTAATCCACCTGAACTCTCCTCTCACTGCAAAAGAACTTCGTGTATCTTTTCACAAGATACATCATTTCAAGCCCACCTTAAGTGAACAACTTTCAACACGTTCATCCTACATGCCGTCCCGTTTTGATCACAGCCGAAATGTTGGTGTGCTGTCTTGTCGAACAAAGATTGTGCTAGAATTCCTTTATGCAAAAGACAAGTCTAGATTTCGACCATCTGCCTGCGCCCATGGGCACTATTTGGCACAACGAAAGCTTCAAATGAGCTGTGAACAAAAAAAAAAGTTAGTAAACTATACGGCCGCGCATGTACTTCTTTGTTTTAATGTACATACCGCTCCTTTCTGCAAAGGCTTCAGGCTTAAAAGGTGTTTAACTGAAGCAACGAGCAGGCAAACGAAACTGAATCCTGCAAGCATGTTTTTCGAAGGTTTAGAGGCCTAAATTTTTCATTTAACGCAAAAAGAGAAAATGGGAACGCTAAAGATGTCATTAGAATAGCAGCTTGGGCTTGTTGGTTTTCCATCCTGCTAGTAACAGCGCAAAACGTACACAAGAGACTTCTTCATTCACATGATGTGCGATCACGTGACTGCGACACGTGTAGGCAATGGTTATAAGAAGCCGTGTTTCTTTCGGAACAGCGCTTGTGGTGTCTTCTTGTCTCGTCTCTTGCCTACATTTTGCGCTGTTACTAGCAGGGTAAAGATGTCATGTTTGTACCCTTTAAATCGATAATTTTGATGCACGGTCTTTCGCTAAATCGATATTTGACTGCATTTCCCTTTGACGTCTCCTTTAGAACAGTCGCGAGCTCACCGAAGACCATTGACTGTCGTGACTTTCTGTCTCATCTGAGGAATCCGTCGCACTCGTAGAGCTTTCAGCGCGCTCGTCCGCCTCCGCCGTCGCAGTGCGGCGTCGCGACAGCCCACTAGACACCGGGTAGGGGCGCTTGAACTCCTCGTCAAACGACGTGGGAGGAACCGCGTGCTCCTCCGCGGGTCTCTGAGGCTCGGAGTCTGGTTCCCGGGGTTGGCGAGGCGTGTCGCGTTTCGAAGATTCTGAAGCAGCTCTCCCATGCCATCGTCCCATATGCCACCACGGCCATTGCCTGCAAGTACGCGAGAAATACAGAAAATCCTCGGCATGATCCGAGAAACAATAGAATCTAGAGGAGAGACAGATAGAGCTCTTTAATCAATTTGGAAGTGGTTTGCCTTGCAGCATGCCTAGCATCCTATACTCCGCGTACATGTGATGAAAAAATGATGCACACACAAAACGAAACGCAATTCAACACTCAACAAACTGCCGTATCTTATAGGGAGAAGTCTGAGAAAGGTTAAATGCACCTTAGTTACACAAGATGTACACGCAACGATGGAACATATAGCCAAGTGCACGTTAAAACATGGCAGTATGACGGACATTGGGGCAGTTTAGTCTAACATGAATCAGCTGCAAGCGCATATTAGGTGGACTATGTCTTCCAGTGGTAGGACTATTTCTTCCAGTAGACAGGTGATACAGCAGCCGTATCACCTGTCTAATTTTAAATAAAACTCATTCAGTATTTGCGACATTTTGCCAAATGAGGAGGGAACATGCTTGATCGCACCTGTGTTGCGCCTGCACGGCATTCGAAACTCGCACATTGGATAACAAGTGCGTGTAAGCCTGTAGAGCTGTTTTAAGTCTGCACAGATAGCACAAACCTGTAGTGGGCTGCTCAAGCGAACGAAGTCTTAAGTGCAATCTAAAGGAGTTGTAACCCACTCGATAGTGATAGAACATTAGGGGGGGGGGGGGAGCACAAGACACAAACTTTTTCTTTACCGCCATCGCGACAATTCAGCAATTGTTTTCACTCCAAGGGTGAATGTAATAAGTGTACGTTGTATTTTGGCCTAAAATGGCGTATATATTTTGTCTATCATATGAAATACTGAATGCGTTCTTACTGCATAATTAAAACCAAGATTTTAGAATGGGATGTAAATATGCGCATACAACTAAACCACTGGCACCGTTTATACATTGTGCCGTAACCATGCACACAACGATATGTCTTCTTTACAGTGCAGCACAGTGCGGACAAGGTCTGTTTAGCTGACTTTAGATGGGGCTGGACTATCAAAAATCTCGGTATCCCTTAACCACTTCCAGAAGCGCT